>NC_143530.1:31523451-31835638 GCF_031878675.1 Megascapheus bottae | reverse complement strand
TTAATGGTTTCTTTAATTTATTAAGATGTAATTTTCTCAGCCATTTTTGCTAGAAGACCATGCCTACCTATTATCTAACTTACTATAATGAACATAATATAGAAATATTGCCACTGATAAAATTCTTTAGTCTTATAGTATATTAAAATGTCTTTGCACTCAATCTCACTGAAAACATTGTCTATAGTTCTTAATTTGCAGTCATTTCTTAGCCAGTTGAGATTTATTTCATTTTACTCTGGCATATGGATTTTCTGAAGAGGTGCTTGTTTAAAATTAACTTATTTTCTCTGAATGTAATATTTATTTTCACACTACTAAGTTGGATAGCTTTACTCAAGAATTTAGTAGTTTAAGAATTTATGTCTGAAGGAAGATTAAATTTTGTCCAAAGTCAAATAGTCTTATCATCTGAGGATTAATATTTTCTTCCACTCTAAAACAAATTCATCTATTAATTCTAAATATCATCAAGCCTTGATATTTTAACATTTCTAATACACTCTTTTCTCAAATATCCTATGTGGTAACATAAATGTTATGATCAAAAGCTCTATGATTTAATAATTACATTCATGAGTGCTACTATTATTATTTGTGTGATGCAAAGTCTGCTCAGGACTTCACTTTATCCTCAAAAACATACACATATTCTTTTTGCTAAATCCAACTATTAATCAGTACCTTAAATAAAGTCTATCTCAACTAAAATTCTTGTGGGGGGGTTGTGGGGTTTGAATTCTGGTCTTGGGCATTATTCCTGAGCTCTTCAGTTCAAATTTACTTCCCTATCACTTGAGCCACAGCACCACTTCCAATTTTCCAGTGCTAAGTTGAAGATAAGAGTCTCACAGACTTTAGTGCCTGGGCTGGTTTTGAACCGAGATCCTCAGATCTCAGCCTCCTGAGTAGCTAAGATTATAGGTGTGAGCCATGGCACCTTTTTTTTTTAAAAGAATTTATTAACATTGATTTTTAGATCATATTTTAAATGACAAGTTTAACATACAAGTGTTCAAGGAGGGAATCTCAACTTACAATCACTGGGACTTAGTATTTAGAACTTAACCACAATTAGGCTAAGGGTTTGTATGTCATAGAAACATTAATTTATGAAATGAAACATTATGTCTATAGAGTGATAGGTTTTTATCTCTATATAGTTATGTTTGTATTTCCATTACCATGTCCATAGCTTTGGGTATGCAGTTATTGAGTCCTCTCTCTTGTACTCTCTGGATTTAATAGCTGCATATTAAGGATACCATGCGCCTTCTGTTCCTTAGGTCTTGACTTGTCTCACTCAACATGATTGGCTCTAGATTCATCCACTTCCCTGTGAATGCCATTATTTTATCTTGTCTGTTGGCTATGTAGAATTCCATTGTGTATATATACCACATTTTCTGTATCCATTCATCTGCAGTAGGGCATCTGGATTGTTTCCATTGCCTGGCTATTGTGAATGGTGCAGAGATGAACATAGCTGAGCAGGTGTCCTTATCATATCTTGGGTTATGATGTTCAGGGTAGATGCCCAGAAATGGTATGGCCAGATTGTAGGGAAGGTCTATTTTCAGTTCTTTAAGGAACCTCTACACTGCTTCCCAGAGTGGCTGAACTAGTCTGCATTCCCACCAGCAGTGTAGTAGGGTTCCTTTTTCTCCAGAACCCTGCCAGTAACTGTCATTGTCTGAGTTCAAAATCTTGGACATTCTTGTTGGGGTAAGGTGGTATTTTAGGGTTGTTTTTATTTGCATTTTCTTTATAACCATAGATAATGAACATTTTCTCATTTGCTTTTCTGCCATTTTAATGTCTTCTTCTGATAAGTCTCTCTTTAGTTACCTTGCCCATTTAGTGAATGGTTTATAGGGTTTGGGGGGGGGGATTAGTTTCTTGAGTTCCCTGCAGATACTGGATATTAAGCATTTGTCAGATTTATTGTTGGTGAATATCTTTTAACAGTTGCTTGGCTGTCTCTTTACTTTTGCAACTATGTTTTTATCTGTACAGAAACTTTTTATTTTTAGGTAGTCCCATTTATCGAGTCTCTCTCCAATCTGTTGTGACCGTGGGATTCTGTTAAGGAATCTTTTGCCTGTGCCTATGAGTTCCAGTGTCTCTCCTACTTTATTATGTAGCAGTTTCATGGTTTCCGGTCTGACGTTGAGGTCTTTGATCCACTTTGAGTTAATGCTTGTGCATGGTGAAAGACTAGGGTCAATTTTTAGTTTTCTGCATGTGGCTGTCCAGTTTTGCCAGCACCAATAATTGAATAGGCTGTGTTTGTTCCACTGCATATCTTTGGCTCCTTTGTCAAATACAAGTTGACTATAGGTATGTGGTTTTATTTCTGGGTCTTCTATTCTGTTCCACTGATCTTCTGGTCTCTTTTTGTGCCAGTACCAAGTGGTTTTTGTTATTATGGCTCTATAGTAGAGTTTGAAGTCTGGAACTGTAATACCACCAGCATTGCTCTTATTGCCTAGAATTATTTTGGCTATTCTAGGTCTTTCCTTGTTCCATATGAATCTTTGGATCATATCTTCTATTTCTGTAAAGAATGTCTTTGGGATTTTGATGGGGATTGCATTGAATTTATGTATCAGTTTTGGCAGTGTAGATATTTTCACTATGTTGGTTCTCCCTAGCCATGAGCATGGGATGTCTTTCCATTTCCTAGTGTCCTCTTTAATTTCTTTCATTAGGCTTTGGTAGTTTTCATTGAATAATTCGTTTACTTCTTTGGTTAAGTATTTTATTCTTTTGGGGGCTATTGCGAATGGGATTAGTTTCTTGATTTGGCCTTCTGTTTGTGTATTGTTGCTGTACAAGAAGGCTACTGACTTCTGAAGGTTAATTTTGTATCCTGCCACTTTGCTAAAGTAGTTTATTAATTCTAGGAGTTTGGGAGTGGAGCTTGTTGGGTCACTCAAGTAGAGGATCATGTCATCTGCAAATAGGGATAGTTTAATTTCTTCTTTCCCTATGTGAATCCCTTTGATGTCCTTTTCTTGCCTTATTGCTCTGGCTAAGGGTTCCAGCACTATATTGAAAAGAAGTGGAGAGAGTGGGCATCCCTGTCTAGTTCCTGATTTTAAGGTGAATGATTCCAGTTTTTCACCATTTAGTATAATACTTGCTGTAGGTTTTTCATATATGGCTTTCACTATTTTGAGGAATGTACCTCTTATTTCTATTTTTTCTAGTGCTTTCAACATGAATGGATGTTGTATTCTTGTCAAATGCCTTCTCTGTGTCCAGAGAAATTATCATATGATTCTTATCCTTAGCTCTATTGATGTGATGTATTACATTGATTGATTCGCGAATGTTAAACCTGCCGTGCATCTGTGGGATGAAGCCTACTTGATCATAGTGTATGATTTTTTTTAATTTGTTTCTGGATTCTGTTAGCTAATATTTTATTGAGGAGTTTTGAATCTGTGTTCATTAGAGAGATAGGTATGTAGTTTTCTTTTTTTGTTGGGTCTTTCCCTGGTTTGGGGATGTGAGTGATATTAGCTTCATAAAATGAGTTTGATAGTGCTTCTTCTGTTTCTATTTCTCAGAAGAGTTTCAAGAGTATAGGTGTTATTTCATCTTTAAACGTCTTGTAGAATTCCGCAGGTGAACCCATCTGGACCTGGAGTCTTTTTGGTTGGCATTTCCCTGATTGCTTCCACAATTTCGTTGTAAGAGATTGGTTTGTTCAATTTGTTTACCTCATCGTTATTCAGTGTGGGTAGCCTATATTTATTTAAGAAATCATCCATTTCTACTAGATTTTCTTGTTTCTTTGAATATAGGCCCTGGTAGTACCTATTCATTATGGACTGAATTTCTTGGGAATCGGTTGTGATTGTCCCCGTGGGGCCTCTAATCTTGTTTATTTGAGTCTCCCCTTTCCTTTTTTTGATTAATCTTGTCAAGGGTCTGTCTATTTTGTTGACTCAAAGAACCAATTTTTTGATTTATCAATTTTGTGTATAGTAGATCTTATATCAATCTCTGATATTTCTGATTTTATTTTTGTTATTTCTGTCCTTCTAGTTGTTTTAGAATTAAGTTTTTCTTGCTCCACTAGGTGATTCAGGTTTTTCTTAGGTTATTTACATGCTCTTCTTCTGTCTTTTTAATATGCACTCCTAGTGCGATAAATTTGCCTTTTAGAACTGCCTTTGCTGTGTCCCATAAGTTCCTTTGTGATGTTTCTTGATTGTCACTACATTCAAGGTAGTTTTACATTTCTTTTCTGATCTGATCTGTTACCCAGGAGTTATTCAGAAGTGTGTTGTTCAGTTTCCAAGTGATTGAATGTTTTTTGAAAAATGTAAAAAGTTTCGCAGTTGGGTGGAAGACTCTGTGTATATCTGTTATGCCCAGCTGGGCTATGGTGTCATTTAAGTTGATGGTGTCTTTGCTTAATTTTTGTTGAGTTGACCTGTCGTTTGTTGAGAGTGGTGTATTGAGGTCTCCCACTATGATTGTGTTTGAGTCTATCTTGTTCTGTAATTCTAAGAGAGTTTGTTTGATGAATTTGGGTGCTCCCGTTTTGGAGGGGATAATGTTTATAACTGTAATATTATGGGCATGGATTGTACCCTTTACGAGTATATAATGGCTTTCTCTATCTTTATGTACTGATTTTACTGAGAAGTTAATTTTGTCGGAGATTAAGATTGCTACTCCTGCTTTTTTGCATGGTGCATTGGAGTGGAAAATTTATTTCCATCCTTTCACTTGGAATTTGTTTCTGTCTTTGGCGGTGAGGTGGATCTCTTGGAGACAACATATGGATGGGTGGTGTTTCTTAATCCGGTCTGTTACTCTGTGTCTTTTGATTGGATGTTCAGCCCATTCACATTTAGGGAAATTATGGAGAAGTGGTCAGTGTCCATTGTCGTTATTTATTTTTACTTCTAAGTTTCTTTCTCTCTCTTTTTTCTGCCTTTTGTGTTTAGTGAATTATAGATATTTGCGTCTTGATGGGGGTTCTTGATATTCTACAATTTGTTTTCGATTAATTAATATTTTTGTAATGCTGATTTAGTGTGCACGTATTCATAAAGCTTCTCTTTGGAGTGAAATATTCTTGTTTCCCCCTCAAATGTTAATGCTAGTTTTGCTGGATATATCAGTCTGGGTTGGCAGTTGTTGGTCTTCAGGACATCAATGATGTTTTTCCAAGCTTTTCTTGCATTTAGGGTTTGGGTGGAGAGATCTGCTGTAATTTGAATTTTTTCCCCATTGTAGTATAGCTCTTTCTTTGTTTTTGCAGTATTTAAGATCAATTCCTTGGTATTCGGGTCTAGTATCTTTACTATGATATGTCTAGATGAGTTCCTTCTAGGATCTTGCCTGTTTGGAGTCCTGAAACCTTCAATAATGTGAGTATTTTCCCTTTTGGGGTTGGGGAAGCTCTCTGCTATGATTTTTGTGAATAATGGTTGCATTCATTTGTCTTGAAATTCTGTGCCCTCCTCCATCCTATTATACGAAGATTAGACTTCTTTGCTGCATCTGCCAGTTCCTGGAGCTCTCTCTGGTGGATTCTGACTGATTTTTCCAAGGTGGAGATTCTCTGTTCCAGCTCTTGTGTTTTATCTTCCGTTCCTGGTGTTGTATTCTACATCTCAGTCAATCTGCTGCTTAATGCCTCCATTTTTGCTTGAAGTGCGGACACTGAGCTGATCATGTCTTCTGAGAGGGTATTGAACTTTTTTTCCACTTCTCTTTTGAATTCAAAGAGTTCCTTGGAAATTTCTTGCTTATGTTTTTGGAATTCAGCCTTAATTTCGTTAGTCATTTCCAAAATCATCTCCTTGATTTGAGTCATATTTCGTGTCTCTTCAGGTGTCATTTCTTGGGATGGTGACATCTCTCTTGTCCCTTCACTCTTGTTTCCTTTTGGGCTTTGTGTGTAGGACTTTGATTATTTATGTATGTCGTAAATTTGTCTTTGGGCTCTCCTAGGCATCGAGAACTGTTGCTGTACTTTGCTCTGTGGTTGGTAGGTGGTGGTCTTTACTTGGACCGGGATTACTGCTTCTGGGAATCTGTGTAAACCTGTGGTTCTCGGACAAATTGATTCCTCTGCTGACTAGGTCAGAGTTTGCAGTTTTTGCAGGTGTTTGGCCTGTTCCCAGAGGCTGTGTGCTGCTGCACGACTAGCTCTTAGCCCAACCATTGGCCTCACAGTGGGCTGTGGGATGGGTCTGCGCGCTTCAGTCTCAGCTGGCTGGGCAGATGGTTGGTTTTCCTGTGCTGTTTCCAGGGGTGGGTCCCCGGCCAAGGGTCTGGATTTGGGAGTTTCCAGGGACTCTCAGATAGGCCAGCTGGTGCCCTCTCTCTGTTTCCAGGGGCGAGGCCCAGCTGAGGATGTGGGTGCCAAGGGTGAAGCTGGGCCTTTCTGATTCTCAGAAGGTGAGCTTGGCTGCTGGTCAGCCCTTCAGTTCCCTGCTGTGTTTCTGTGGCTTTGGCCAGGATTCTGTGACTGTGGGGGGCCCCTTGGTGCTGTCTTGCTGGGGATTCCCAGCTGGAGGTTGTCCGGCTCAAGATTTGAGGGGGACAGATGATGGCTCCTAGACTCCCATGCACCCCACCCACTGTTGGAAGGCAGGGTCTCAGCGCCCCCCCACTCTCCAGATCCAGTGGCCTGGGAGAGGAACCTGTTGGGCGTGTGAGCTGGGACACCCATACCAGCTTTGGTGAGGTGCTGGGTCTTAGCACCCGCCTGCTTGTCAGTCTCTGGTCAAAGGCCTGGGAGAGGAACCTGTTGGATGGGTGGTAGCAGGGGCACCTCTGCCTCCCTTGGTGAGGTGCTGGGTCTTAGCTCCGCCCACCTGTCAGGCTCCAGTCAATGGCCTGGGGGAGGGGGCTTTTAAGGGAAGGGACAGGATTCTAAATTCCTTGCCCCCCCCCCCCTGTTCCTGCCAGTCTTTCTTGGCCGGGGTGAAGGGGTCTGAGTTAAGTTCTATAGCTTGGCACCAGCTCTGCTTTCCCGATGGTTTTGGGGTCACTATGGGCTACCCGCTGAGCTACCCTTTGGGCTACTCACTCCTCTGCATTTGGCTGTGGGTGCTCTATGGTGTTGGAGAATCGTTCACTCCCCTCTAATCTCAGCCGCCGCCTCCTGTGCTCCGTGTCTGGGCTCCACTGCTTGCTGTTCTGGTCTGCGCTGGTTCCTGCATCTGGCTTCTGCTGCTTGCTGGCCCAGTCAATGCTGGTTTCTGCAGCAGTCGGGGCTGCCCGGCCAGACGCCCTCCGCCACCACTTTTCCCGGCTCGGAGCCAGCGGTGAGGGGTGGGGGAGGGGTCCTCGCATTCCGAATTCTTTGAGAAAGTTGAATGTAAACTTTATCTGGATTTCTTTTCTGGTTTGAGTCCTTCTCCGTTGCTTCTTGAGTTTGTTGTTGTGGATTTCTTAAGGTAGTTGGCTCGTGGGACTCTCTGGTTCTCTCTTTTTGTGGGAGCTAGGCCGCGTCCCTATTGTCTCGGTGCCATTTTCCCAACCTCAACTAAAATTCTTAAATCTGACTTTCTATTAATCTAATATTAAGTTTCAATTCAAATTAAATAGCCTGCTAATTTTGTCTTTAAATTTACCATAAGCTTGTGTGTGTGTGTGTGTGTGTGTGTGTGTGTGTGTGTGTGTGTGTGCACGTGCCAGTCCTGGGACTTGAACTCAGGGCCTGTACACTGTCCCTAAATTTCTTTTGCTTAAGGCTAGAGCTCTACCACTTGAGCTACAACTTCACCCCCCACATTTTTTTCTTTTCTCTTTTTTTATAATTAGAGATAAGCATCTCACAGCTGGACATGAGTGGCTAACGCCTTTACTCCTACTCAGGAGGCTGAGATCTGAAAATTCTGCTGAAAACCAGTAGAAGTCCCTATGAGACTTTTACGTCCAATTAACCCCTCAAACATGGGAAGTAGCACTGTAGCCCAAAGTAATAGAGCATTAGCCTTGAACAAAAGAATTCACAGTGATGAGGCTCTGACTTCAAGCCCCGTAACCTACAAAAAACAGTCTCACAGATATTTCTTTGAATCATGATCTGATCTTCTGGTCACTACCACTTGAGTACTTAGAATTACAAGTGTGAACCATGGGCACCCAGCCCATAATAAGCCTTTTTATCGACCCAGTTTTTTTAAAGTTCTATCTCTTTGGAAATACTTCATTTTACAAAGGAAAACCCTAACTATCCTATAACACTTGATGCTATCTTCACCTCTACATGAAGAAAACTCCACAGCATTAATTTCTACTAAATCTGAATTCCTTTGTGCCAAACACTGTAATATGACTGCCATGTTTAATAGGGAATTTCACAGCCTTTCTTGCATTTGAACCCTGGAATTTCAACTTATGCAATGTGGTATATATAAACTCGTGTGTGCTTCACTTTAAAACTCTTACAATGGAATAAGGGAACATCCCTAATCATTGAATTATTATGAAGGTTAATCACTGATTATGAGAAAACTGACTCTTAGAATAGTGATTATCATATAGTATGGCTTTGTTCTTTTACTGTTTCAACTACCTTTACCTGCCACATTTTTGTCTGAATATTTCTTTACTCTAGGATTATTTCTAAGCAGAAGAAAGCTAACAGGCTCTTATTCCAGGCTTTTTTTCCCCAGTGGATATGGATTGACATATTTCCCTCTTGGCATTCAGGTTCCATTTTTCCTTGTTCTTCTAAAGAATTTCCTATCCCACTGGAAGAATGGGAAACCAAAGGAAATCAATATCAGATACCATTGCTGTACGGGCTGATGTTTACATCAGATTCTGTATTATCCATGTCTAGTATATTTGAGTCTCTCTCATGTGTACTTATTATCATAGCATTTCTTGCCAACAAGTTTAATTTTAGAGTGCATGTGCTGGGGTTTTGTTTTACTATCCAGTGATCTAAAAACACTAGATCCCAAGTTCAGACCCTATCATCTCAATGGCTCAATGATATTATACAAAATTAAATATTGGCCAAGGACAATATTCTATGTGATGCTTTTATCCCAGATGAGAGGTCTTAGCTCATCCTTAAATAAACTGAATCTAAAATTACTCCATGAGTTAAAACATGCATTATAAAGCTGATTATCTGCAAATGAAGTCTTGAAGTGAGAACTGCAAAAAAAAAAAAAAAAACAAACTATAAAGTATTGGGCAGGAACTGATAAGATTTCAATGACAGATGGGTGGCAGTGTTATAGATTTTAAAACTTCTTCGATATGTTTATGTGATTGATGTCCTTCACACCATCTAAAGCTAATCTAGGTAATCACAGCATTTATCTCTGGGATGGGATAATAGTGGTATATTAGATGGGTGCTGGTACTATCTCACCAGGCTGAAATGGGTGTTAAGTACTGACATCAAGAATAATTTTGATTCTCAGCCAGTGAGCCAGCAGAGAATAAACTGAATTTTGCTCTTGAGTCACTGGAAAACTACACTTAAACATAAGTATTGTTGAGTCAAGCCTTCAGTTCACTTTGTTCATTTTCTTTATAGCAATATAAAATAAAGGGAGCCAAAAGGATGTGAGCACTTATATTTATGGTTCACAGAATCAAAGGTAGATGGAAAAAGTACCAAATGCTTAGAACTTTGGACCTGTATCATGCACTTGTATCTTTGTTATTGTTGTTTAGCACTTTAAATAATTAGCATTAATTGGTGTTTTAATCAACAGTATCTTAAATAAATCCATTGTGTAGCAGATTATGAGATGGAAAACATTTGGCTTTTTGTATAGCTGTAAGAATCTGCATCAGTCAAAACACATTAAAGATACCAGAAACCATTCTATTTTAAAAGCAGGAGAAAAAGACCATCAAGCTTCTTACACTTGCAATCAGGAAGCTGAGATCTGAGGATCAAGATTCAAAGCTAGCCCAAGCAGAACAGTCCATGGCACTCATACTTCCAATTAACCACACAAAACCTGGAAGTGGATTTGTGGTTCAAGTGGTAGAGTCCTAGCCTTGAGTAAAGAAAAGCTGAGGTAGTGCCCAAGCCCTATATTCAAACCCCGGGACAGGCACATAACCAATAACCAAAAAAAAACCCAAAAACAAAAACAAAAAGCAGAGAAAAATTCAATGTTGTGGTTTACAAAGATGATCGAACAACTGAGGATCCAAAGATAGGTTAGTAAGCCTAGATTGGCAGTGCCTAGAAACTATTGTCTTTGCTCATGGAGAAACAAGGAGGTTGTGATCTTGACAGAACCCAGAAAGCAGAGCTCCATAAGGAGCTGTTGTAGGGGCTGCTCAGCCTAAACTAGAACCAGAAGCTAGAGATTCTGGGGGTCAGAGCCACTGGTTCTACCAGAAGTGTTACACAATTAAAACAGTGTACAAGAAAAAAAAAAGAGCAAAGTCACTGGAATTGTGACCTCCTTGTCCTTGATAGTCTTCCATTATCGCCTCCTGTGACCTCAGGATCCCAGTTGGGACCCGCAAAGGGTATCTGGATTTACCCTTCCATAGACAGAGGCCAGAACAAGAGGAAGACAGCTAGCATACAGCAACCAGACACCATCTCATCATGATGAACTAGGCAAATTATGTGTCTATGAACTTGAGGTTGGCTTTGCTAATGTAAGTGTTTTACCCCAAATTCTGCTGAATGTTGTGACTCTCTCCTGCCACCCCCACTCTTGATAGATAGCAACTTATCCTTTAATATTTGCTACCCTGAGGTCTTTGCTGAATACCTATCCTAGTTTCTTCAAGATATTTTGGAGCCTTGTCCTATTAGGAGCACTTTGTCCTTTATAGATTTACCATCATACCACCCTACAGTAAGCTTTTACCCTCCTACAAAATTGTAAGTTTAGTAGGTTGAGGGATTCTGTTTATTTGTTTGCTTTCTTGTTTCAAATTCTATAGTTCCTACTAGAGTGCTGGCTTATGATTCTGTGTAAGAAAAGTTGAGTGAGAAAAAGTTTACGTGGATGGTAGATGAGGATCCAATCTATGTAAATATGTACTGGTATCCTGCCTTGGCAGTTTACTAAATTCACCACTACAATAAAGCTTTAGTCCTTGACTTAAAAAAATTAGTTTACTTTATAAATAAACTAGAAGGATGATAGAACCATTTCCTTCCTTTGTATATTATTGAATTCCTATTGACCATAAGAAATCAATTTAGAAGCTAAGAGACTTTGAAGAATAAATAGTATAGCTTCACCATTTAACTGTAAGTTATTTTTTACCTAGGGCAGCATTAATATATAATGAAATAATCTGTATCTTGGTCAATATTTTAATTGCATAACTGAATGCCTTATTACTTTTCTCATAAAACTACTATTCAGTAAGCAGATCACAAGTTGTCTTAAAAATATATTCATAGGTTGTAAAGTGGCAAAGTGTTTGCCTACCATAAAGACCCAGGTTCAATTCTTCAGTACCACATCATAGAAAAAGCTGGAAATGGTGCTGTGGCTCAAATGGTAGAGCTTTAGCCTTGAGAAAACCCAAGGATAGTGTTCAGGCCCTAGCCCCAGAACTGGAAAAATATATTTGCATATGAAATCTTCTTGGAGACAAAATAGAAACTACAAGCTCCATGTCTTTCACTGAGGTGTGTGTGTGTGTGTGTGTGTGTGTGTGTGTGTGTGTGTGTGTGTGTGTGAGAGAGAGAGAGAGAGAGAGAGAGAGAGAGAGAGAGAGAGAGAGAGAGAGAGAGAGAGAGAGAGAGAGATCAGATCATGTACCTGTGACTCATGCCTATAATCCTATCTACTCAGGGGGTTGATAATTGAGGTAATTCAAAGTCAGTCCACACAGAAAAGTCTGTGAGACCCTTACCTTCAATTAACAACCAAAAAACCAGAAGTGGTAGAGCCCCAGCCTTGAGTGGAAAAGCTAATGGACATTGTGCAAGGCCCTGTGTTGAATACCCAATATTGTGAAGTTTACAAGAAGAATCAATTGAGCTCCTTCTTGCTAGATTATATTGATAGGACAGTATTTTAGTACTATTTTTAGTATAATGTTTTCCTTTGACTAATCCCTTAAGTAGAGGCTCACAAATTAATTTAGTGAATAAAATGTTCATTTTTTGTTGTGTTTTGTTGTAGTTTTAAGGATTGAACTCATGGACTTATAAATAACATGCAAGCACTCCACCACAAAGCTACATCCCAGCCCTTGGAAGTTTGCTTTAAAGTTTAAGACTGCAATGATTAATAAGCCTATGGGTATGATGTTCTTGCCTAAATTATTGAGATTGGGATGGCTTTATGTTTGTCTCTTGCAAAGAGGCAGAAATATTATCAGAGCATGATTATATATGTGCAGACTGGTTCCCATGGACAAAGGCCATATACTCCCTTTTCTGTCAATACATGTTTTAGAGTCATCATCTTTTCCCACTTTTTAAGTTTAGTGAGTAATTCACTGACTCATTCATCTATGTGACTGTTAATTTCCTGTGTCAATGTGACTGGACCACGGGGAGAGTAGATGCTTCACCAAACCTCAGTCTGAATGTGTCGTTGAGAATTTTTTTAGATGAGAGAAGCGTTCTAATCAATAGTATAAAACAGGCCACCTTTTCCAATGTATATAGACATCTAGGTAGAGTTCTAAAATCTGATTCTCTCTGGAGTTAGGGAAATTTTTTTTTCTGTCTGACTGCTTGTGTTGATACATGGATCTTTTCTGATTCTCAGACTTGGATGGAAACATAAACTCTTCTTGAAATTAAAGACTGGTAGGCTCTGAACTATGTTATATGCTGTTGGCTCTTCTGATTCTCCAGGTTTCTGGTTGCAGATCATAGGACTTCTCAGCCTACCTATCAGGTAACATACGCAGTTGTTTGTTAAAGATCTACTATTATCAATAATCTGTGATCTATCTACCCATCATTTACCTATTTTCTATTTTTGTGTCAATATTTTATTTTCTATATATCAATAATCTATCTTCTATCTATCCGTATCTATCTATCATCTATCTCCTATTGGTTCTATTTTTCTGGAAAACTAATTCAGACTTCAGCACTAATAATGATTCCAGAAGAATACAATTTTAAGCATGTTTTCTAAACTGGTTCTAGAATTTCTCACTTAGACTCTTTACTATGACTGAATTAAAAAATCTTAATGAATCCATTTTTAAAGAAAAGAGAGTACTTGTAATTCATGGTATATCCTTGTAATAAGGATATACAAATGTCATCTTTGGGTACGTTTAATCAGCTATTTATAGGAAACAAGCTCCAGGTGACTACACAATGTGATACTTTTGAATGTGTTTGGCGAACTGACATAATGAGATCTGGGTTAAGCTTGTTGTTCCTGGATAAAGTAGGGAAAGAAAATGAACTTAGGGATTTGAATTCTCCGTACATTTGTGATTTGAGCTGAAGCATTTCTTCCTGGAAACCCCTTATCTCCTGTAGCTGCAGGACAAAATGGCTGAGAATCAGATGCAATCTCATTAGTTCTTCTCACAGCTAATGTCAGTGACTGGCTGAATTACAATTCAAGTTGGACACACAGACTTGAAGAATGTCTACAATTAGCCAAAGAGCATTAACTAGGAAGGAATGGAACCCAGAAAGCTGAAATGGGATGGCTGAGGCTTGGATAAATTCTACCTCAATATCATCTATACATGCCATGGATGAACTTTAGACACAAATTTGGATTTTAGCGTTAGAATGAGTTAAGAACTTTACTTTGGTTGGGATGGAGCAAATATATTTTCCATGTAAGGACATGAAATTTAAGAATACAAAGAGAAAAATGCCATGGATTGGATTATCACTTTTCTTTCTCCACAATTCAAGTGTTGATGCTCTAACTCTCAGTCCTATGGTATTTGGAGGGCTTTGTGCAAACAAGAGCCTCCCCCTCCCACTTTCCCTTTGCCATATGAGGAACAACATGATGGTACCCACCTGTAAGGAAGTGAGGCCTCCCAGAACCTAGTCGTATCTTGGATCTTCCTCTTCCACTACAGGGAGAATATAATTATGTGATTTACACTTTCTAATAAATGGTGTTTTATTATGGAAGCCCAGGAGATTGTAATACTCTTCCTATCTTAGAGGATCACAGACAATTCCCCCAAACTACATATGCATAGTGTCACTGCCTTAGATTTATCTGTAGCAAAATCTGTAGTATTGTCTGTTCATTATGGCTGAAACTACAGAAGATATAGTTTAAAATACTCTGAGATTATTATACTTGCCTCATTATTAAAATCAACACAGAATAATGTGAAAATCTGTATGCAGTTGAACTATCGAAATATATTTAAAATTCCCATTTGTACACATGCAAATGTCTATGAGATTTTTTTTCCCATGGTGAAAATTAAATCAGTTGGCTGTCAATTTGGAAGGAAAATTCAGAAGGATATTTTGTGCATATGTAAATGACTGTAGGAAAAACTAAATTTCTTGGGGATTTCATTTTTTTGGCCAATCTTGAGTCTTGAACTCAGGGCTTGGGCACTTTCCTTGAGCTTTCAAAAGGCTAGTACTTTACCACTTGAGCCACAGCACTACTTCCAGCTTTTACAGTAAATATGGTACTAAGACTAAAACCTAGGGCTTCATGCATACTGGGAAATTACTCTTCTAGTAGGACACACTCCTAGCCCTAGGACGTAATTTTTAAATGAAATCATGTTCAGATAAGCTTCAAGACTTTGCAAAATTTTCAACATCCATATCTTATTCTTCTATTCTGTGTAAATTTAAACCAGCACTTTAATTTCTCTTTTATATGATATCTTTGAGAGACATTTTTTTAAATTTAGAAATCCCTATTTGGTGTTTATACAAGCCAATGTTATTTGTATCACACTTTGTATTTCCCATAAATAACAGGTCCTAGGCAGTGCTTTCATATTATTAAATTTCCCATTCAATTTGATCTCATATGAAATTATTTGGCAAAGACATTTTGGGAGTAAGAGTTAAATAGTAATGACAACTATTTTTTAAATATTTAACAGTTGAAATTTTTGGTCATTTTTTTCCAAATGTGTTAAACAAGCAAACTTACTTAACAAAAGAACAACAGTAAAAAGTCAGTTTACTAAGCAGAGACAGTCAACAGCTGGTAGAAAATTGAATTGAACTTTGTCCAGATACGATAGGAAAAGGAAATTAAAGGCTTCAAAATGCTTATAGCTGCCCAGACTAAATCCAAATGCATTTGGGGGGGCCATTAAAACATCTTGAACAATTTTCCAAAGGTTTTTGGTACAAGAAGCCCCCAAAAGAAAATTTTTGCCAAGCACTAGTTTCCTCTCATTGGATTTCAGGAAAAATTTAATCCATGTGTTCCTGACTCATTTTTACTTAAGTCATCAAACAGTTCTTTTTCAAGAGCTATTTGATTTCTAAGAAATCTTTTTGGCCTTTTATAGAAGTCTGCTCATTTTCTTTGAAGTAAGTGCTACAAAACTGAATATCCTTGGTACTCTAAATTGAACTTTTGAGTCTTAAACAATGGTATGACATTAGAAATATCACCTATCTCCATGTCTCACCTAGGCCAGCACATTTCTTATCAGTCTTGAGCACACAAAATTTTGGATGCATCTTGATAATCTGCAAAATAAGAAATTATTTCAGACGAATTATAAACTCACCAGGCCTTATCTTCTCCTTCCTCCTATTTGACATGTGTGTCATGTGTGTACATGCACGAGTCACCATTTCTTACTTTCTAAAGTGCTTTTTGGTACCCAACTACTATCTAATCTTGATTTTAATAATTTGGGATGTGCCTGCTAGGTGCAACATATCTTTAATCTGAAGCATTAGTTTGCTTTAGTAAAGTTTCATTAATTTTGTCTAACTATATAATAAATAGATATATATTTTCCTATGAAGTTTTCCACTTTTCTACCGCATTGTACATTAAAAAATTACTTTTCTAACTTAGAAAGCAGAAAATGAAAGCCCAGTCAATAACTTTTTATAATGGGAATACATTCCTGGTTAACAGCTATTGTATTGAAACACAAGTTTCTTGGTCCTAACCGTGGTTCATTCTTCTATATTGAATTAAATACCAACTAAGATTTAATTATAAGGAATTTGAATTCACAAAATAAATATCACAACTCAAATTGAGATTGAAACATTCACAGTATTTTACTGCTTCAGGATTGTCTAGCTATGTATTATACTAATTGAAAATTAGTAATTGAAAATTTCTGATAGTGCATATCTAAACAGTAGGTAAACTATCATTCTTGAATTGGAACATAGGTTCTTAATAAGTTATGGGAGTAGAAATAATAGGCACTTGAGTCTACATACTTAATTGAACAGATAATTAAACTCAAGTACAAATTAGGTGAAGAAAAGACTTTGGAATTCTCTCTCCTCTGAGTCATTGTATTTATTGAGAGACAATTTTGTGACAAAGAAGGAGTCTCATTTTGGTATAGTGAAGGTGAGAAGTTACTGTCTTCTTTTCAAAGAATTTTCTATTTTTTAATAGGGATTATTCTCTTTTATTAATGTTCATATTATGACTCAAATAGTACTTTCCTTGGCCCTACATCTACCTTTTCTTTTTTAATTCAGTTAAAATTCTCTTATTCCTTATATTCATCACTGGAGCTTTAAATTGAAAATACAACTTCTCAAATCTTCTTTAAAAATCTTTATATTAGCCAAGCGAGATGGCTCAAGTCTGTAATCCTAGCTACTCAGGAGGCTGAGATCTAAGGATCATGGTCCAAAGCCAACTCAGGTACTAAAGACCTTAGATTCTTATCTCCAATTAACCAATAGAAAATGGGAAGTGGCATTGTGGCTCATGGGGTAGGGTGGTAGTTTTGAACTGAAGAGATCAGAGATAGTACCCAGGCCCAGAGTTCCAGCCCCATTACCAACCAAAAAAATATTTTTATGTTATTTTTTAGTTTGCTGTCTCCATGTCTGGCATCATTGACATTGTCTCTTCAAGTGAGATCTGAAACAGGTTCAAAGTTAAGTATACGTTATTGCTAGAATAGCCTGACTAACCATCAAACTTTATATATGTTCCTTAGACAAATAATATTATTTCCATTCTTCTGATGAAGAATTCAAACAAAATATCAATGTACTGGAATATTTTTGAAATTTAAACTAAGATATAATTCCACTAGTTGTAATTGTTTAAAAATTCATATTTAAAGACAATATAATCATAAACTTCATCTGATACATACTGAGCATCCATTTTTTATTAGTAACAGAAGATAATTGCAATAGAAGTTTTGTGGTCATCTGGCACTGAAAACCCAGTTTTAGGGGAAAGATTTGGTTAAAATGGAAGCAAACAACAACTGAAGGTGAAAGATAGAACTTTGAACCTGATTGATTATTCGATTGACCACTGTGATGAAAATCAGGACTCGTTAGATCTGAAGGAAGAAAATCCAGTAGATTGGCAAATTTATAAGGAAATTATTCTCTATGATGAGTAATACTGGTAGTGATGGAGTAGATATTTCTAGATGAGGAATGTGGCTTGTACCATTGAAAGAGACAAAGATCAAACATGTCCTCTAAAGCTATATAATAAGCCGACACCAGTGGCTCACGGCTGTAATCCTAGCTACTCAGGAGGCTGAGATCTGAGGATCGCAGTTTAAAGCCAGCCTGGGCACTAAAGACGGTGAGACTCTTATCTTCAGTTAACCACCAGAAAACCAGAATCTGCTGTGGCTCAAAGTGTAGGTTGCTAGCCTTGAGCTGAAGAGCTCAGGGACAGCTGCCCACTCCCAGAGTCCAAGCCCCACAACTGACAAAAAAAACTATATAATAAGTGTGCTTTAGAAATCATTTCTAAAACCAGAAGTGGAACTACAGGTCAAGTGGTAGAATGCTAATCTTCAGCAAAAGGAAACTCAGGGACAGTCCCTAGGCCCTGAGTTCAAGCCACTGGACTGGGAGAAAAATGAGGAGGGAAAGAAAGTGCTAAAGTGAGCGTGAACAATACTGAAATGCATTGCATCTCTGAATGAAAATTTAAAAAATAAAATTCACTGAGAGCTGCTGAATAATAAGGGGATTAGGCATGGAAAAGAGAAAGTAAATGAGAAGGTTAATCTGCTTCAATACATATGTGAAATACCACAAAGTCAAACCCTTTGGAACAATTAGCGTACACTAAGAAAAAAAAATGCATGGCAGCAATAGAAAACAGGTTCTTGGGCTGGGAATGTGGCTTAGTGTTCAAATGCTTGCCTAGCATGCATGATTCGTCAGCATCACATAAACAGGAAAAGCCAGAAGTGGCACCATAGCTCATGTAGTAGAGCACTAGCCTTGAGCAAAGCTTAGGGACAATGCTCAGGCCCTGAGTTCAAGCTCCAAGACTGGATAAAAGAAGAAAAAAGAACTGAATCAGTTTTCGTTCCTTCTTTGTTTTCTTCCATGGATGTTATTTTACTACTTGTGCTATACCTCTACATCTAGTGTTTTTGTGGGATAACTTCAAATAAAGTATGTGATGGATTTTTCTGTTCCAGCTTGTTTTAAGTCAAGATCCTTGGCTCTCAGTGCCCTGAGCAACTAGGACCACAGGTATGAGTCACCAATATAGATAACTTAGTTTCTTGAGGAATTTCAAATGTCTAATTTTTATACATTATCAGAAAACAAGTCCTTTTAGAATTAGAGGAGAGTGAAGAGAGAGGATGCAGGATTAGGAATATGGTTAAAATATGTTTATGTGTGGGAAAATGTTTAGATTGGTTTAGAAAAGGGAAGGAAGGATGAGAAAGGCCATGGGAAGGAATAGATTCAATCATGTTACATTATATCAGTATATAGACCTTTCCAAATAGAAGTAGGGGATGAAAAAGAAAATCCAAGTTGATGTTTCTCAGCTAAATTCACAAGTGCCATAAATGAAGAGTTTAGCGGGGAATCAAAATATTTGATTCAGGACAAGTTAGCAATCTGGGCAAGAAAAGACCTGAAGCTGGGAGGAGTCCGTGAAAATTTTGGCAATGACTCTGCTATTGATTCTGAGTATTAAGTATGGATTGTGTTTATAATATAACTCTAAACCAAATCAAAGGAGGTCTTATTGTGAACCTATAATTACTATTCTTTTTAATTTATGATATCAGGTTGCCAAAGCTCATTTAAAAACATAGAAAAGGATCAGTCATCATTTGGAAGAGATGTTATAAGAACAAGTACAAGTGGTTATAGGCTTGGTCTAGGAAGTTAAAGGTAGAGCAAGTTCTCACAGGATCCTAGAGGTGTTTCTTTTGTATTATTATTCCTTCATGAATAAAGAGATTAAAGCAAGAAATGTTACCTTCACAAAGTCAAGTAGTGAATTAGTTTTCAAAGCCAGGCAGTGGTGGCTCATACCTAGAATCCTAGCGATTTGGAAAACAAATGACTGATGAACTGTGGGTTCAAGGACATCTGATGCAGAAAAGTTTGAGAGATCATTTTCTTAATCAATTGCTGAACACAATGGCCTGGACCTGTTATTGTTAAGCTACGTGAAAGGTTGAAATGGATACCAGGCAAGTTCAGGTAGAAATATGGGTGACTCCATCCCACCTGCACACATTGGAAAATTTCTCAACTCTTCTCCCTTCTCTGAATCTTGAAATACTCAGCCACCATAGGTAGTAAGTGACAGTAAGTACTGGAGAACTACTATTTGAGGTAAGTGGATAGAAAGGAGGTCAAAGGAGGTAATAGAAAAATAGAGGAAGAGGGAAGAATGTAGTCATAATACTCAATATATATCCCATGAATATATATCCCATGAAATAGGACAATTGAGGGGGGTATGGTTGGGAGAAATGGAGGAGAAAGATAAAAGGCAATCTGATCAAGATACATTGTACATCTGACACTTTGAATTGTAACCTGTTTGTACAACCACTGGAAGGTAACAAAATACAATTTCACAAATCACACAAAGCACACTTGACTCATCAGCTTGGTTACTGGAAGATTAGAAATACATTGAATCAGGAGGAGTCCAGTTTCCAGAATAAAACAGTGTCTTTACCTTGGGAATGCCTTTGTTGATAAAGAACTGGCCAAATTTTTGCCATCACCAAAGATTCAATCACACATTTATTCTCACAGAGTCTATTCCTGCTACTCATGTGCCAAGTGTCAATAAAAACAATCGTATTTTGATATGATTTTCTTCTATAGCTACCATGCAGATAGTTACAACAGATAAATTTTAAGAGCAAGTGATTATATAAACATATTTTTATATATCTGATTATTGTAAGTAGCAAAAATGAGCCAGGATTTTCATAACAGCAGGCACCTCTCCAGCCATTATCAGTTCAAGTGTTTTCTGCAACAACTTGAGACAGTCAAATAAATGTGACTATCAGATTATTTTTTTCTTCTATGACAACTAAGCTCTTAAGTAACAAAGACAATACTTGACCCCAGACCCTTAGAGGCAAATGGCACCTCTCTTTGGTCACAAAAACAGCAGGGAAAGTGATCAAGCAACAAAGTACCAGAACTCTGTAAGATGTTTTAGTTTTCAACAACACTTACATAATTCTACCATGACATGGTTAGGCTATTAAATTTTTTTTCACCGTTTTACCAGGCGTAAACTGGTGGATAACAATTTTTTTAAATATTGCTAATAATGATTTTTGAAACAAATAGGCACTGACATTGAAGTCACTCAAATCTCCATAAAAATGGCAATATTTTTACTCTCTGAATGGCACAGTCCTTCCCAGTAAAGTAGAAATACTGAACTAATCCACACAATGGCTGACACTGAAATAAAAAGATTCAATCTGAAAGTGATTTGTCAGGGTCATGGCATCTTAGCCTGAGTCTTCTAGGTCTAATTTCACAGTGACATCTACATTGAACATTTCCCTGATAGAAATTAAATACCAACAAGCTCACTCTATCTAGCTATCTATTAATCTACCTTTTTTGTATAGGTACTAGACCTTGAACTCATAGCCTAAGTACTGTCCCTTAACTTTTTTTACTGAAGGCTATACCAGTTCAGCCACATTTCCATTTCTGGCTTTTTGATAGTTAATTGAGTAAGTATCTCAAAGACTTTTCTACCATGGCTAGCTTTGAATTCCAATCCTCACATCTCAGCCTCCTGAGTAGCTAGAATTGTAGGTGTGAGTCCCTAGTTTTTAAATGCCTTTATGCAGAAATATATAATCTTTGGGTGATCTGGCTTAACTACACAATTCTTCAAATGACTATACAATTGTTAGCTTTTAAAATATCAGATATATTAAATATACTAAAATACTATATATATTAAAAGATCTACATTCAAGAAACCCATGCAGTAGATGAATTTTAATGTTTTTAGTTAGTGACCAAAAGAATTACATATACTTACTATTAACAGGTGATTCACTAAATATCTTCAATCATACTTTAGTTTTTCTTTCTTGTTTAAGAATGAATCCAAGTGTACTTGCTTTGATGCTATGTTTTCTGGTCATTAATTTGCATCTTATGCAGTTTTCTTATATTTCTCTCTCCAAGAGACCACTAAATTTTCCAGGTCCTCAAAATATTCTAGCTACTTACATTGTATAAGAGACAAGAGACTGGATGGCTCTGATCCTCTACAGCCTTGGAGAACATACAGCAGCATCTTTTTACTTTTTCTTCTCATCTGTCCTTTGCTTTTATATCTCCTTCCTTTTTTATATTCTTATTCTCACTCCAACTTTTCAGTTATCTTTGCTATGGTGAATCTTAGCATTTCCTAGAGGGCTTTCTTATTTAGTCAGCCCCACCCTCTGAGAATCTGTACACAAATGTAAAAAGAGAGCAATTTTAGGTGACAAAGATGATATAACTCCTACATGTCTTTCTAATGGATGTTTGGAATAAAGTTCCTTCCATTCCAAACTTGGAAAAGTAACTATAGGAATCATTTTGGGATTATCTCACACTCACACATAAAGAACCCTCTTGTTCCCATTAGAAGAGTTTGTTTGTGAAGTCTTCTTATGCAACTAGCACCATGTGGGAAGAAAGAACAGATTAAGAACATCATAATAGGCACAAAAATAGGGCCAATTTTCACATTACAGAGCTAAATTGGAAAGGAAGGAAATAAAGACATCAGTGGATAAAATTAATGTAATTGGAGAATACTGTAGTCAAAGTAGTTTGTTTGCTCTAATCTTGTACACGATATAAAAATGTTGTTGCAAATGGACCCCAGCTGCAAGTAATCACAGTCAGAGGCTAAATGAAATCAACAACAATGATCTGGTAGAGAGGAGAATGCCCATGTAGCTTTTCTTAGAGGAAAACAGACAACGGGCCATGATTAATCCATGGAAAACACATTGCAGCTCCGAAAATTCGTGTATCCAACCTGAAAGAATTGAAAAGAAGAGAACCAACTGTTTATACATCTACAGTTCTTTTACTTAAGGTTTGCTTTTCCTGCACTAAATGGCTGAGATACCAGCCTTGACTTTATGGTCCATCAGTCCATGATCAGAAGAGCACTTAGTATGAAAGTCCTTGTGTTTTGCACACCACTTTGTGCACACACATATACACATACATGAGTGCGTGCTCACACACACAAAGGGAAAAACAGAGAGAGACAGAGCCACAAAGAAAAAAAGAGAGAAAGAGAAGGAACTCTCTTCCTCAGTGATTCAAATTTTGTGTAACGTAATGATTTTATTCTGTAGATTTGAACTCTCTTCAATTTTCTATCAAACATAAAAGAACAAAACATCAGTACCAGAGACATTGGCAGGCACATGTGTATACACATACATATACACTACACACATTCAAGAGAGAATGATTCTAATATTTTTCTTTGGAATATCAATATTTTATTTATTAAAGATTTTTATTAGCTTTAATTATGAACCTCTTATAAATAAGGGATCAAAGCAATTATTACTATTATTCAGTTCTTAAGTGTACCTCAAAGGCCTGTGTATCAAATACGTGGTTGCCAGGGTATGAGTCTATGAGAGACAGTGGAAACTTCAGGTATGGGAATGGAGAGGAAGGAATTGGGTCACTGATGGCTTGCCTTTAACAAGATCCTTTGATCCATGCCCCTTCTCTTTTTGCTTTCTGGCTGTCATGAGGTAAGCAGCTTTGCTCTACTATGAATTCCTCATGACCACATGCTACCATGCCACCAATTCAATAGCAACCAAGCCCAATGCCTATGGATAAGTAAAACACAAGTCACAAGCCCTGACCAAAACATACCCACATACTCATTCTTATCTCTTGAAACCTGTGTCATTGAAATGACCTTCACACAAATGTGGATGCCATTCCCCAAACAGTCCTTTCTTGAATGAGTTTTCCTTCTGATTGCATAAAGAAGTGGATTTGATAATCACAGGTAAGCAATACTCAGGTGCCTGAATCATCTATGGTGAACTGATAATTTAGGGGAGAATTCTAATTTCAATTGGTTTTTCATTTCATTTCCATTCATTTGGTTTTGAGCCATACCAATAATATGAAGAACAATCAGGACATCTTCTGGCAAGTGAAGCAAGCACAGGGTGACAAACTTGTCTGCATTATAAACATAAAATGTAACATTTTGTTACCCTATTTAGAGTTAGCTGCCTTCACAATTCAAGCTGGTAGAGATTTAATATTATCTGTAACAAAGCATCTTATGTGCAAAATGTCCTCCTCTATGTATCCTATTTTTTTTTCTTACAGCATTGTTACCACTTGGAATCTTGATGGTCCTAGGATTATGTATTAGGCATAAGTGGCACTCAGAACACAAGAGTCCTGGAAATGGTTCTCCTTGCCATTCAAGTTTTACCTATGTCTACAGCAGACCAGTCACTAGGCAATCAGTAAATATTTTAAAAATAAACAATGAAAAGGTTTTTATGCATTTTTAAAGGTTGAGAATTCATGTAAGTATCATGTATTCCCTTAAATTTGTTCACTCTCACAAACTCTTCTGAGGATTCTCCATTTTTAAGATTTAAGAATCTCATAGGTCACACTAATTGTTTTAAAACATCTATATAAATTGTTCATACAAACACACCAACTTTTAAAACTGATCTGAAACAATTTTCAAAATGACTAAATTATATGGATCAACATACAACAATTACATATAATTTATTTTTTATATATTTATTTATATAATTATATATATAATTTAGAACTCTTCCATTTTTCACAATGGTATTTTAAAAAGCAGGGATAATTTTTGTTTAAATTCCTTAACTAAAGGCTTATTGACATTTAAAAAAAACAAAAACAAAAACAAAACATTTATATAAACATCAAATCCTCAACTTCACGCCTTGCGTGTTCTTCATAGTTAAAATTTAGAAAGATAGAATGTGCTAAGAATAATGTGGAGGTTAAAAATATGAACTTTTATGTTAGTCTGACTTGATCTCAAACTTGTATCTGCTGCATTTGAAACATGATCAGAAATAAGGCAGCCAATCTCTCTATAGCTAAACCTCTTTAAGTGGATATGATAATTCCCATATTTTCAGTTAAGAATTGACACAATACTGTAAGCAATAGCATTAATTATAGTAGTTGGCAATAAGAGATTTCCCCAAATTATATGATTTCATATTACTTGTTTCAGTAAATTTTCAAGAAAGAACTGGGTGTAAGCTGGATAAGAACTAAAAGATGAGTGAGAAATGAAGCCAGACAGAGACAAAATCCACATTTGGAAAATATTTATTGCTTCCAAAAAAGGTGCAGTGTAATTCTATATTACCTACAAAATTCATGCTAGACTATGCAGGTATTCAAACGTTACAGATATTAATGTCTTCTACTTCAATTGAAGCGCTTTTATAAGGCATAGGGTAAATATTATGTCACAACAGAAAGTTATCTGAATTATAGTTTTACTATAATAGAGAGTTTTATAGCATAATTTTACTGATATAGAATTAATTGATTTATACATATGGTGTCTATTATAATACTCAAACACAATTATGCATTTGAAATGTTGACCCCAACCAAACTATCTAACATTACAATAAAAAAAGAATCCCCTTTCCATTGTGTGTTCTTGGTACCTTTGTCAAATGTGAACTGAATTCTGAGTGAATTTTATTTGGTTGCTTTGTTCTTTAGGTCTAATTTTGCACTAAGGCACAAAATTAATACAACTTTGTAGTTTATTTTTAAATCAAATAGTGTTTTACTACTCCACAAGTTTTAATTTTTTTTTTTTTTTGCCAGTCCTGGGCTTGAGCTCAGGGCCTGAGCACTGTCCTTGGACTTTCTCAAGGCTAGAGCTCTACCACTTGAGCCTCAGCACCACTTCCGGCTTTTTTTTCTATATGTAGTACCAAGGAATCAAACCCCGGTCTTCACGCATGCTAGGCAAGCACTTTATCCACTAGGCCAAACTCCCAGCCCTAAATAATTTTTATTGCTAAAAAAGATAATTTGGTTTTTGATGGAGATTGTTTTGGGTGATGTCAGCATTTAATTATATGTATCAATAATTATTCCAATCCATTAACCTAGGATATCTTTCCATTTATTTATATACTCTTCAACTTTATTTTAGTATTGTATAGACTTATTGTTTATATCATTCGCTTATTGATTTGTTTAGTTTGTGGGAACACTACAGCTTTTAAAATTTTTGACTAGATCTTGAAAGGATTTTTTGAATTTGCTCATTAGTTGTGTTGTTTGGCAAATTCTTAGTGTTTTCCATATTTAAGATCATGCTATCTGCAAACAGAAACAATTTGACATCTTCCTTTTCATTTGGGTGCCCTTTATTTCTTCCTGTTATCTTTCTCTGGAAGAGCAATGCAAAAAGTGGCTTCCTTGTATTCTGTGTGGTAATAAACGAATAGAATTGAGCGGAATATAAGCTCTGGGTGCGTCATTTGTATGGAGTGACATTCCTTGTACACCTCTTTAGTTTTCATCATAGATATTTCATCTTGCCAAATGGCTCTTGATATATCTCCTGTGACTATCAAATTGTCTTTCAGTCATTTAGTATATTACATTCATTAATTTTTGTATGTTAAAAATCATATGCTGATTTTCATATCTCTGTATCCCAAGAATAATTACTTGGCATGACTTCTTTTATAAGCTGTTCAATTTGTGTTACCAGTATTTGTTAACACTCTGTATTTATTAGAGGTATTGCTCTACTATTTTCTTTATGACATACAAAACTCTTCAGCTCCAGGCTAGAGCTCTACCACTGGTGCAACAGCTCCACTTCTAGTTTTCTGGTGGTGAAATGGAGATAAGAGTCTCATGAACTTTATTTATGTCTGGGCTGACTTTGAACCATCAGACCTCAGCCTCCTGAGTAGCTAGGATTACAGGCATGGGCAACTGGTGCCTGGCTATTTCTGATTTTTTTAAATAAAAAAAGAACCTGTCTATACCAAGACATGTGAAAGGGTATCAATGTATGTGAATTAATGCACCTTCTATCTGGCAAATATCATGTAACCCTTTTACTAACTACAATAAAAAAAATTTAATAAAAAAAAGAACCTGTCTAGATTATATGTGCCCTTTTACAGTGATGAACAGAAGCCACAAGTTATAATCAGAAATGTCACTCAATTTACATGTTTATATCTTAAATGAAGAATTAAAATTTTACATAATGAAAACAAATGATTATAACCAGAATTTATGCCACTGAAATTTAACTTTTAACATAGGTATATATAAAGTTCTTAGCTACCCCTTTCCATATTTCCTGATTTAGAGACAATCAAATTTATTTTAATATAAGAACTACCTTCTTGGTTATCCAGAAACTTTTAAAACTTAAAGATAGTGAAAGAGCCTATGTTTGTTCATTTTTTATTTTGCTGCTGTTGGAGCTTAAACTCAGGTCCTTACATTCTTGCTTGGCTTTTTTCACTTGAACCACATCTTCCATTCTTATTTTTGCTTGTTAATTGGAGATCAGACACTGACACAGACTTTCCTGCCTAGTCTGGTTTACACCTTCATTTTTCAGAGATCAGTCTCCAGAATAGCTATGATTACAGGTGTGAGCCACCACACTCTGCTCAAAGTTTCCTGCTTAATGCAGCAGTTGTCATTGGCCTGGAGTCAAGGTCATGTAAATAGTCTTACAAAGCTGACCAAACACATGATTGATAATTAAAAACTGTGCTTATTTGCTGAGCCCAAACGTTTTTACATCTCAGCTTCCTATGCATGATTTCTTTACAGCTCAACATAGATCTGTCTCAGATATTATTTCAGTTGTCCTACAATCACAAAACATGGAATGTAGGAAAAATACGATCCTAATGGAATACGCCATTGTTTAAAACTTGAAAAGCAAGCTTGCTTACTCAGAGTAAAGTTTATAAATTAAATTATAATTTGAGTAAGGAATTAGTTCAATATTGGGATTTACCATTTACATTTTTGGACTTGAACTTTACTATCGAACTTATTATTTCTTTTTTCATATTTTAATAGTGTCAATTAGTTGTTCAACAGGACTTCCTTTTGATATATTCATATGTGCGGATAATGCTTTTGTTTGCAAAATTAAAAAGGTTAACTTCTTGAAGAAAGAAGGATGATAGACAGAAAAAAAAAACAGAAACAGAAAGACAATGATATTTTCAGAACTGACTCCCTCAAAATCTTGTACTAGAGGGATTGAATTTAAACGTTTGTAAGAACAAGAAAAAATTGAGTCTATAAAACTTACATGATATTATATATTTTCTGTTTAGTTTCTTTATCATTCAATTCTGGAAGCTATTCCTTAATACGCCACTTTAGCTTTAAGAAAAACACTATCAGCCTTAAAAAGGACAGGAACCCGTATGGGAGTTTGGCCTAGTGGTAGAGTGCTTGCCTAGCATGCATGAAGACCAGAATTTGATTCCTCCATACCACATACATAGAAAAAAGCCAGAAGTGGTGATGAGGCTCACGTGGTAGAGTTCTAGCCTTGAGATAATCCAGTGTTCTCATATTGTTACAGTATTTCACCTTGTTATCTGATATATTGTATAGATGTTTAGTTGGTTATTTGAAATCGGATAGAGAAGGGGGAAAAACAAGAAGAGTGGTGGGGGTGGGGAGAGGGAAATGGGGACCAAGACATGAGAAAGGGTATCAATGTTTGTGAAATAATGCATCTTCTATCTGGTGAATATAATGTAACACTTCTATTAATTACAATAAAAATATGGAAAAAAAAAAGAAAAAGCCAGAAGAGGTGCTGTGGCACTAGTGGTAGAGCTCTAGCTCGAAAAAAGTCCAAGGACAGTGCTCAGGTCCTGAGCTCAAGGCCAGGACTGGAAAAAAAAAAATAAGAAAAGGCCAGGATCCAAGAGGAGGTCATTTTCCAATGACATTGAGCAAATGTCTTTCTTAATGTTCACTGTTGTGGAATGGAAGTTGAAATTCCTACCTTATAAGGATGTTTGATCCATAAACCAAAGAGTACAAGAATTTTATAAATACTATTTGCTCTGCATTATCATCAGTGGTCTTATCACTTGTGATGATGTTGAATAATAGTGTTCATCCTCTAATTGCTTGCGAAGAAGGTGAGAGTTCTGAACTTGATTGAAACATGAGATGTAGCCATTAATTTGAATTGAAAGGATTTATAGAGTTCTGACATGGGCTATAGTGAGAGTACTGTTTAAATGTACTAGACATCAACTTATGAATATGAAATCTAATACATCAGATAATATTTCAACTACAAAGAAGAAATCTGATAAAATTCCAAGTAGATTGCATTGAAGTCTTAATATGAAAATATTATCAATTAATAAATAAAGCAATGCAGGCCAGGAGTTTAGCGTAGCGGTAGAGTGATTGCCTAGCATGCGGGAAGACCCAGGTTCAATTCCTCAGTACCACATACACAGAAAAAGCTAGAAGTGTTGCTGTGGCTCAAGTGGTAGAGCACTAGCCTTCAGGAAAGCCAAAGGACAGTATTTAGGCCCTGAATTCAAGCCCCAGGACTGGCAAAAACATAAAAAAATAAAGCAATGCTAAAAATCATTCAACTAGGGCTGGGAGTTTGGCCTAGTGGTAGAGTGCTTGCCTAGCATGCATGAAGCCCTGGGTTCGATTCCTCCATATCACATACACACAAAAAGACAGAAATGGCACTGTGGCTCAAGTGGTAGATCTCTAACCTTGAGAAAGTCCAAGGACAGTGCTCAGGCCCTGAGTTCAAGCCCCAGGACTGGCAAAAAAAATTTTTAAAAAGTTCATTCAACTAGTCGGGCGCTGTGACTCATGCCTGTAATCCTAGCTACTCAGGAGGCTGAAATCTGACCTGGCTGTTCAAAGCCATCAGGACATGAAAGTCTGTGAGACTCTTATCTCCAATTAACCACCAGAAAACCAGAAGTGGCACTGTGGCTCAAAGGGTAGAATGGTAGCCTTTGGCTGAAGAGCTCAGGGACAATGCCCAAGCCCAGAATTGAAACCCCATGACTAACAAAAAAAATCACTCAACTTGTAAACAGCAAATTAATATTTGTATATCCTAGGGAAACATGATGCCTACTATTAATCATAAAATTGCTGTTTATAAAAAATCTTAAATTTGGGGCTGGCAATGTAGCTTAGAGGTAGAGTGCTTGCCTAGCATGCATGAAGCCCTAGGCTCAATTCCACAGTACCACATACACAGACAAAGCTAGAACTGTGGCATGTGGCTCAAGTGATAGAGTACTAGCCTTGAGTAAAAGAACCTCAGAGATAGGCCCCGAGTTCAAGCCAGAGGAGTGTCAAATTTTAAAAAAAAATTTAAATTTTTTGAGTGAATATACTGCCCCTTACACATGTAATATGTGGAAATTTTTAGATAAGAAATTATGATCTGTGTGAAGAAAATATTTGAAAAGAAATCTTCAGAATAACCTTATATAATACAGTGAGTAACATTAAATAATTAACTTTAAGAAGAAAGGAGACACTATATTTTTCTGACATATATATTAAAGAGAGAGGCAGTCTTAGATATTTTTATTTTTTGTATATTTTTTTCCAGTCCTGGGGCTTGAACTCAGAGTTCAAGCACTGCCATTGGGCTATCTCAAGACTAGAGCTCTACCACTTGAGCCACAGAACCACTTCCAACTTTTTCTATGTATGTGGTACCAAGGAATTGAACCCAGATCCTCATGAATTCTAGGCAAGCACTCTAGGCTACTCCAGGCCAAACTCCTGGATCCTAGATATTTTTAAATAGGAAGAAAAATTGTAACTATCAACCGGCTACAGTCTTTCAAATAGTGAAATGGTCTATAGTTTTCTGGGCAGTAATAAACATGCATTACAACAAGACATCTTTAAACAACAGAGAGGTTTTAAAAACATAGGCTCAGTGATTTCTCTCATTTGTAATAATTAGTACACATCTAGAACGTTCCTACCAGAGGATTACAATAGATTAACTCCTAGGTAAATAAGGTCATATAGAATAAGACTAAATGAAAGGATATCGAGGATATGGAAGCAAGAGCTTTGTCTTGTGTGATTGTTGTTCTTAATGGACTATCTTATTTCTCTTCTCTTTTTTGCCCTTATGGTAATCTCATATTGCTACTGTATCTCAGTTTGTTACTTGATGTATTGTATATACGTTTGTTTATTTGAAACAGAAAAGTGAAAGGGGGAAAACAAGATGATTGGGAGGGGCTGGGAGAGAGAAATGGGATCAAAAACAGAAAAGGAGTATCAATGTGTGAGAAGTAATGTGCCTACTACCTGAAAAATGTAACTGTAACCCCTCTATACATTATCCCGACAATAAAAAAGTTTTTTACAGACACTTGTCTCCAAATATGGAATTACATATCAAAATTACTGAATACCATTCTGCAAAATAGAAATGGCTTCTAGAACTCTTTTCTTGAACCCACTATCGTTCTGAAATTTGTCTAGCTGCCCTGATTTCTGCCTGATTCCATTTGCCTTGGTGAAATGGAAAGTTAATCTTTTTTCACCTGAGTAACAGATTATGTAACTATTCCAATGCAATATAATTTTCCATGGGCAAATAAATTTTTGTTCCTTCAGCAATGACATGATAAAAAATAATGCATTATTCACATCTCTTCCCTTTTATAAAATGAAACATTTCTCCATTTATTTACCTTCTGTATCCTTCAGTTATATCTTTGCATTTAGAAATGTTCTTGATATTCAAACAATTTAAGTTTTGGGGGGTGTTTTTGTTTTTGTTTATGTCAGTTGTGGAGATTGAAGTCTGGGTCTGGGTGCTGTCCCTGAGCTCTTCAGCTCAAGGCTCTCACCCTACCCCTTGAGCCACAGCACCACTTCCGGTTTTCTAGTGGTTAATTGCAGGTAAGAATCTCATGGATTTTAGTGTGGGGGATGGCTTTGAATTGTAATCCTCAGATCTCAGCCTCCTGAGTAACTAGGATTACAGACGTGAGCCACTGCACCCAACTCAACTCAAGTTATTGATTGAGAAGGAAACATCATTTGTTGAATTCAGCAAGCTAAATTAAACCAATTGTAAATGAAAAAATGCTACATAAACAAGTATGTAGATACAAACATTCTAAATACATTCAATAATAATGATGACACTACTAACAGCAGTTCCTCACTAATGGCATCCTGGTAGTTACTTTGCTTTGTATGGCTGCTTCATACCGTCCTGGGACTTGTATGTCCTCCTACTCACTCCTCCCCCACCTCCTGCAAGACCCCATCGTGCTGCATTAGAATCCACCAGACAGCCATTGCAAGCAAGAGTAGAATAAGACATGAGTAGCTGGGATCATTTCAGAAACTTTCCAGTCCTGGAATTTATGGTCTCCAAACCTGAAATTTTGATGCAGAGCAACTGCAAGTTGTTGAGGGTGGAATGGGAATCCTTTGAAGATCGCAGGTAGAAGAAGTTGGAGCCATGTCTTTTCAGACCTGGTGCTGAAATTCCAGAAGCTTCAGAAACTCTCATGTTAAAGTAGTCAATTAGAGGTCAAAATGGCATCAGACATACAACAGGTCAATAAATTTGTGACTATTGTAGTTTTCCGTTGATGCCATTTTCCTAGGAAGTGGCAACATTGTGATGACAATTCAGGCTTTTTAGTGTTTCGGTGTTTACTCTTTTTATTATTTTGAATTATCTTACTTTCTCTAAAGATGGGAATCATATGGAAAACCCACAATTTATGTAAAGGAGAGATAAAGCTTTTTTTTTTTTTTTGGTTGGTCATGGGGCTTGAATTCTGGGCCTGAGAGCTGTCCCTGAGCTCTTCAGCTCATGGTTACCGCCCTACCCTTTGAGCCACAGCACCATTTCCCATTTTCTAGTAGTTAATTGGAAATAGGAGTCTCATAGTTTTTAGTGCATGGGCTAGTTTTGAACCATGATTCTCAGATCTCAGCCTCCTGAGTAGCTAGGATTACAGTCATGAGCCACTGTACCCGGTGAGATAAAAGTTTTTTTGGACACACAAAGCAGGATCCCAAACGATGGATATCTAAAGAACCAAAATAATAATAATAATGATGAGATAGTTTAAGTGACAGCATTTAAAAAATTCTGGATACTTCACAGCTCAACATATAAATATATGAGAAAATTATTATAATGTCTTCAAATCTTGCAGATTTGAAAATACTATTGATTAAATAGATTAATAGATCTATTAAATAGATTAAATAGATTAGATTAAATAGAGTAATGCCTGCACTCTGAAGAAATTTTAGAAATCGAAACTAGATTTTCTGACATTTTTAAAGAAATATTGCCTTAAGAAGAAAGCAGGCTTAGTTTTGCAGTGACACAGAAAACTCCTGTCATTTTCACTTTGTTCCAAAATTATATTAATGGAGTTTTTGTCCTGGGAATAAATTAAAATGGGACATACAGCATATGGAACGTGAAGGTACGTCTGCACCATGCGATTTACAGGAAAACAATCTCATTTAGATCCTATTGGTGACCAAGTGGCTGACAAGGAACTGCCCCAAGGCTGTGGGACCTAGCAGCCAATGGGCTCATTCGTGAAGAAACTTGTGATCAACTAGGAGATTTTTTTAGAACAATTTTATGAAAGGACTACTTATATTTAGATTAGAATAAGACAGTCCTTGCAGCCACACACATTTCACAAATTGTATTTAAAGACTGGAGTGGTCTGTAAAAAGCTGAACTAGTGACAGAGAAAGGAAATGAGACAGAGATGGGGGGGGGGAGAGGGAGGGAGAGAGGCTTCATAATCATCTTTTTTTCCTTCTGTACGGATGCTAAGGTTAGGGTTTGGAAGCTATCCCTTAACTTCTTTTTTCAAATCTAGTTTTCTACCTCTTGAGCCATAGCTCCATTTCTAGCTTTTTCTAGTTAAATTGAAGATAAGAATCTCATGCTCATATCTGCCAGGATTGGCAGATGCCAGCCTCCTGAGCAGCTAGGATTACTGTCATGAGCCACCAGCACCCATCTCATAATCATATTCTTTTAAAACTCATTTCTACTCCTTTATTTACATATAATCTAACAAGGAAAGCTGAAAAGGTAGGTAAGCCCACATCACAGCTTTAAACAAGTCACTTTCAGGTAAAATGATATTCAGGTAATATTAAAATTACAAATTGGCATTGAAGTGTTTATATTTCATAAGTTTATAAATTTTACGAGAATAAAATGTATATTTTAAAAATATATCTAAGATATAAGAATGCTTCCATTTTTAATCTAGGCCTTTCTTACCTAGCAATTCAAATTATGGTGTGAAGCTACCTGTAAAAAACTAAAGTACATAGTTTTTTAAACTTATAAATTAGAATATCCTCCATTTTTTGAGGTATTCTAAGGATATAGATGAATTATCAATGATTGTGGTCTCTGTTTAATTACAGCTTGACCTTAATTTGACTTAAAAGTTTTAACAGAAAGAATTGTGAAATTGCACAGTTTCCTCGTAAAATGCTGAGTAAATACATTGCAGACACGGTGGGGTATAAAATAAAAGAAGGAATGGAGAGTGCACTATGAAGAAGAGTTTCAGTTAACATCCCCATATTCAACAAGTCTCAAATCGATACTTTTTCTGCTTCTGCAAGATGTGTACTTCTAGCTACCATGCTTTAAGGGAAACCAAACCACCCATTGGATAATTGTCAGAATTACTTTCCTCTTCCATTTTTATTTTGTTCTACCCAGATTCTTTTCTTAATAAAAAACAAAAACAAAAACAGTTTCACAAAAGACTTCTGAAAGCAGTCATTTAGGTGCTAACAATTATACGAGAGAGAATTGCCCTAGAGAAGAAACTAGGGGGAAGAGCAAGCCAAAGGAAGCCTGAGTAAAAGAAGGGAAGACAGGACACAGGGACAGAATCTTCTCTGGATAAATCTACTAGGAAATCACACAGAGGCACTCAGCCAACTGCCATATGCCCTGACAAGGATACCAACAGCCGTAGCCAGCCCAGGGAGCGCTTTTCACATTAGCCCCTCACCCAGCAGTGCTAGAAACTCATTTAGCCCCATGCTGGACTTTCATTAGGCCAGTCTCACATCAGATGGTCCTGTGTTTTGGCTCAGGCGCAGTGTGGCCCTTTATTGGGGGGAGGCAGCCATAATCTCTGCCCAGCAGGAGCCTGGATTGGAGTGTTGGCCCTGACAGATGCCAGGGTGTGACTTAGGTGGCTAGTGGCCAAAGGGCCTGATTCAATCTCATCTTTAAGGCTGGCATTTTGTGACACAGAAACCTTTGGGAAAGAATGGAAAATCTTCTGGCTCTTTCTAATTTAGTTTTATCTTGACTTCTACTGAAAATAAGATTGCAGACAAAACAAAAAAAAAATAGAGAAAAGAAAAGGAAGGAAAAAAAATTCAGGAAGCTGAAAGCAAAGAGAAAATGTCAGAAATCTTCATTTGGAGCTGAGCTGACTGACATTGGCTTTTCTTTTCTTTCTTTTTTTTTTTCTTTTAACCTCAGGATTGTAATAAAAAGTCAATGAAGCAGGGGATGTCAATTTATTCTAATAGCAAGGATGGGAAATTTTAGAGGGTTGTTTCTTTTTCTCCATCAGAGGAAAGCAATATTAAAACTTACAGAAATGAAGAAATAGTTTTAACATCTAGTAAAGGATTTTGCAGATATAAAGGAAAGATGTTCCTTAGAAAATGAAACTGGTTTTGAGGGGGAAAAAAAGAAATTGCAAAATTCCACTAGCTCATTATATTATATTGATAGTCAAGAAATATATCCCACCAGGAAATATAATCAAACAAAATGGCAGAATCTTGCTAAGACTAATATTTTTTCTGTAAGTATTTCAAGGATGAATATTGTGCCCAATATTTGAATCAATTATTATGTAAAAATTGATCTATATTACTGTACTTTGTTCACATAAATATAATAGAACTGTTCATATAAATAGAATAAAATCCCAAATAATAACATTTCAATCATTTGAAGTTTGTATACATTACAGAATGAACAATAGATTTGAGATATTACATTTGTATTATTTCATTTGATTCAATTTAGCTTAATTTTGCATTAACAATACGCATTTTATTCCTTCATTTTATCCAGTTAGCTTATTTTCTCATATTAACCATAACTTTCCATCTCAGTACATTGTTTTAAATAATAGCTAGCCAAGTTATTTTATGCAGATAAGCTTTTCAGTGAGTAGCCTGGAAATAGATTCTTCAGTTAATCAAAAACAGCAGATTGAAAACCAGAGTTTATTCAGAAGAAACAGAAAGAACTTTGACATTGTTACAATATTTCCAAATGGAAACATCAATTTATCATGTTCGTAGAAGATTTCGATAACACATTAACAAATGACACCACAGTCTAACACAGCTGTGAAAGAATCCTAAACCTTGAACATCAGACAACAAATCAGTGGTAGTGGTGAATTGTTTTTTTTGTTGTTGTTGTTGTTTTGTTTTTTGAGAGATGACTTGCTAAAGCACGCTGTTCTTCCTGTCCCCCTCTTGGATGAAGTTGCAGATATCCTTAGGTCAATGAACCATAGAGATCTTTCTTGGCGTAGTGAATCCTTGTATAGTGCATTTTCCTGCAGGCATCTAGATCCCTGTTTGTCAATAACACATGGCTTCTTGTCTACTTCATCATCCTGGTTTATTTCAATTTATAGACACAATAGGGAGCATCACCAGAAATAGTTCCCTTCTCTGAGTTTTTTTCTTTTGTTAAAAACAAGGAAATGTTGGCATTTTTATGTACTCTTTCAATATTCAAACACCAAAGTTATTTGCAAGAGGCAATCTATTTTTATTAAAGATTACTGATGCAAAAAAATTACAGAATTGCTTTTTTCCTGACAGAAATGGAAGCAAAATATGGCATAAACTTAAAATCCAATCTAAAATACATCAGAAAGTGGATTTTTCTTGATATTAGAAGCAGGGCTGACATAGGTAGCATAGTGTGTGTGAAAATATTCTCTAAAGCTCATAGTAGTTCTTCCTGCTTTTATATGTCTTGAGTGCATTTCACATCATTGTCCTTTGGGATAATGGTCTTGCTGTGGTTAGCAAATTGGGCCAAGTCTCTTTAATACACCACAGGTATTAGGAAGTTGAATACACATGGAAAAACAAGCAGGTGGGCTGTGTTGAAGCGCCACCTACTGAAACATCAAATTTCCCAGTCCTATGTTCTCAGAGTTCCTTTTACTAAAGCATTGGTTAAACTGGTTCAGGGTTAAAAAAAAAAAAGAAAAAATTCCGGTACAGATGAAATCCTATTTTTGGCAAGCAGGACTCTAGAAGTGTGTCAGCTTCCAACTTTACTGATTACAGCAGTTTGTCCACACGGCTACATTTGTGATCTTTCTTTGTTAAAGAGGAATCTAAACCAGAAAGGAGGATGCAGTTTGCATGTGTATAAACTGGGTCACTCATGAGTATATGAAAAGAAAGGAAAAGAAATAAGAGGAAAGTGCAGGTTTTGATACAATTTACTTACATGTGAGATTTTATTCAGAATGAAATAGATGTCAGTTTAAAACAAATGCAATCTCACAGAGGAGCACACACACACACACACACACACACACACACACGCACATATACATACATGCAGACACCCACAGGAAGTTATGAATGGATAGCTTTCATCTTAATGGAGATGATTAGCAGTCTTTTGTGGTCTTTTACCAACTATTCTTTATCTTCCTGTTTAAAGAACAAAAAGAAAGAAGGAGTTGAAGGAAAGCAAGGAATTCCATCTCACTTTATGGTGAGGATAAGAATGTGTCCATTTTGCAAATGGCCCAAGTAGCTGTCACTAACAAAAAAATATTCCATAATTGTCCTTGTAATCAGCCAAAATATTTTTAGAAGATTTTAAAACAGAACCCCATGATGCATATTATAGAAATTGATGTAAAATGTATCCTTTTTGCTATAAATTAGAATTACTCCCAGTGAAAAAAAATCATTAAACATGGTATAAAAACATATTTTATTCTTTTTTTCCTTGTGACTCCATTTTCAAAATTATTTGCGTAGCCAATAATTTCTCATGGAAATAGAGACTATCTATTTAAAGAATATACCACAGGCTAATTCTGACAGTGCTAATGTTATTTTCTGAACTAAAATAACTTATTTAACACATTTCTTAAATAAAGTTCTGACTTGGTATATATTCTTAAAGCATTCTTTAATAAATATATATTTGCATGATATATGCGGGAGTCATATAAAAAGTCTATGTAAACAGGAGAGTCATTTATATGCTTAACTGTTAAAGTAATACATTTACATAGCCTTTCTTTGAGACCGCAGTGTTTTATTATGTTGACTTTAAAACTCATAAGCCTCTAAAGGCATTACCTTTCATATCACCTACTTTGTCTCTTCCAAAATTTGACCACAACCCATTCATTACAGAAGATGCGTAATTCCCAAAGTCAGAATCAAATCGTATTAAAGATTGGATTAAAGCCACAGACGAGTAGAACACAATGTAGAGACTAGCTTAATCTCCTTCCCTATGATTTGCATCATTATACATTGTGTTTAAATGGAAAAACAATACATTTTTGAAGATTTAAAGTATGTATTCCCATGTAGCATTTTAGAGTATGCTCTAATTTATTTTTAAGCCATTGTCCTGAATCAGAATTGAAAGCCGCACCCTTAGGAATTATAACCCTAGTGGGAACTGGGCCTTCCTTTTGTGGGCTCTACTAACTCATTTTGACTTAGAAAGAATGGGCAAAGAAATGAACTCCATGTAAGAAACTTCCTCTCGTTTCACAGCAGTATATACTGTATAAATCTGCCCTTGCAAAGGAACATAGTAATGAAAATGTGCACTTGCTTCAGATGATAACAACTAAGGCCTAAAAAAAAAAAAAGAAACAGAGAAAGGTGCACCAAAGGAATCATGAACCTATTGATAAAATGGATTCAGCTTCATCTCCTCCTACAGCACCCCAAACACCACCTCAGCAAATCACTCATTCACCAGTCTAATCCTGTCGCAGAGTCCCTAGTAAAAAAGCAGACCTTGCCCCATGGCTCACAGGGCTCCAGCTTGGCTTGTCCAGTGCAGAACACATTCACATTCCAAAATGAAGAGCACATTGTTGCTGCACGCTTCTAACTTCCAACTTGATAACTGTTAGCAACCCAAGGTAGCTGGGGCATTCAGGCCCTATCGATGCAAATTTGTGAGGCAGTCTAGTAGATGGGTAAAGTTGCATCGAGGAGAGTTTCTTGCTATTAAGCAATAATTTGAGATGCTTTAAATTTAATATAGTCTGGATTTTACTCAAAGAAATCTGGGAGGACTTTCTAAGGAATGTGCTTTTCTGTTCCTTTTTTCCCCTCAGAGAATGAAAAGTAGATCTTTATCACTGTTTATCAGTTAACCCCCCCCCCACCAATACCTGAGCTAACTCATTTGTACACTATGATTCCCATCATATTGCCCAGTGTTCTCTCCAGAAGAGTCGTGTTCACTCAGATGTGCACTCAGTGACACTCCAGAAAGCTCTCGGTGAAGGCACCGAAATAAGGCCAGAGGATTAAGCATTTATGGAAAATTCACAGAAACACAATCACACCAAACCAATAAATAAAGGCTACAGGTATGGCAATAATAAATTACTGTTGAAAGCTTTGTAATATCATTTAATAGTAGATCTCTAATAAAAATATACATCCCTTTTGACCGAATTCCTCTTCATCAGAATTTCATATGCCCTCTCATTCATTTCTGCATTACATATTAAAGCCATTTAGAAATGAGGATATTGGAGATCAGAGAAATTAAACATACTTAAAAAACAAATCCCTGCAAAGTGACAATATTCTTTCAGAAATTTAAATCTGGATATTTATTACCAAAAATTATTATGCTCCTCATGAAATTCTATTCTAGACTGCCCTAAACTCCATTGATTGAAACTTTTTGATCTAAATATCTGGATTCTCATCTTTTGCAAACATGAGAATTTTCATACTAAAATAAAATCATAGAGATACAGGCAGGGCTCGAGTGGAGCATTGTCATTCCTGAGCAGAAAGGAGACACTGAGTTTAAACTCCAGTACTAGCAAACAAATAGTAAAATTGAAAATAAAATACATAAATAAACTCATAAATATCTACTCTCAAAATAAAGAACTCAGTCTATATTTATTTTTAAATGTTTTCTATAGACAAACCTTTACTTAAATGTATAAATATTTATTCCAAATGTTTAAAAATGTACTTTGATGAAAACTAAAGCTTGGCAACCATTCAGAAACATATATATGTATATATATGTATGTGTCTCTCTGTGTATATATGCATTAATATTCACACACATATATATGTAATACTAACAAGTTTGTAATTCGCCCAATAAAAACCAATTTGGTGTTTCTCCATAGGTATTCATATCAACTTCAAAGCAATATCTAAATATTTGTCCAAAGTTTCCAATATGAGTTCTAATTGTATCCAGGTACCTTGTAAAGCACTACATTGGCCTAATTTTCAAGCCTTAGACCTTATTAGTGAATAAATTTCTATATTTAGAACTTCATATTAGTACTTGATTCTTCAGATACCTAATTTTTAATGCCAAGCCCTGATTTAGGTTCTTTAGTGATTATTTTAAAAGCCAACTTACCTCTTTCTGTAATGGGATTAAGTTGTCGATTATAAACCATAAACTCCCTAAGATATGCCAAAACTGTTTACATAAAAGTTTAAGACCCTGAGTTAGCATAGTTTCATTCAAATCATTATTATAATGTTTAGAAAAAAACCCTAAAGTCATCTCCAGTAATTGGTTTTTATATAAATTAAGTTACTAAATTTAAGCAGATCAAAAATAATACCAATGATTTCCTTGAATTAAAAAATACAATAATCCTACTAGATTTGCAGCACAAAAAATAATGGCAACCACCCTGGCTATCTGGTATCTATTATCTAACTTAAACTACAGTGGTGAACTTACAAAGCCCCAAGTTCATCATTCCAGCTCTGACAGGCAACTAAGGGTCATGCAAAGAACCTGGAATTTTGTTTCTGGTCTGTAGAACTCATGCTACTTTTGGTGAATTTTAATTTAGAGTAAATAAATACTGGTGTTATCTTCCAGGAGTATTCTCCCCTAGAGTTATGTTCACTGAGCCATTTAACTTACTTATATTAAAACTGAACTCTTTATAAATCAGGATGCAAATCTAATGGAGTAATAAATAACTGCCATGTGTGTACAGATTTTGTGAGGTGCAGATTGAAGAGGTAGTAGATGAGTCAAATGAAGCTGTGTTCTATAGTGAGATACTCCAGTTCTCCAGCTGCCTTTTGTGTACTAGAAGCGGTAGAGTTTCTAGTTGTTTCACACAAACATTAAAATTACATGCCCAACAGGAGACACCTCTTGTCAGATAGGATCATTGTAAAGGGATGTCTTAAGTAGGAGAAATTGCCATGAAAATAAAATAAGAGAACTATCAGATGAATCTGACCCAAGACAGTGTTGGATATTAAGTGGATTCAGAGACTCCAAATGAAGGGAAATTCCACTTGTAACAGTGTCCTTTAGCTGTCTTCTTCCTTGGAGTTCATTCTCTGTCTTGCTTTTGGAATTTCTTTCAGCCACTACCTTAAAGCAACCCAACATTGTCTTGTTCCTTCCTTTCCCTCTGTTCTTCCTCTCTCTGACTCTGAATGTAACAGAAAATAACCATAGCTGTTTTGTTCACAAAACAGGTATAGAGCCAGGGGCTGTAAATCCTAGCTAATCGGGGAGCAGAGATCTGAGGTTAATGGCTCAAAGCTAAGCCTGGACAGGAAAGTTCATGAGACTTTTCTCTCCAATTAACTAGTTTAAAAAAATGGAAAGGAAGAAATATCTCAAGTGGCAGAGAGAGTGCTATTCTTGAGCAAAAATAGCTCAGGCAACCAGGCCTTGAGTTCAAGCCCCAGGACTGGAGAGGTTGGGGGGGGGGGTAGGCAGGTGGAGCACTCAGGTAGGACAACTATTTAGAGCTCATAAGTTCCCTGACTTGGAAAACATACAAGAAAACAAAGGAAAAGGCTTCCCCAGGGACCTAATCTACGACGTGCCTTGTATTATAAACATCAGCTTCTTCACTTAGAGTTAATATGTAATTCAGCATGAAAAATTCTTTGTCTATAAATCCCACGGACTATCTCCTGTGTGTGACGCCTCTGATTTCCCACCAAGGATTATAATCTTTTCTCTCTCCATTTTGCTCCTAAAGTAGGAGGTCCAGTTTCAAAGGTACTACTTTGTTCTGTGAACAATTTCCCCAGTGCTTCACTTCATTGAAAGCTCATTGGGGGCCAGGGTGTGTTCCTCTATGGATCTGGCTCCTCGCAAGGAAGGCCCATTTATTTGTGACTGACGCACGTGTACAGAGCTCCTTCTCTTTCCCAGTCCCATAATCTATCTACACTCAGCCTCATTTCAGCCTGCTCTGTGTAGTCAGTTAGTAGTTGCAGAAACTATTTACAATGGAATTTGGCACATAGGAGACCCTGTTACAATCTAGAAATAAGAAAACAGCATTCTAATGTGGTTACTAGATTTTCAAACTCCCGAGTTAATTATCTTGGGTTATTTCATATAGAATGTAATGGGTATTTAATAAAACAGAACAAAAAACAAATTAAGTTAAGTGCTTTTTTTATTAATGCTTTCATCCTTCTAAGAACTGAGGAGAAAAATGAATGATTTAAATTCTACGGAAAGAAGATAGGAAAATAGAATTTTTTTGAAATAGAAGTCTTGCTTTTATCTGTTACCTTTCTATCATTTTTATTTACATGCATATGTATATATAGAATATGTACATATATGAAAAATAAATTAATTGGAAGTTCTTTGCTATTGTAATTTTACATATAGAAAATAAATATAAAATTTAAAATGGCTGAAACTTGCTGACCACTACAATAGAAATTTTGAAAATGATTTAGAATAGAGGCTACTGATTTGTAAATCACTTAATTCTATATATATGTACATATATAGTATATATGTATATTTACCATAGCATATATATTCATACATGTATATATATATTTATTATAGCATTTAGATCCTATATATGTACAAAAATATAGTATATATATATGTATATATACATGATATACACACATATATAGTATATCTACTATACACATATATATGTTTGCACATATATAGGATCTAAATGCTATCCTAAATCAAGATATCAGATACCCTCTCAACAAAGAGGACACATTTGATAATAATGCTGAAAACATGTTTCATTTAAACAATCTACATAATCCCTACTACATTCTAGAAGTCATTAAGCATTATTCTAACCTGTGAGCTCAGTAACATTCGTAACATGAAGTTGCAATTGAAGAAACTAAGGCACATGGAAGTTAAATAATACCCATACGGCAGAGCTGGAATTTCATCCCAGGCATCTTCTCTGTAAAGCCTCTGCCACTGAACCACATAAGGATCGAGCACTGATTGAATAAGGACTTGACATACCTTTGGCCTTAACTGTAAGTCTGGGGAGATGCGTGCTCTAGAAAGAGAATTACCTCTATGAGGCACCAAAAAAAAAAAAAAATCAGGAAAGAGTTTGAAACTTGACTGAAGATAAAATTAAGATGCAGTTTGCACACTGAACAGCAACCTTTTTTTTTTCTTTTCTTTCTTTTTTTTGTTTTTTGCCAGTCATGGAGCTTGAACTCAAGGCCAGAGCATTGACTTTCTGCTTTTCTCAAGACTAAAGCTCTACCACTTGAACCACAACACCATCGCTTCTAGCTTTTTCTATGTATGTGGTACCAAGGAATCCAATTGGGGTTTTCATGCATGCTAGGCAAGCACTCTACCACTAGGCCACACTCCCAGCCCCAGCAACTTTTTTTCTCATAAAATATTGACTCTTTGTATTATTATAACTTAGAATTAGACATTGATCTGAATGCAGAATAGCACAGGGAAATAAGGATAGAAAGAGAAAGGATAAAGGAAAGCCAAATGGCAGATGAAGATACCCATAGAAAGAGTAAGTTCTCTGTTTCTAGAGAAATATGCAGCTGAAGAAGAGAAAGGAGGCTGGGAGGCTGCAAACATAAAGTGATGGCTTTAGAAAGAAGGAAATGTTACTTTCTCTAATTTGGTTAGTGTATACTGCATACATGTGTGGAACTATCAGTCTACACTATGAATATGTATAATTATTAAATGAGAAACACTTTCAAGCCATTTTTCTTTAATTGCAAAGTGCCTCCTAGAGTTTTTGGACAATATCATCTCTCCACCACTGGTTCTTTTTCCTCAGCCTATGTATGTGGAAGCACTTCAGTTCCATAGGCTTGCCATAGCATTGATAGCAGAGCATCTTACATGTATTTATCCTGTCAAGGACCTCAGCCCAAAGCTAGCCCTACTTTCACTGAGGCATTTATATGACCATCTGATGAGAAGTCATGAGGAAAACAACATTTTCATGATTTTTGTTTGTAAAGTAAAATACACTCCTACAAATAACTATAACCCCAAGAAGAATGGGAGAAATTTCATAGTAAATAAACATACCAAGGCTTGTGGTCTTCATGTGGAAAGGAAAGGGAGGCTAATCAAGAGAATTTTGATGAAGGAAGTAGTTGTGAGATGGGCCTTTAACCTAGGATGTGATTGGTTTGGAATTATTTTAGAGCTCTATTTGGTATATTACCTGGCATAATTTTATTTTTGCCAGCCTTTGGGCTGGAGCTCTGGGCTTGGGTGCTGTCTCTGAGCTTCTTTTGCTCAAGGCTATAGCTCTATGAACCATAGCACCAATTCTGCCTTTTTCTGTGATTAATTTGATACAAAAGTCTCAAGGATTTTCCTGCCTGGGCTGGATTTGAACAATGATCCTCTGATCTCAGCCTCCTGAAGAGCTGGCATTACAGGCATGAGCCAATGTTGCCTGGCAAGTATAAATTTTATAAAGTATATATTTAAGGATAGAAATCAAGTATAAGATTGAATGAACTCTTTGCATATCATATAGTTCAGTATATATTTAAAGTTTAGAGAGCCAATTAGTTTCACAAACACTGGTTAAAGGGGTACTAGGCTTACAACAATTTATGAAATACAAGAATGGGCAAGGCATTGTTCGCTCATGCCTGCTATCGTAGCTCCTAAGGTGGATGAAACCTGAGGATTGCTGTTTGAAGCCAGCTTTGGCAGGAACATCTATGAGGTTCTTATTTCCAATCAACCACCAAACAGTAGAAGTAGAGCTATAGCTGAGGTGGTAGAGTGGCAGAGCACTAGCCTTGAGATAAAAGGAAGAAAAACCAAAACAAACAAAAAGCTTAGAGATAGCACCAAGGTCCTGAGTTCAAGCCCTGGGATGTGAACAACAGCCAAAAATGTAGTTACAAACAAGTAAGTTCATTATTTAAGGATTAAAACATCTAGTAATAATAGTAATAATAATAGACTAGTAATAATAGCTGCTAAATAGGCCATATGCCAGGTGTTGATCTAAACATGTTTTTGAATATTAATTCCCTTATACCCTTAAGACAATTAATATCATTTCCAAATGAGGATCATCTACAAATGAGGATCCTGAGATACAGTAGGAGACTTGTACAGATATTTCAATAATAACATAGTAATAATGTATTATAAGAAAAAAATGGCAATGCATAGCAAATATTCTAATCTAAAATTTTCTAACTTAATCAAATCACATACACAGATTGCTTGCTTTCTTTGTTCTGTTCTTTGTGATTACTTCATTATTAAGTAGAAAATATTTATTCCCCATCCTTACCTAATATTAACATCTTCATTATGATATACAAGTCACATTTATATACGTTTCGTATTTTATAAAGCAACACATTTAAAAGATAACATTCAAAGCAATAGATTTCAGCTCTAATTAAACTTAAAATAAGATTCAGAATTTCTTGAAGGTGTTTAAATAAATGAAAGATTGTCTGTATTGGTAAAATGCTATCTAGAATGCTTTATTGCAGTCTTTAACATATTTGTTTGATCCATGCAGGTAGCTCAAACATTCCATGGTAAACACAATTCATTATAATTATGTGAATAAGGACCATTGTATTGACAAGAAAGGTCTAATCTAAGCCAGAGGGATGAGGACAGCATTTTTGGCTTTGTAGTTGATCAGATGCTCTTTTTATGATATTCAGCCAGCTTTGGAGGGGGCTATGATGGAAAGATTGCAAGGTATTAATTTAACCTCTGTATTCATACTCATCAAAAAAAATAAACCAACAAAAAAGGAGGCAAACCATCTAATAAAGATGAGCCTATGCAAAATGAACTCCCAGATAGGGAAACAAGAAATTTATCATTGGGTTTGTTTTTAATATATTATGTGAAGTTATATCTTTATACTTTCTTCTTTTTTTCTTTTTCTTTTTCCTCTCCCTTAGGGTTTATCCTCTATTGATGCTGTATCTGACTTTGGTACCCGGTGTATTGTATACACATTTATTTGATTATTTGACAGGAAGGAGGAAAACAAGATGATGAGACAAAGGACAAAGGATAAACCAATGTAACAGTGATATTCACAAGACAACATTTTGGAAATGAACTCTACAACTTGGGAAGAGGTGGAGAGAGGGAAAATGGGAGAAAAGCAACAGAAGGGGTAACAATGTTCAAGAAGCCATGTACTCACTACCTCACAAATGTAATTGTAACCCCTCTATACATCACTCTGATAATAAAATAAAACTTAAAAAGAGAAAAGGAAGAAAAAAACAGCAGAGAGACAAACCATCTAATAAGGATGGCAACAGCAGGGAAAATAAATACCCTTCCATGTCTTTAGGGTGCTCTCTAGGCGATGATAAAAAATATCATGGAAGTTGAGGGATTGTGGATCTAAAATTGATTTATTAAACAGTCAGAGAAATTTTTTTGCACAACATAGGAGCTGCAAATGCATAAAAAAACCTGCAGGACATCTCTGGAAATGCTTCTGTATTGATTTCATTGTTGCTTGAGTCAAATATGGCTGTTTTTCTTTTATGCAAAATGCTGATGTGTACACATTTGTGACTGGGTTGGTGCCTTCAGGAATCCTCTGTAGGGCATGCAAGTAACCATATTGTAACAGTTTGAAATTGGAAGAATCTCATTTTCCATGTCTTTTTACTTACTCAGCAAGGAAAAAAAAGTAAAGGCCAATGACAACCTTTGTCTCTCCTCTCATCTATGAAAAGAAAAAAACAAGAACAACAAAAAAACCTCTTGTGACACATTGTATTTTTGCCTCATGAACATTTCCAATTCTTCTAAAAAAATAACCACTTGTCTAGAACTGTAGTGTAGAATGAGATAGGCCTGAAAATGATCCTAACATATTTCGGGTACTACTGATCAACAGAGAATTAAATAAAACTCAGATTAAAGTTTTTCCAAGGACTGTGCTTGTTTGGCTTTTGCTTTTATCTTTGGTAAGGTTAAGGGTGGGGGTAGGCAGAAAATGGGGGAAGAAGAGTGAACAGATGCAATCATGCTATTCAGCATATATTATGTGGCAAATGGCCTATATATCTTGGGGCAAGGATAAACAGAGGAAACTGGGAGACAGTAAAGGAAGAAGTGGCATAGGTATGAAAGAAAGAAGAACAACATTGCCCCATTTGTAAGGAAATGGAAAGACTTAGAAAAAATCATATTAAGTGAAGTAAGCCAGACTCAAAGGAACTTAGGCCCAATAGTCTCCCTCATTTGTCATAATCAGTAGAAACCTTCGGCTCTCTTAGCAGAGATTTACAATAGAACAAAGTCTAGAGACATTAGGCCAAATAGTATGACACTAAATGTAAGGACCTCTAGGATGAGTGACTGACTGTTGTCCTTAATGTACTATGTTATCGCTCATCTCTTTTGCCATCCCTTGGTTATCTCATATGTTACAATATTTCACCTCGTTATCGGATATATTTTATATGTGCTTAATTGGTTATTTGAAATTGGATAGGGAGGGGGGAAATCAAGATAAGCGGGGGGAGGGTGGGAGAGAAATGGGGCCATGTGATGAGAAAGGGAAGGGTATCGATGTTTGTGAAGTAATGCACCTTCTATCTGGTGAATATAATGTAACCCTTCTATTAATTACAATAAAATATTTTAAAAAATTAAAAAACATGAAGTAAAGGCAAGAAAGAACGAAAGAAAGAAAGAAAGAACGAACGAACGAAAGAAAGAAAGAAAGAAAGAAAGAAAGAAAGAAAGAAAGAAAGAAAGAAAGAAAGGCCAGGAACATAGCCTAGTGGTAGAGTGCTTGCCTAACATGCTTGAAGCCCTGGGTTCAATTCTCCAGTACCACATACACAGAAAAAGCTGGAGAAGGTGCTGTGGCTCAAATGGTAGAGTGACAAAGCCCAAGGACAGTGCATGAATTCAAGCTCCAGAACTGTCAAAAAAAAAGAAACAAACAAAGGAAGAAAGAAAGAAAGAAAGAAGAAAAGAAAAGAAAGAAGAAATATACTGATTACCTGACTCAGGAAATGGCAATCCCCTGTATAATATATTAATAATAAAAATAAAAAATAAAACTATTAAAAATTTTCTTGGATCAAAATTTGTAAACTCCTATACAGATTGTCCAGCCTATTCAGAGAATGGTTTACATATTTTTTTCTCCTGCATTTGTTGACCTGCATTTATATTTAGACATGTCTGAATCAATTATGACAATTTAGAGGGTGAGACAATGCTGTTCCAGTCTTGTCTTCCAGTGTCTGAACTACTTGAAGTAGTCCTTGAGTGGCAGAAAGGGAAACATGAGAAAAGAGCTTAGATGGTGGAGTCTGCAAATGTTTGTCACTTCTCAGGGGTTCAATTATACAGTACAATCTGGCTGAGCTCCACTGTTCTGAATTCTGCTGAGTTCAGTCAATTGAGGCTCGTGGACATTATGTATAGTTATCTGAGACACTAGAGCATTCAATTAAAAAGTGAGAAGAAAAAAATTCCAATACCTGAAATGCTTATGATGTTTAAGCAATAAGATTATGTGTATTTATAACTAATGAATACATGCATAGTAAATGATCCCTCTACTTCCTACCTATGCAGGGAAATTTGCTTCAGTTCTCTAAACATTTAGCTTTCTTATTGGAAAAATATCACTGACAACCTAAAATGATATATGCATATATGAAATTGCCACAGTGAAAGCCATTATCCTATGTCAGTAAGAGGTACTAATAGAACATACTGCTACATATTATTACTGATCAAAGTAGAAAATACTTGTGTTCATTTTTGTCCAATACATGTGAACACAGAAAACATAAAATAACTACAAATTCCAGGAATGGAAGTGTGCATCAGGAAAAATAGTATGAGACTCTGAGAGTCATGTCAGCATTCAAGTAAGAAAATATTCATGACTTCAAGAGAGTATAATTAAGTCAATGAGAGAAAATAGTTATGAGAAACATAAAGCCAAACTGAGTTACAAGCTGTTAAACTATCTCAACTGAGAAAATGGTTCTGTGAAATTGATCACCCCAAAATGATAAAACAAGATTGTATGTGGGTTCACATTCTACTTCCCAGTTCCCAAACTACTTAGGAAAGAGTCATTTCTACTTTATGAGATGGAATGATTTAAAAGAAAAACTGTAGCGATTTTTGTTTAGCCTAGCAACATTGTGTCTAGATAAGCTTAGTCTCAGTTCTCTTGTCCGGTATTTGCTATCATTGTGAACATTTGTGTGTGAAACTGTTTCCTTTTGGAAAGGTTGAAAATCATTTTTATGTACATCTTTCATTGGAATGCTGCCATGCTTGTTGTCAACACAGTCTAGCACCTAGGTGGGAAATGAAGTCATCACAGCGTCTTGACATCAGTTTGCACGTAAAAGTGGAGACCTTCCAAGACAACTTCTCTGCTCCTTGTTTTAATGAGAATAATTTGGACTTCTCATTGTTTCAATGACTTCTCCATTTCTTCTGGGTCATCTAATGTTCAACGAAGGATTTATCTTTCCTTCTGTATCTCCAGTTCATCCCTAAGCACAGATGAGTACATCCATTCTTCCTTCAAAGTAAAATTGAAGGTCAAGATGAACATCTGGGACATGTTGGTTCAGATACCGAATACACCCGATTCTGAGCCCGCCTCCCCAAATCTTTCCCAGATAAGGGAGCATGTAATGCTCTATTCAGAAGGCTGGGGTTCTGAGCAAGCCACTGTGGTTTTCCTTCCGAGTGCTAATTGGAGGGAGGTCTGGTAAGTTTTCATCCACCCATTTACAGTCATGCCATTTTCTAATCCTTTCTGTTTTCCTCTTTAACACTTTTTCTGACCACTAGAGCCTCCTCCACCTATCTTCCGGTGTTTACCTGTTTCTAGATAGCAATACCTGACAGCTGGGGTGTGGTCTCCCTAGTACACAGAAGTAGATTTCAAGATCTAAATCCCAGCTCTAAACCCCATCATAGAGAATGTGTGTCATTTTCTGTTTGAAGTCTGAAGCAAGTGGTCAGTGACTATTTGGAATTAATTAATTATGGTACATGTTTGCAATGAAAGGAATAGTGACCATGTAGTGGCATTTTATGAGTAGATATATACCATGAGCAAGAATGCATTAAGGATCATGGATATCCTGACTCTTCTCCTGTTTCTTAGAGATTCGAAGGTAAACCACTAGAAGGTCACCTCCCATCTCAGTTGCCCATCATCTGTACAACTACTCTTCCAAGACAGCTCAAAATCACAGGCTGACCACAGGCCACCAACCATCCTCCAAGTTCCTACCCAGTATAGACGTGTTTCTCAAGTTCACCCAATGAAACACTGAAACAGATGTTTGGTTTCCACACCCTTAGCAAAAGAATGCCTTAGGATATTAACAAGCTGGCATCCAGTCATAGGCATAAAAATTAAATTCAACTTTGGGGTGGGGGAAAAAACTCTAAACACAAGGTTTACCAAATTATTTTGATTATTCCTTATGGAACTCCATATTCATTTGACAATAACCTTTTAATAACACCTAAGACCATATGGCCAATGTTAAAAAAAAAGTAAATAAAATGCTTTTGAGAGCACAGGATTTCCCCTTCCTGTCCTGGAAAAGATTTCATTCTGAGCCATGAATGTTAAGATTGTACTGTTTTTATAGATGATATCTGGTGATACAAAAATCCTGCAGGATAATTTTTAATCTGAGTGACTCCTAATAATATTTGGGGATGAGAGATACAAGAGACATTCTACTAACTGTTGACTTGTGGGACATTGCTGATATTATACTATTTTGAACCACAAAAGGACAATTTTAGATGAGGTATGAAATGTGCAGAGGATAGGATGTGTTAAGATTATCACGTTACATGTTTATGGTGCCTTCCAGTTGGCAGGGCCAAATTCTGAGTTATTTAAATTAATCCCTAAAAAGAACCCATGAGTTAGCAGAAAATTGTGATGAATTCCTTCCCCATTGCTGAGAGGTCACTGCTCTGGAGGGCTGAATTCTCCTATCCTGGGTCACACACCTGGGCAAAACCAGAGCAGTGCATTTACTGTCCACCACTCTGCAGTAGGCAAGCCTCTGAACACAGATGTTTGGATGGAGCTCAACTGAAACAAAGAATAGACAAATAAATGGAGGCAAGGATCTTAAACCCAAGCTCCAGTGTCCTGGTTGGGATGTGTTTCTGTTTTGTTTGGTTTGGTTTTTTTTTGTGGGTCAGGGAGCTTGAACTCAGCCTGGGCACTGTCCCTGAGTTTTTCAGCTCAAGGCTACCCTTGAGCCAAGCCCCACTTCCCATTTTTCTAGGGGTTAATTGGAGATAAGAGTCTCAGGTTCTTTGGTACCAAGACTGGCTTGGGACTTTGATCCTCAGATCTCAGCATCCTGAGTAGCGAGGATTACAGGCATGAGCCACCACACCTGGCTTGGATGTTTTTATAATGTGTACCAAAATGTTGTCAAATACATAAGCAGCCTCATTTCTTTGAAGTAGAGTTAGCCACCCATAAAGAGCCTCCATTCACAATGTTCCTGCATAAAGTTTTCTGTTTGCTGTTGTTACAAGATGAAAGAGTATTGACTCATTAGGACACCTGGCACAATCGGTTTCGGAATCTAGCATGTTAACCATAATGGAAGCACAGTTGATTTCTTACAAATTGAAAGAGGATGAGCCATCACTGGGGTGTTCTTACTGTATAGCTTCTTCCATGGTGTGATCAGATAGAGAATGTGGTAGCCAGAGTTCTCAATCTACTGAGATATCCACCACCTGAGATGTGTTGCTCAGAAATAAAAAATGTTAATATGTAAAGACAAGGTTCAGATATATCCATGATTTTCCACATGAGATCAAACTAAGTTGTCTAATAGTTTGCTTTTATAGTTCTAAATTTAGACAGGCAACTATTTATGTGGCCAGAAAAAGCATAGGCCTCTATTCTAATAATATATTAGACCTAATATTGGCCCAGACATACATTTATTGTCTTGCCTAGTATGATGAAAATAACCTTCCTATTATCTTTCACAATATCAGTTTAATCAAAGCAATCCACAATACTTTGAATGGAAGTGGCAGTACTAAGTATCCTTATGTTGTCCCTGCTTTTAAACAAAAATGCACAAAATGAGAGCCTTGGGCTATAATGGAGTTACTATTTAAGTTTATCACAAACTATTTATATATGAAACCATTATGATTATGTACAATATATGCACACAGCATATATTACAAATTAAGAACAAATAGCCCAGAAAAATGGAACACAGGTATAATAGTTTGATATTTAAAATGTATACATATATGGATAAATTGTACCTATGAATTATGGATGTATATATAATATAGCTATATATGATTGCTTGGCTGCAATGTCAAATTTTGTTAGCATTTTCATAGTCTTATGTGTAAGTTTTTCCTTTCTTTTGTCTCTATGCTAAGTTAATTACCAGAAGACCACATGTGCCACCACATCTGACTTGATAAACTTCCTCAGGCTGACTTTGAACTGCAAATTCTCTGTATGTCTTGAGTTGCTAGGATTCTAGGTATGAGTCACCAGCACCAGCCATAAGAAAAGAGAAAATTCTCTTAACTAGTCTTCACCTCTACTCTCAATCTGTAATTTATACCAGGATGAGAGGATATTTTTTCTTGTCATTTTGTATTTCAAATTCAGTGGATAAATACGATTTCATGGGAGGAAAAAAAACCTTTTTACTAACCCTAAGAGACTCATTATCTAGCATCTGATTTTCAGTCTTCTCATAAGCCATTCTTTTTTTCTCTATGTAAATCCAGTTATACTAGACTTTTCCTGTCAGAGTCTTTGTTTCAGAAAAAAAAAAGATGTTCTACTTCTAATTTTCTACATCATTTCCACTAGAAAGCCTCTATCCATCTATTTCGGTACTCTATGTCAACATTCTTTTTTATTCTTATTTTAATTTCAATAGCTTTTGTTAGTTTTTAAGTATCTTTCATCTTCCTTTAAATGTCGATTTAGGGACAGAAAAGTCATAGATAGTTTGACTTGTAATTTTCCCCACAGTCTCTAACACTATAGACACTACTCCCCAATTCACTTTGTAAATAAATAAATGTGTGGAATAAATGTCTGATGGGATTAATTTCCTCTGATGGGACTGTGTAGGTTTCCTGCATTCCATCTGCTCTTACTGTTCTGAAAGGATACACAGGAAAGACCGAGAATAACTTACCACTCTTTCCTTGTCCTGACATGCCCTAGGCCCTGCCTTTTTTAACAAGTTGGTGAGACTTAGTCATTCTGCATGAGGGATAAAGTAGTTATTCTCCAGCCCAAGGAGATCTTGCTTTCTCTTTATTCATGAAAAGAATAGGACTAAGTGTGTATAATTGCTGGCTCTGGTCCTAACCAGAAGCTGGAAGAACCAGAAAACCCATGACAGATTTCTTGTCTTCTCTCTCAGAGTTTTTCACATTGACATCAATCAGTGGGCAGGGGAGAACTGCAGACTATCTAGTGGAGCTGGGAACAGACAGAGGAATGCCAGTGTCCCATCCAAAACAAATTTCTCAAGCCTTTGACAGTTGTTAAGCAACACAAAAAGACAATCAATTTGAGATTTTTGTTTTGTTTTGTTTTTATTTAAGAACTTCCATCTTGAAGCAACACTACCTGCTAGCTAAGAAGGGTAACCACAATTCCTTCTTTACTCTTAGGATCTAGACAACATACAAAAAAAACAATCACAAAGTTATGTTAAAACCAGACCCTCATTAGTATTTAGATATATTTGTCTTTATACATGTGAAGAAAAAGCAATGAAATTGAATGCTTTTAAAAGTTCTAAACACAGCAAAAGATTGATAGTAAATATTTAATGTGATACTAAATTATTTAAAATATTCCCAGGCTTAGAAATTATTTCTAAATTTCCCCAATGGTGACCTCAAATATGATTATAATCTGGAAATGGAAGTCTATACTTCATAGCTGGTGTTGGTTAGGGGATTTTCAGTCAAACTTTCTTAATGTTTAATCCTTGAGAGGACAGGAAGACATTTGAAGTGATTTACAAAGTAGCTCCTAGGAGAATCAAAGGAGAAGTAGTGTGATGCAAAAGTGAGGTTTTTCACCTCCTTGAAAATTATCAAGTTACTCTGCTGTTCTTTCATATACACTGGAAGAAGACATAAGACTTCCTGGTTCAGAGACAAAAGACTTTATGGCTCACAGAACAACAGCAAACAGAATTAGCATCCTGTAGGTGTTGTTTTCAAATCCCAACATGGGTATAACTGAAGGGTCTTCTATCTGGCAAATATCATGTAACCCTTCCATTAATTACAATAAAAATATATGAAAAAAAAGAGATAAGCACTAGGGACACAACCAGGAATACAGGATTATCCTTATTTAGAATATCCAAGTTGAATGGAGGAACTACAATTCAAAGGTAAATAGCCCATTCAAAGATGGGCCAAAGACTTAAAGAGGGGCTTCTCTGAAGAAGTAACAAAAATGGCCTATAGACACATGAAGAAATGCTCGACATCTCTGGTCATAAAAGAAATGCAAATCAAAACAACTCTAAGATTCCACCTCACTCCAGTTAGAATGGCCAGGATCAGGAAAACTAATAACAACAGATGCTGGAGGGGATGTGGCCAGGAGGGATCACTACTACACTGTTGGTGGGAGTGCAAACTCATTCAACCACTATGGAAAGCAGTATGGCAGTTCCTCAAAAGACTAAACATAGAGCTCCCCTATGACCCAGCAATTCCACTATTTGGCATTTCTTGGGTATTTTCTATATCCATTTCTTAGAAAATTTATTGCAGAATACATGACATGTAAAATCAACCTCAATAGTCAAATTTCACTGATTTCACATTTTTATTTCAATATTCTGATCTTGAATAAAGTTTCCTTTACAGTACTATAACAAATTGTATTGATTATTTCTTTTTCTTTGATGCACATAAAATATATTTGTCTCTCTGTGCTGGGGATTCCATTCTTAGAAATCTAAAATTCTAAGCAAGCCTTCTCTCTTGATTAATATCTAACTCTCTCTTTATAGTTTTCTCTCTTCAGCCATAGATCTCCCTTGTTAATAATTGTGTTCATGTCTCCTGTATAAAATAACAATTGCATTCCATTGCATTCTTTTTTTTTCTATTTCATAGCCAAACTTTGTCAAGTAACCACTTTTGTCATTATCGCTATTTCTTCAATTGCTACTATATGATATGGATTTTTGTCTATACAGTGACACCCAGATACAAAGATTTTTCACCTGTTTTTATACAAATCCTCTCATTTGCACTTAAACTTTTTACTAGTTTTTGTCAAACTAGTTTTTGTATTTTTTTTGTTCCTCAGACCCTATTCTCTCCAGATTGTATTTTCTACTTCTCCACTGTTCATTTTCTCAGATCCTGTCAGATTTAATCTCATCTACATTGAACATGAATTACTGATTCTACAGATTGCCATATTACTACTGTTGCCTATTTGTAGATTTTAATAATTTATGTGGTATATACAGTTTACATATGAATACATACTTCTAACCTAACAGTCTTCTGATTTCCAGAACCATATATCCAATTTTCCTCCTGATATTTTCTTTTGGAAATAAAAAGTTATATAAAACCACTTGTGCAATTAGAACTCATTTATATTCCCTTACTTCTTACCCTAATACTCCTCTTAAAAAAACCCTCTAGTCTGCCTACCCCTAGATCATTGATATTATCTCTTCTCAAACATGACATAAACATCCCACTAAGTTTCTCTCTTTGATAGTTCTGGTTCCTTGTGAGACCACCATCTTTGGTCATACCTTAAATGTCTCAAAGATGAGAATAGAAGGCTTTCCAGGCTTTTATCTTCATCTTCTCTGGATCCCTTCCAATGACTCCTGAAAACAAGAACTTCCTACCCTTGTGACTACTCAAAAAATGGTCTATGTCGTCATCTATTTCTCATAGTCAATGACAAAACAACATTACTAGCACAGGCAATGAGACATTGTCCTGAGGCTCTTGCTTTGTTTTGTTTTCTTCTCTGTCCTCTAGTAGGTAGCTTTGCTTCTCCTTTCAGTCAGTCCTTCATATTACATGCTATGAATAATTTGTTCCTGCAGTCAAAATGTTCTTCCCTGCTTATCCTTGCCTCATAAATTCTAGCTGAATTTTAAGTATTAAGATCAAATGTCTTTTGCTAAGGAAGCTTCCTTTCCTTTTTTTTTTTTACTACATCAATGTTTGCTATTCTGTGTTCTCAGAGCATGCAGCTCTTTGTAACTCCTGTCACTGGGCTAATTACACATGCTTCCACATTTATTTAATCAACATCTTTCTTCTCCACCAGAATACAATCTATACCAAATTAGAGATGTGTCTATTTTTGTTTCTCAGGGATTATAAAAATGAAAGCCACATGGGAAACACATAAATAAATAATTGACAGCCTAAGAAATGGAAAAAAACAAAAACAACAGTTAAGGGATTAAACATTTGTAGGAGAGAAAGAGGTCAAAGAATTATGAAAGAATAAAATAAAGGAAGAAAGGGTAAAAAAATGAGACAAAGGGGAAAAAATGCAAACTCTGATAAAACAACAGAAGTATCAGTTTTATGATCTTTATAATAAAAATATAATCTTTTTTATCTTACAAACTATTTGATATATGCTAAGTGCTGTGTTCAGATCTTTATAGTATTAGTGAAAACCCAAAGAATGAGCCATTTTAACTTCTCTCCTGTAGGTGAAAATATGGTCATTGGAGTCTCAGGATATAGTACCTTTATGCACCATAATTTAAACTTAGGTATGCCTGGAGTGAGAAGATGAAGTAAGCCAGACTCGAGGAAACAGCCTCCAGAATGCCCTGAGCTGGAACTCAGGGCCTGAGCACTATCCTTGGACTTTCTCAAGGCTAGAGCTCTACCACTGAGCAGCAGCACCACTTATGGTTTTTTCTATGTATGTGATACTGAGAAATCGAACCCAAGTTTTCATGCATTCTAGGCAAACACTCTACCACTAGGCCAAACTCCCAGCCCTTCATTTGTTATAATTAGTATATACATAGGAGAGTTCTAGCATAGGATCACAATAGCTCAATAACTATGTATATATGACTATCTAAAATGATGCTAATTGAAATGACATGGTAACAAGAGGGTTGACATTGTTTTTAATATACTGTATGAAGTTACATTTTTTTCTTTCTATTTTTCCACCTTCAGTTTATCCCCTGTAGTCACTGTTTTTGATTCTGGTACTGTGCCTTGTACATATGCTTATCTGATTTGTGGAACGGAAGGGGAATAAAAAAATGATAATACAAAGGACAAAGGGTGAGGCAATGCAACAGCTCACAAAACTAGATTAGAAATGAACTCTGTGGGGGGAGAGGATTCGGGAGCAGGAGGGAAAATGGAAAAAAAATGAGTAGGGGTAACAATGTTTGAAAAGAAATGCATTTATTACCTTACTTATATACCTGTAACCCCTCTGTACATTACCTTTACAGCAAAGCAAAATTGAATTAAAAAAAAAAGAATTTTCAAGTCCATTGTGGTTGGACACTGTTTAACATTCTGAGTGATATAAAATCACTACGAGAATTTGAGAAATCACGTGGCCTTAACCATATATAAAATCATTCCAGCCCCTTTAACTAGATTGAGCAGAATTTTTTTGAGTACAATAGACTAGATTAACTGTCAAGTGGCTATTTTTAGTATTGAGTAGTGATTTGATTAAAAGTAATCATTCAAGTTAAGTACTAGTAAGGACTTGTTTGAATGAGCACAGGAGAAAAATGAATACTAATCTTTGGCTTGGTAACTGAAAAAAAGTAAGCTATGTGTATTTTTAGTCTACTCTTCAGTGAAGGAGGCACATAGTCGCATAGTTTATATATACTAAATGACAATGTGGCAGTGGTAGGAGTGTTAGGTTAAAAGAATATGGAAATGGTAGATTTGATACTTAGTTAAGATAGTTTCCATACAGAGGAATTCAAGAAACTAACTCCTCCCAAACCTAATAAACCAATCATTAAATGGGCAAGGGAGTGAAGGACAGACTTCTCAGGAGAAGAGTTAAGAATAATAAAGAAACACTTGAGAAAATGTTTACCATACCTGGCCCTAAAACAATGAGTGAGATTAGAATGATGGGGGAGAGGAAAAGGAACCCTATTGCACTGTTGGTGAAAATGTAAACTGGCACAACCACTATGGAAAGCAATCTGGACTCATACCCCTCCTGGGTATCCACCCTGAACATCATGAGGCAGGATATGCTAAAGACACCTGCACATCTGTGATCATTAGCAAAATAGACCCGATGACCCCACAATAGATGAACGGATTAAAAAATTGTGGTACCTATACACCATGGAATTTTACACTGTCATTAGAAAGAATAAAATAATGTCATCTGCAGGTAAGTGGATGGAACTAGCACAAATCATATTAAGTGAGGTAAACCAAGCTCAAAGGTACAAATGACACATGTTGTCCCTGATATGCAGAAATCAGACCTAAAATACACAGAGATATGATAAATTATACAGGATTCTAGATACATACAGTGAGACCAAAAGGGGATACTCTTAGGAGAGAAACATAAATGTGCAATGACCAAGTGCTTCTTCATATTTATTTAAAATAATATACATACTGAAACAAACTCCAAGATATAGAAACAAGAGATCTCTTTTTTCTTCTTTTCATGTTTTAGTTTTTGATGATTCTTTCTTCTTTAGCTTAGGTAAGGTGGATTCAAGTGTACATTGTCAGAAGGGTTGAGGGGAAGGAAGTAAACCTGAGGGAAAATGGGTGAAAAATACAACAGTGGAGCTCCCTGGACACTGATGAAAGTAAACTATGCAACTTGTGGGTGGAGATGAGAGGGAGGGAGTGGGAGAGAATGAGGAACAGAAGACACTCTATGAAAGAAAATGTACTCATTACATGACTCATGCAGTTGTAATCTGTACATCACCTCTATAATAACAATAAAGTAAATTAATAATAAAAAATAATCTCTACTTTGTGTCTATGGATTATACTGGATATACTATGTGCAGCAAATCTCCGGAACAGCCTACTGTCCAGAATATACTGCTAATATTCTTTTATTTTAAATTAGCAAAAATTGAGTATCTAGATGGCTTACCATTTTATGCCAGGTTCTACAACTAGTATGAAGGGAGGCCAGTACTCATTTGGGTTTCCCAAAGTCAAATCCTTACCCAGAGAACTGAGAATATAGATGAGACAAGAAGGTAGAGGATAGTCAAGGTCATCTGTGCATCTGTGCATGGTTGCATGTGTGTGGAGAGAGAGAGAGAGAGAGAGAGAGAGAGAGAGAGAGAGAGAGAGAGAGAGAGAGAGAGAGAGAGAGAGAGAAACAGACAGACAGACAGACAGACACAGACAGAGACAGAGACTCAGAGAGAGAAAGAGACAGAGAGACAGAGCAACAGAGAGAGAGAGAGAAGAAAAGAGAGAGTGTGTGTACTGGGGCTTGAATTCAGAGCTTTGGTGCTGTCTCTCAGCTTTCTTACTTCAAGGCTGCAACTCTAGCACTTGAGCCACAGGTCCACTTTTTGCTTTCTGCTGGTTTATTAGAGATAAGAGCCTCATATTTTTCTATCTTGCCTAGCTTTAAACTGTGATTCCGATTTCCAGATTTCAGCCTCCTGCGCTGATAGGAGTTTTGAGACACCCACACCTGGCAGAAGGAGATTTTTGAGCATTTATGAAAATTAAATTGCTGGTTGTAATGAAACAACTGAAAGTCCATCCAATATCATTTTTTCCATAACTATAGATTCTCAAGACTGGAATTGGCATTCAAGTGGTAGAATATCTACGTAGTATGTACAAGGTACTGAGTTCAAACACCAATACCACTAAAATTACTATTCTGTGACAATTTTAGGACTCAAGGGTAAATAAAATTAAGTTTTGTTTTTAACATACTCATCGCCATTCTATTTTATTTTTTAAATCTTCTCAACTCATACCTCATTCTTCCTAATTAATGTTAAGCAAAAATTAATTAAATGAATAAGACATTCAAAAACTAAACCCAGGTAAATTTTTGTCATTATAACTCATATCACCAAGAAACTACTGCAAATCTAATAGCCAGAGACAGCACATGTTGTTTCTAGAGGACACATAGGGTCTTAAGGTCAAAATTTAAATTTCCAAGCAACATTGCATAGCTAAATGTTTCCTAACATTTATAGCAAGCATGTCTCTGGTATTTGTAAAGTGCTTTCCTTTTTTTTCATTTAAAGTAATTCCTAAAAGCTTTTATTTGGGTTAAGGAAGACTGTTGCCCTTCTGGTTTCGGAGAACATTTGATTTCTCAATTTGGAACCCTCCCTCACTAAAGTGTTAACCATATTCTATTTCCATCCCTGGTCAATGGAAAATGTTTTCTTTGGAACTAGGGAAGAATCTGGCAGTAATTTCCCAGCTGAAGAAATTAATTGGTACCCACAGCCATGATTGAGAAGAGGAAAAGCTTATGATAGAAATATGAACTTTTAAAGTTTCTACTGAGCAAAACTTATTTTATAGTATTAAAACAAATGAGGGTGCCATAAAGTTATCTGAGACATGATCATTATGACTTTAGTCATGATGATTGTTTTTCAGATGTTACTGTAAAGAACAGAAAATATAAGTTTCTGGCTAAAAGAAACACTCCATGCCGGGAGTTTGGCCTAGTGGTAGAGTGCTTGCCTAGCATGCACAAAGACCGGGGTTCGATTCCTCGGTACCACATACATAGAAAAAAGCTGGAACTGGTGCTGAGGCTCAAATGGTAGAGTGCTAAGCCTTGAGAAAGTCCAAGGACACAGTGCTCAGGCCCTGAGTTCAAGCCCTGGGACTGGCAAAAAAAAAAGAAAAAAGAAACAGTCCACGTTAAATAATGTTAAATGATACTCCTTAATATCAGTGTGAGCCTTGTGCCATCTACTTGAGTGAGTTTGCTTTATTCTAGTTCCTCAGCTGATGATATAATCTATGTGCTTGGTGAGAAATATATCTTGAATGGACATACACTCTACTATCTCAAAGCCTGAATAGGCTTTGAGGAGTCTATCTTGTTAGGTGACAGGAAAAAGCTATTTGTCCTTACTACAGCATTCTCTTAAAGGGAAATTTCAACCTCACCAGGTGTGCAAAACTCATTTCCCATTCTCTCGCTTCTTATTTCGCATGGCTAAATGTATACTAATAAACCTGTACAGACCAAAGCTGAAAAGGTAACCCTAGGTGGACAGATGGATCGATTACTTTTCAAAATAGACCTTTTCTGATACAAACAACAATCAGGACTGACAAATCAGACAGATGACCTGGATCCCTACAAACCAGACATTCAAAATCAAAGCCAGTGGTCTTGTGGCTTCACTGCCTACAAATTGTCTTTTCTCTAGCCATTAGTACTGGCTCTACAGAACTTATTTTCCTTTGGAGTTAAGGCTAATGCAATGGTTGAGAGCCCTGGGTTTTATAAATAGAGGGGAGAGGATTAGTATCCTGGCTCTAACTCAGGCAGGTGTTCTCTGGCAATTGACTTACACAATTGCCTTGGGCAATTCATTTGTATTCTTACCCTCAGAGGAATAATGTCTATTGTCTAGGATTATTCAGTGTTATTAAATTAGGTAAAGGGTATAAAACCATTCATTGTTTTGAGTCCTGTTGAGTTTCAAATCTGTGTAGCTTTTGAGGATGATGATGATGATGATGATGATGATGATGATGATGGCGATATTAATAGAAGAGTAGCAATAACTACAAAGCAAACAAGATAAGGCCCTGCAGTTCTGCCTTACCAACAGTTCTAATCTTACAATCCCAGAATGGATTCTTATTTGGACGGGTAACCGAGGTAGGCAATGCCTATTTCCTCCTCAGTCTCTTCCATCATTTCCAATAGAACCCTGCACTTTAGAAAGAAATGTGACCCAGCAGGGATTTTTCAGTATTAATGCCCAATGATATCTAATATTTTTAGCTCTAATAAGCCCCATATCTTCTTATTAGATGGCCGTATCAGTCAGATACAGAGCAAAAGAACCAGTAGTTGCTAGAGGAATCCTTGGGCATCCAGGATCTTTTCCCCACAGATTCAAACTTCTGAGACACATAAGGACTTATTAGTCCTTTTTAGATAGTGGGAGAAAATGATTCTGGTAGTCATAGTTCCTTTGACCTTCTTGGATGTGGCTGTACTTTAATAACGTTCTTAAAACTGAAAGCCTACAATACTGCCCAAGGCCGTATGCTAAATCCTGTCTGCTGGGATAAACAGAAGATTGTTTTTATAGCACCACAGAATTTTCGTTTAAAGTTGAAAATATCTCTTTAACCCCCAGTTTTGCTAAGTATTTTTTAACATAGGCCAAAAGGCTATTGTGATTTAGAAATTGGCTCCATTATGTATGAAGATCAAGCAATGAAAAGGAAAGGTGACTACCCAGGGTCAACCCAGGAGACTCTGATCTGAGGAGAGCCCTTCGAACCAGCTCAAAAAGAAATCTGTGGGTACTTTATCAGCAGTTAACAAGCAAAAAGGGAAAAATGGAACTGGGAATCAAGTAGTAGAATATCAGACTTGAGCAGAAAAGCTTAAGTGTTTGTTCTTCCTATTTTTCTAAAAGGGTTCATGATGAATTGCCATTTCTTCTCTGCAAGCTTGATAGAATTTACCAGTGAAAGTATATGGTCTTTGAATTTTTTTCGTTCTTAAAGGTATTTTCATAATTTAATTTTTATTATTAATTGATTTATTCATTTTCTTTCATTTATAATATGTCTAAGCAGGATGTTTTTTTCTCCAGTCAATTTTAGTAGGTTTCATCTTTCTAGGAATTTGAAAACCTTTATCTAGATTGTGTAAATTATTGTCATACAGTTATTTATAACAATCCCTTATAATTTCAAAAATTGCATTGAAGGTTAGTAACAATATTCTCTTTTATTCCTGTAGGTGAAATTTTATAGTCTTCCTTATTCTCTGATAATTTCAAGTAAGGTTTAAAGTTATAAATGTACCTTTGAACACTACTTTAGCTTCATCCTATATTTTTCTGTGTTATATGTTTTTATTCATTTGAAACTTACGTTCTCATTTTCTGCAATTTTTGGTGGTCATTTAGAAGCATGTCATTACACAGGCAATTTCTGAAGTTTATTATTTGTTTATCCTCATTAAGTTTCACAGTAGTTAGAAAGTATCACTTGTATTAGCTCAGTCCCATTAAACTTACTGAGACTTCATTTTCAAATAGGTATAGGATAGCTTACCTTCCCATCCTATTTTAAAGGAGCTGTGTTTATGGAAGTGGAGAAGAAATTTGGTCCTTGATAGACAAAGGATGCATATTTCCCCTTCTATGTTGAAATTAGATTCAGCTTACAAACTTATAATTAAACTTGTACAAATGTACCAACTGAAATATGGTAGATTTAGGAGAGAACTTAAACAATGTGATTCCTTAGTGGGGAGAGTCAAAATTCAGGAAAATAAAACACCAGAAAGAGAAAACTCAAAAGTAGTGGGATGGGTTCAAGAAGAAAGGTATGGACAAATGAAGAAAAAAAGAGGGAGAGAATGCAGACAACAATCCAATGTCTAGCCTACCAAATTAGAAGAGATGAGTAAAGGACAAATAGGTAAGAAATTTGAAAGGGGTGACATCTATCATGGTATAGTATAAACATACACAGTTTTGTTAAATGAAAGTTCCTTTTGTGCAACTACTTAAAGATAATAATTTCTAAAACCTGGGGGAAAAAACTTAAGGTACAATTATTATTTCTATATCAAATATTTTCAAAGAAGTTTTATGAAAATACAATTAGTGAAAATTCTTGAATTTATCCTTAGATGATCTCTAATTCCTGGGACATTTTTTTTCCTTTTGATTTTGCAACCACATATAGATCAAAAGTAATTTCAATGAAAAAAATGCATTGCTCTTAAAGTTCGTGGTTATGTTTGCAATGGGGTGCTTCTACAGAATGTGTCTAGATTTCCTCCCCTGTCATCAGTCCTTAAGCCATCCAATAGAATAGCCACATACACAGCATTTCTGTTAGACTAGAAGTTAGAAGCCCTCTGGGGATAATCTAAATTGTACATGAGAAAGTGCTGCAAATATGCAAACAGCATACTATTTTATATAAGTTACGTAACCATCCTCATATTTTACTATGTTCTAGAGATATTGAGAGATGATGCATAGCTTTAATAGACCTCTTATTTTACTGCGATTAAAATTTCTTAAAGTTGTACAAACAGCAAGGTGTATTTTTTTGTTTGTTTTTGTTTGTTTTTTTGTGGGTTGTTGGCTAGAACTCGGCCTGAGCACTGTCCCTGAGCTCTTCAGCTCAAGGCTACCCTTGAGCCAAGCCCCACTTTCCGTTTTCTTGAGGTTAATTGGAGATAAGAGTCTCAGTCTGTCTGCCAGTGTGAGGACACGAGGGCTGTTGTGGCTCTCTGGCTGCCATCTGGAGGCAGGGGGAGGCGATGGCCTGCTTGTGCCATTTCTACCAAGAAACCTGAGGCAGGGTCTGGAAAAAAAAATGATTTGTAGCCAGGCTGGTTAAGAAATTCTGTGGGACTTTTATCTACAAATAACCACACTAAAGAACCAGAAGTAGAGCTGTGGCATCAACTCTGAGCAGAAAATGCTGAGAGAAAGCACCGGGGCCCTGAGGTCTAACTCTAGCATACACACACACACACACACACACACACACACACACACACACACACACACACACACACTATGCCTTGACCTCATGTATCTATGATGGTTCTGACATTGCACTGTGTGTGGTGATAGAAACAGTACACACAAAATTTGAAGCTGACACTGGAATAGTTAAATGTCACTGCAAGTGGCAAAAACAACACGGTATGTGACAATAGATAAATAAATAGAAACAGACAATAGATAAATAACAGAAAACTAGTAATTTGTAGATGGATGAGACTTGTTTCCATTGGGAACGGTTAAGACAGTTACAGCTTGAAATAATAAAATTAATTTAATTTTGCTTGGATCTAACAGAAATGATACTATTTTAAGTTATTCTATTATCCTCTGCCCCAAGTTAGGAACTGGGGGAGTGCAATGGCTTAGCTTGTTCCAAATGTAAAACTTAATACAATTTGTCCATCTATTTATATATGGAAGTTTTATCATTTTAGAATTTATTGACTATGTCAAATTATTAATCAAGCCTCAGTTTTGCCAAAATTTGTTTAGTGCATTTTCCTCAAACTTATTTTTCCTGTAGTTTTGCAATCACTGTGCTCTTTTAAGACAAACTTAACCCATATGTTTTTATTCATCAACTCTTATAATTGCTAAAGAATATTATTGTTTTTAATGGGTATTTTATGTCCTAAAAGAGTCTTTTGAGCTATTTTAATGACATTTTTATTCTCATTATAAAATACAATGATCATTTCGTAGCCAGGGGATTTCAAAACAATCTGGAAGAAAGCGTTCCCAGTCTTGTGTCTTTGCCCATCTTTCCCGAGTGCATTATTAGCACAGGCGAAAGACTGAGAGCAGCCAGCTGGTTTAGGTAGAAAAAAGAAAAAATCTGGACACAAACATTTGTGTAATAGCATCTCTTCTAATTTCTGAGCAGAGAGTTCTGTTAAGTCTATGACTGAATCCTGCAGGAGAGAGTAAAATCACAAGATCAAGCTCTCTCCCTATTCTTGCAATATTTATTAAAGTTAACAATTTGAAATGTAGTCCATAAATAAACCATGCTAAAAAATGCAAGATATTTTTAAGAAAGGAAGGCATTCAACTTAGTAAACTTGGAAGGATAACTGGACATACAGACTACTGATAAATAATATTCTTACTTAGTTGAGGAAAACAGTCCCAGTACAGTCCAATGACAAAAACTTATTCTTTGAGTCTATGAGCATCATTCATTTATTCATGTAATCACTGTCCAACCCCAAAGTAGCCACAACCATAGATAAGTGATGTGAAAGGGGCTGGTTAGAGGAGCTACATCACACACTGGGAGAAGTAGGTAGCATTGGGACATGATTCATTCTGAGACTCTCTTTGCACACAGCCCATTAAGGAAAGCAAACATTCCTTGATTGTAGGTTTGATTCCTTTCTTGTAAATGTTTATTTTTTATTGTTATTATAAAGTTGACAAACAGAGAAGTTCCAGTGAGGTAAGGGTGGAAATAAATACATTTCTTTTTGGACAATGTCACCACTTCCCTTTTTCTCTCCCAGTTTTACACTCTGGTCCCCATCTGTATATTGTATAGCTCCTTTTCAAAATAGCACCTAGTGAGTATCATTACTTCATTTGTGTGCCTTTTGTCCCTCCATTTCTGTGCACCTCCACTGCTGGGCTTGATTTCTTTAGCCAAAAATGTCCTCTAGAACAATTCAAATCATCCTATGATAGAAAACAAAGCAATCCTTCTCAGTAGGGGACAGTAGATCTTGCTTTATTTTGTAAAATATTTTATATGTTGATGATACAGGTGTTTGAACTCAGTGCCTCATATTTGTAAAGCAGGTAATCTACCATGTCAGCCACGTTCTTAGCTCTGTTTTACTTTAATTATATTTTAGATAGAGCTTTGTGTTTTAGCCTAAGACCAGCCTGTAAGAGGACTCATCTTTTCTGTAGGCACTTAAGTACCTGGTAGTATATACATACACAGTATATACATACCTGATCTGAAATATGATGCTATATATATATTAAAGACCTAAATATCCATCTACATGGGCTAACAAATATATAGTGAAAAGCAAGTAACATACCCTAGTCAAATTCCAAAAGAAGCTCATCAAAAAGAATTTGGAGAGAAGATGAGAACAATGGAAGGTTTGACACAGGACAGGATGCACTGTACTTACAAGCAGGCATTCTGAATGGAAACACCTTTGTACAAGTACTCAAAAGATAATAATGACAGAAAGAGGTAGCTGAGTTGTTTATCTAATCTATCTCAGTAGATCATACAGCAACTAAAATCATTATAGCTATTACTCTTTTCTTGGTGTGAATTTTCATGGATCATACCTATTTAAGACATTTTTTCCTCACATTACTCTTGGAGAAAACTACTCTGCAATTTGATTTTTAAAGATTTATTTTATGAATCTAATTTTGAACTGACAAATATTAATTATATAAAATTGTGATGTCCAGTGTGATATTTTGATGATGCCTTCACATGGTGAAGTCTTTACCATAGTTGAAGCAATTAGATGTTCTATTAGAATAAACATACAATATGCCATAAGATTTCTGTGAAAAACTGTCATGTGATCATATAAATATAAGCAATGTCACCACCTCCAAATCTGGCTCTTAACAGGTTCCTTCTACTAACAGTGATGTGTAAAACTCGAGACCTTTAAAAAATACTATAGTTATAGTTCCTTGTTTTGTTATTTCACCCTCATAAAGGGAACATAATTATTCTTATCTATTTTGCAGATGGACTAACTTGAGACTTAAGGTGAGCAGTGAAAATCAAATCATCAGATAAAGGTATGGCCTGTGTCACTATTCTATTATTATAGTATAATTCTTTCCTCATTCAGGCATCTCCTTTGTTTTGCAATATGAGAACTAAAGAACTCGTCGAAGCTTTCCTTTAAGAGCTTATTTTTATGCTTTTCAGAATAAAGTTTCTGAAGTCTATTTCAGGACCAGGTAAGAGCCCAGACTGGGATATTTGAAACTACCCATGGGATCTAACAACGAAGTAGCTTTGATAGATTCCTTTTCGCCCTTCTTTCTTATTGCGGTGGAACTGAACTGAAGTTGTAATTCTTGGACAGTTTCAGAATGGGAAATGCAGTGCAAACCTGGGTGCTGGCTGCTCTCTGCATGTTAAAAGGTAATTGAATAAGAGCAAGTACAAGTACAATTGAATATGTAGGCTAGAGGCATTAAGTTGCAGCTTGGAAGAGGTCACACAGAAATGAATTTTTTAAAAGGACTATAAAATTGCATCAAAGATAGATGGGGAGCAAAAGCAATATTTAAATGAAATTGTTATGGATATAAGTCACTTTCTAGGCATTATAACTATATCTAACATAAAATATGTTTTCACTTCATATATAAAACATTGTTATTATTCACATCTTATGACATGTTAACATATTAAAACTTAAATGTTTAATGCATATATTAAAATTTTGTGTCATCATTAACCTAGTTGATAAATTTACCTTGAAAAAAATGGAAAAGATAGATCAAAAAAGAAAATTTTTACAATTAGGATAAAAAATATTTAACTTTAAGTGTGCTGAGTTTAAAAATGTCTAAGTTTCAGCTTCTCTCCTCTTCTTTACTTTTGTCTTTCTTTTACTTTTTGGCTCATGGGAATTCCACTGCCATTTGTTTTCCTATTAAATGGCATTTCAAATACTTTATTATAAACATAAATCACATCTCCTTTCAAGAAAGCAAATGACAAACTAAATCTGAAATCAGGCATGCATTTCTACACCCTACCCAAGAAAAAGTAGATAAACAGTGGTTTTATAGATTGCATGTGAAGGGTAAACAACGAAAGACAGTAGATTATAGCAAACATGTCATTGGAAACTGACATCTGCCCTTTTTGTTCACGAACATCATCAGAAGCCCTGTCACTTTGGATGACATCTGTTACAAATCCTGATGTATGAAGTTGTAGAAAAGACCAATCTTATCCATTGTTGGCTAGATGAAAATGCGTCAATGAGTGTGTATGCCTAGACACAGACACACATGTGTAGATTAAGCTGCTTTGGTTTATCTGTAGGCATGGTTTGTTCATATCTCAGTGTACCAACACCTATTAATGGACTATGAGAGACACTGGAAGTACAATGTGCATGAATAAATATAATGTTGTCAGTCTAGGATTGTGGCCTAATGCTAGAATGCCTGCCTAGCATGCATGAAACTCTTGGTTTGATCCCTTGGTTCCATATACCAGAAAAACCCAGAAGTGGTATTGTGGCTCAAGCGGTAGAGAAAGCCCAAGAACAGTATTCAGGACCTGAGTTCAAGGGCCAGGACTGGCAATAAATGAATGAATGAATGAATAAATAAATAAATAAATAAATAGCTGTGATATAGAGAAGCTCTATTCTTCATTTCATTTCTTTGAATTAAAGCATCTTGGGATGATTCTCTATGAGATATACAGGTATTATAATGAATATGCTTTATACGGTTAACATCAGCTACTATATTCATAAATAAAGGATAACTAGAAAAAAAGAGACAAAAATTAACAACACAAGACAATTCTTGAGCCTGGATCTGGGTCTTTGTTAGTCCATACTGCTAACCACAGGAAAGTTTATAGAAATTCTCAGATTTAGCCCTCATTCCCCATCCAGTTAACCACACATCCTTGGGATGGAGCCTGTAATTTAACAGGTGCTGCAAGTGAGGAAGTGAAAATTATTTTTAATAACTATTCTAAACTCAACACATCAACAGGGAGAAATTAGCAAAAGAACAAAGCTAGAGGAAGTGTTTCAAACATGAAATCCTATTTCTATCCCATTTATTTGTAACATGCATGACCTCAATGACTTGAAAACCTCAAAAAATATACAAATATTTCATACCAAATATTTCTCTAGTATTTACAGCGACCACAATGATGTTAGTAGCTTAAAAATATTCCCTTCAGGATGCATATTTAAATAGAACTTAAGTGAGTATGTAATTCTAAAGCACTGGAGTGTTGCTTAGGGGATTTAATGTTTTCTTTCAAGACTCATTATTTATGCAAGTGCTTTGATATCTAAAGCTACTGCCAAACCTTTGAGGGTATGTGGCGCACAAACAACAGAGAGCAATAAAACCGCTCCACAGAATTGTGGAGAAGGCTTCCGTATCTTTTAGCTTGCAGATGATAATTAAAGTTGTGCTAACAAATGATTTAAACCTCATGGCATGAAGAGACACAGACCTGATGATCAATTAGCTGATGATTTGGTAAGAAAATGATAGGCAAGACTCAGGAACTGAATTTAGGATGATTTCCTTGAAGGTAGTAACTTCTTCCTTGAATTTAATGTAGGCATTTCTGAGAACAAATTCTTGGCTTTGCCAATTTAAAGACATTTTGGGATCTTTATAACACTCAATATTTTGCTGAAGTGTGATGGCTCATGGTTGTATTTCCTGTTTTGGGGGCAGTAGGATTTGTATGGACTGTAGTTTGAGGTCAGCTTAAGCTGAAAGTAAGATTTCACCTCAAAAAAAAAATAAATAAAAGCTTCTCATGGTATTCCATGTCTGTAATCTCATCTACATAAGAAACTTATCCAGGAGGATCATGGTTCCAGGATGGCCCAAGGAAGAACATGAGACTCTGAGAAAATAAAGCAAAAAAGATTGGAAGTGGTAAAGATTTGAGAATTCCCCGAGTACAAATCCTAATACCACCAAAGAAATTTTTTTCTATTTGGACTGGTTTGTACTGAACTAACATATTGCAATATGCTAACTGTTTTGTTATTATAAAAGTAAACAATAAACAAGATGATTGGGGATGGGAAAGGGGACAAAAACATGAGAAGTATCAATATTGGAGAAGTAATTTACCCACTACCTGACAAATGTAACTTAATCCCTCTATTCATTATCCCAACAATAAAAAATAAAAATAAAAATTACTTTTACCTTTAGTTAAAAAAATAAACAATGATGTATAGGAAAAGAAGCCAATGCTAATAAACAAGGAACAAAATATTCCTTATAAATCCCACTCCAAGTATGAACATTGCTACCACTTTACTGCAGATCCTTGTAGATATTTCATATATATAATTGTGTGTATGATCTTTCATACACATATAATATATATGCAAAATATATAGTATATACTATATACTATATACTTCATCTACATAAAGTAGAAATGAATATGCAAATGTTATGAGTTGCATATATTCATAGATATTTAGATGCAAAATGTAATTAATTTTCTTCTATTTCACTATATACTATAGTCACATTTTAAAATGCCCTAAATATATTTTCGTGTCAAATGTCATTCTTCTAGAACATTTTTTTTTTAGAGCTATATTCTTTTTTTTTTTTTTTGCCAGTCCTGCGCTTGAGCTCAAGCCCTGAGCACTGTCCTTGGACTTTCTCAAGGCTAGAGCTCTACCACTTGAGCCTCAGCACCACTTCCGGCTTTTTTTTTGGCATGGATGTGGTACCAAGGAATCAAACCCGGGTCTTCGTGCATGCTAGGCAACCACTTTAACCACTAGGTCAAACTCCCAGCCCTAGAACATTCTTAATGGTACTGAAAAATCGATTTTATGTTTATACCATTTATTTTCCAAATGCCCAATTGTTCCCTTTAAGTACCATATAATTCCTTACTATTGCAAACAATACATGGCAAAATATTTAGATAATTACATTAATGTACATCCTTGTTATTTCCTTAAAATGCAATTTGAAAATCTATAAGAAATATATGATTACTAAATATCTATTCAGTAGTTGACTTATTTAGTGAAGTGGAGAAGATGGTACATGTTTCTATTGAACTCAATCCTATGCTCTCAAATTTTTTGCTTAAGAAATTGGCAAAGCCCAATTTTATCATCAAATAAATTCACTGCTCTACTCTCTCTACCCCGCTTAGAGACACTTGGATATTTTACATACATACATACCTTATTTGTGTGCAGTTTAAAAAGATATTCTAGAGCATGGTAATTTCTGAGCTTATGTTTGGCAAAGATTAGAATGAGAATATAGTGAATACATAGATACATAGATGTGTCTGTTATGATTTTCTGTGTGTGTGTGTGTATGTGTGTGTGTGTGTGTGTGTGACTGAAAAGCCTGTTTTCTGCAGTGTAGCATAATAATCCCAATTGAATTCCTCTGTGGGAACAAAATTTTGTGACAAACTATCTAAATTCAGGGACTTATTTTAGCATAAACATCAACAAGAGCAATAATATGGTAACTGTTCTAATGAAAGTGTTGTGAAGCTGCTTTCTATTAGCCTCTACCCATGGTGCACCAGTTAGCCCATCATTTCTACCATGAGCTATAAGCCCTTACTTTTCCATGTTGGATATAGGTTGTCAAAAGTGTTTAATTTTAATAGTGACTCTTCAGCAAAACAATGATCTAACATTGGAGACTTCTTCATCTACCTGTTATTTTAATATGGCAAGAGGGGTTATCTCTGCAGAGATTTATCTACACCTGGAACTTTTCCAGCTAGCTAAACATAATGGTTCTAGAAGTCAGTAATCAAATTATTGTGTTGTTCTGTGAAGTTCTTTGATGTTTTAGCCTTTATTCTTAAGATAATGAGATCATTCATTTTAGGGCTTTTTCTCCATTTGGGAGAAAACTACCTTGCTTGAAAAATTTATATATATTTGGAGGGTATATACCAGGATTTATTTTCAGAATTTCATGCTTTCTTGGATTTCATTCTGGACTGACTCACTACCACTTGAGCCATGCTCCAAATTGGCTTTTAGCCAACATCTCACAGACTTTGCTGCTTAGGCTGGATACCCTCTTGAGTAGCTAGGGTAACAGACACCAGGCTACTATCACCTAGCTTACTGCTTTACCATGCTAAAATTCCAGGAAAGATCTGATCCAAAAGGGCTCCTATGTTGTACTGACATACTTTATATTTAATAGATGTGCAATCCTTTATGAGGCAATTATGATTGGCTCATAAGGACTCTGACTTCATCAATGGATGTCATAGCTTAACGGACTGTTTGAAGGTAGTAGAAATTCTATAAAGTGGAGCTTGGATGGAGGAAGTAATTTACTGGGAACATAACCTTGAAGGGTACATTTTGTCCCTACAGGGCCCTCTGTCTCTCTGTCTTTGTCTGTCTATATCTCTGTCTTTCTCTGCATCTCTGTTTCTTTGTCTCTGTCTCTCTGTCTCTCTCTCTGTCTCTGTCCATTTCTGACTCTTTGTCTCTGTGTCTCTGTGTCTCTCTGTGTCTCTGTCTCTCTCTCTGTCTGTCTCTGTCTCTGTCTCTCTCTCTCTCTCTCCCCATCCCCCACTGGAGATCAAACCCAGGTCCATGCACTAGGCACGTATCCTTCAACTGAGATTCAGTCCTAGGCTTTTATTTCTCTTCTTAAATCTCAAGAATGAGCTGCTTAATTTTTTTGAAAACCATAGAGTTCTGTCATATTTTTGGATGGCACTTGTTATATTTGTGCTCATCCTTCAATACAACTTCAAGAAACTATAATCACTCTTTTTTCTTAGTGTTCCTGTAGTTTTTTGCACATATATAACGCATACAATCCTAAGGCTTTTTTGTTTGTTTCTTTTTCTTTGGCTTCCACATTTCTTTTGCTTTTTCTAGACTTTGACATTCGTGAAGACAGGACCTGTGGTCTCATTTCTTGAGCCACCAGCAATTAATAAACTGCCTGAAACATTGTAAATTAAAAATATCTTTTCTATGGGTAAAAATATAAATGATCTGATGCTTCAGGGTTAGTATAAATCCATCAGAGCTTCAGAAAAAGTACCCAAAGCATATCCCTCAGGTAGTGGGAAAACAAATTTATTTTCTTTATAAAGGAAAAATGAAATTTTGTGGAGAATATTAAATATCTTGTTCCACTGAGGTATTTATGAGGTTTGTGGATTGAATTGAAATTCCTCTCTCAATATAAATCCTAGATACAAGTAAAGTGTTCTTAAGGGACTGGTACTAGAAAAGGAAACAAAAAGCAAACCAAACATTAGGTTTCAGTCTAAGAATTTGAGTGCCTTTTTAAATCCACCAATATAATCAGATTTATATTTATTTTTACAGAAATGTTTGTTCAGCTAATGCATTCCTAATCAAATAATGGGTGTTCCATGATGGAAATTTCAAATAAAGTTCTTAAGGCTGTCAGAAAGTAAATAAGCTAACTAGAATTGTATTTCTTTGCTTAACCAGAACTGTATTTCTTTGCTTCCCAGTCGACTTCATAACTGCTTATAGTGGGATATGGTGTTTTTAGAAAGAAGACACATGGAAAGTTGAATGCTAGTAAGTCAACATTTATCTGCCACACCTCACCCCACCCCTGGTTTTATGTGTGTCTGATGGTGCAATATGCCCATTTTCAGTAGAAAATATATCACAATCTGTTCTTTTTTTCCATTATTTGGTTTCTTTTGGATAACTTCTACAATTGCCTCAAAATGCCACCAGAATTCCATTAACTAGCATGATTTATCATGCATAGAAATAAAGATCACTGTATATTCCTTCCTTATGTTTTTGTTTATGCCAATTAAATCATTTTTATCTCATAAATAAAAGCTTACAGTCTAGAATGAACAAATGCACATATGTTTCAAAATCTAGCTTTATTCTGAAGTTGATTTCAAAAGTGTTTGACACAATGAATCCAGTCTTTGGGGTTTTCCATTTGAACATAAATGCTAGGACTTACAGGCTAAAGACAAAGGGATTGTAAAAAATTCACTAAAACAGTAATCTTGGATATCCAAATTTAGATGCTGTAGACTTCAGTCCACTCCCACTGAAATATTCATGGAAAAACATGAACTCATCTCAGAGTTGTCATTCATAAGACATTAGCAATCATGCCAAGTTTTATGAGAAACGATTTGGAAAGATTAGATCAAAATTGATTTGAAAGCACTTACAATGAAATGGCAAAAGTTAAACTTGTCTGTATTAACTCTTGCTTAAAATATCTCTCCATAGAAAAGTGTGGGCAGTGAGCCAGAAGGTCAACTATTCTGAGTTTGACAGTCTATTTTATTTGAGAAAAACGTAGTTCACATGTTGTAAGACAATGCTACTCAAGGGACCATAAAACTCGAAAACAATTGGCCCCAGGAAAAATAGCCATTAAAGGATAACATAGCCCTGGGAGATAAAATGTTGACATATGCTATGAAGATAATTTTTCTCACCTATCTAACACAAGAAGAAAGAAATTCATGACCTTGTGATCTTTAAGACACCTTTAATGCCAACATAAAATTATGAAAAATAAATGGCAAAGAGAAAATTACCTAACGATTTCCCTTAGACTATATCTGCATTTCTGTATACACTCACTCTAAGAACTCTGGGAGAGTCACTGCAGACTGTTGATGAACTTATTCTTAAATAGCAGTAGCAAGAGCAATAACAACAGTTCTGGTCATATTGTATCCCTCTTAAGATCAAGTTATGTTGCTCAACACTGCATTTCCAGGATTATTTTTCTTTTTTTTTTCTTTTCTTTTTTTTTGCCAGTCCTGGGCTTTGGCTCAGGGCCTGAGCACTGTCCTTGGACTTTCTCAAGGCTAGAGCTCTACCACTTGAGCCTCAGCACCACTTCCGGCTTTTTTCTATGTATGTGGTACCAAGGAATCGAACACGCTAGGCAAGCATTTTAACCACTAGGCCAAACTCCCAGCCCTTATTTTTCTTTTCTATTATTTTTTTCTTATTTTAGGAGTAGGACAAAGGAGTTTTCATTTGAGAAATGAGCTAAGCAATGCAATGTGTCTTGATCAATGTCGCCCATTCATCCCTCCCCTCCACTCCTCCCAAACCAATCTCTCCTCTAAATTTTTTGAATTTCATAGGGAATGCAATGACTATGATGACTGCAGTCCTCAACCCCTCAATCCCCAGGTTTATTCATGTATGGCCTCCATTTGGCCTCCTGTCCACACTTTTCAAGTACCAGTTTTCTGGTATTTGTTTTGTTGTTCTAAAGAATTATACCATTTGAAGGATACCTTACAAATTTGATACTTCAGTTTATGTGAATACTTGCATATAGCCCAGTGTTTGCTTGTACATTATAAATTAGTTCTAGCTCCCACATATGAGAAAAAGAGTCATTTGTCTCTCTGGATCTGAATATATTTTACTTGACACCTTTTTCCAGGTTAATTCTCTTCTGTTTTTGATAAATGGTGTAGTATCATGGATGAGTCAAATTCTTCTGTATATTTATACCACATTCTCTTGATCCATTTGTCCATTGAAGGGTATCTAGGTTGTTTCCATACTATGTCTCCAGTGAACAGTAAAGCATTGATTATGGGTGTACGAGCAGCTGTATTCTTTTAAAATTATATTTTATTATCTTTCAGTAATTGTAAAAAAGAGTTACCTCTCAACAAATCTGCTCATGAATACATCCCATTCAAAATTCTTCTCTTTTCCTCCTAACACACCCCTCCCTAAGTTTTCTTTCTTTCTTTTTTACATTTAGCTATTCCTTTATTTCTAAGTTATCTTTAAGTAGTTGTCCAAAGGAGTTTCCATTTAACAAAGTAGTTTATGAATACAAAATGATCAATGTCATACAATTTGGCATTCTTATTCATCCTTTCCCAATGGTCCCCTTCTTTTACTACGCTTAATTGTGCAGAATATACATTAGATTCTCTTTTTTAAAATTTTCTTATTATCTTTAAGTAGTTGTACACAGGGGTTGTCATTCACCAGAACATTTTATGAATAGAGTGTATATTGATCAATCTCACCTCCTTCAACCATTTCACCCCCCCCACTAACCCATCCCTTCCCTTACTTAATTTTTGGATATATATTGGTTTTTCTTGCCATTTATAAAAGCAGTTTATGTGTACAGTGCATCTTGTTCTGTGTCATCGCTTCAATATCTTCATTCCTCTTCAACCTGCCCCTCCCCTTCTATTTCTCAATTCTATGGTATGTAGAACTGATTTTTACCTACATTCTCGCCTCTGCTCCACTTCATTTTTCCACTCCTTTCTCCTTGGGTCCATACTCCCTTTCCTTGCAAATATTCATTTTCTGGTATCTATTTTGCTGGGCTTTGATTTAGTCTTTTTAAAGACTTTTTAAAGACTACTTGTGCTTTCTACATCAGTTAATTCATTTGCAATCTCTTGCTTATTACCTACCATTTGTACTTGTAGATTTATAGGCATTTTCTAGCTACAAAAATGAGAGAAACCATGCCATGTAACTTATGTTTCTCTAGATCTGGCTTGTTTCACTTAATATAGTTTTTCCAAGTCTTTCCATTTCCTTATATAGCATAATATCATTTTTGTATGTATGAGTAGCATTCCATTGTGTACATATACCACATTTTCTTGATCCATTTCTCCACTGAGGGACATCTGGGCTGCTTCCATGTCTTGGCTATGGTAAATAATGCTTCAATGAACATGGTTGTGCTGGTAGCTTTTGTGTGAACCTGTTTATGTGATAAATGCCAAGGACTGGAATTGCTGTGTTATGGGGGAGTTCTGTTTACTTTTTTTGAGATATCTCCATACTTCTTGAACAAGTTTACATTACATACGGGGTCTTTTATTATTCCATATGAAATTTTGGATTGCTTCTTCTATTTTTTTAAAGAATGACATTGGGATATTGATGGGAATTGCGTTGAATTTGTAGATAGCCCTTGGCAAGATTGCCATTTTCACGATGTTGATTCTTCCAATCCAGGAGCATGGGAGGTTTTTCCATTTCCTCAGTTCTGCTTTAATTTCCTTTTTCAGGGTTTTAAATTTTTCATCAAAAAGGTCATTTACATTCTTAGTTAAGTTAATTCCTAAGTACTTTATTTTCTTTGAGGCTACTGCAAAAGGAGTTGCTTTACTGATTGTTGCCTCGTTCCTCTTACTGTTGGCATAGAGGAAGGCAGTTGATTTTTGAGGGTTAATTTTATAGCCTGCTACCTTGCCAAAGTTTTGAATCAGCTCAAGAAACTTGGGAGTGGAGTCTATAGGATTCTTTAAGTACAGAATCATGTTATCAGCAAAGAGAGAAAGTTTCACTTCCTCTTTCCCTATTTGGATCCCCTTTATGCTTGCTTCTTGCCTTATTGCTCTGGTGAGGAATTCGAATACTATGTTAAAGAGGAGTGGAGATATTTGAAATTTGATAGGGAAGGGGGGAAAACCAAGATGGGTGGAGGGTGTGGGGGGGGGAGGGAAATGGGTACCAAGACATGTGAAAGGGTAGCAATGTATGTGAATTAATGTACCTTCTATCTGGCAAATATCATGTAACCCTTTTACTAATTACAATAAAAAAAATTAAAAAAAAAAGAGGAGTGGAGAGAGTGGACATCCTTGTCTCGTACCTGATTTTAGAGGGAATGGCTTTAGCTTTTTGCCATTAAGTACAATGCAAGCTGTAGGATTTTCATACACAACCTTTATTATATTGAGGAATGTTCCATGGATTCCTAGTTTCTCCAGAGCTTTTAACATAAAGGGTTGTTGGATCTTGTGAAATGCCTTTTCTGAATCTATTGAGACAATTATGTGATTTTTGTCCTTACTCCTGTTGATGTGTTGAATTATATTAATCGATTTGTGTATGTTGAACCAGCTTTGCATCCCTGTGATGAATCCTGTTTGATCATAGCGTATGATTTTTTTTGATGAGTTGTTGAAGACGGTTGGCCAGTATTTTGTTGAGAAGTTGTGCATCAATATTCATCAGAGAAATGAGTCTATAATTCTCTTTCTTTGATGAATCTCTGTCTGGTTTGGGGATGAGGGTAATACTGGCTTTGTAGAATGAGTTTGGCAAAGCGCCTTCGTTTTCAGTTTCATTGAAGAGCTTGAGGACTATTGGTGTGAGCTCTGCTTTGAAGACCTTATAGAATTCAGCTGTGAATCCATCTAGCCCTGGGCTTTTCTTTGATGGAAGGTCTCTTATTGCCATTTCTATTTCAAAGCTTGAAATAGGCCTGTTTAGTTGAATTAGGTCTTCTTGGTTCAGTGCGGGTATGTTAATATTGGCTAGAAATTCATCCAGTCCTTCTAGATTCTAAAATTTGTTGGCGTAAAGGTTTGAGAAGTATTCCCTCATGATGCTCTGGATCTTGGCAATTTCTGTCGTGATATTACCATTCTCGTCTGTGATTTTGTTTATTTGGGTGTGCTCCCTTCTCTTTTTTTGTAAGATTTGCTAAGGGTCTGTCAATTTTGTTAATTTTTTCAAAGATCAACTCCTTGTTTTGTTGATTGTTTCTATAGGGTTTTTTTGGACTCCAATTCATTTAATTCTGCTTTGATTTTAATAATTTGCTTCCTTCTACTGGGATTAGGGTTGGTTTGTTGCTCTTCCAGGCACTTAAGTGACATATTAAATTGTTGGTTTGTGATTTTTCCAATTTGTTCTTGTAGGTACTCAGAGCTATAAATTTTCCTCTGAGTACTGCCTTTGCTGTGTTCCAAAGAAGCTGGTATTTTGTGTGCTCCTTTTTGTTAAATTTCACAAACTGTTGAATTTCTGTTCTGAGCTCCTCGATGACCCATTGGTGATTCAACAATGTGTTGTTCAATTTCCATGAGTTACAGGGTTTTCGTTAGTGGAGGTTAGTGTTCAGTTCCAATTTGATATCCTTGTGGTCTGAGAGAATGCATGGAATAATTTCAGTGTTTCTGAATCTGCACAGGTTTGTTTTACATCCTAAAATGTGGTGTATTTTGGGAGCACCGAACTTCATCAAGCAAACTTTACTTTGACTGAAACCCCACATAGATCAAAACACAGTGATTGTTAGTGACTTTAACACACCACTCTCACCTATGGACAGATCAACCAGGCAAAAACTCAACAGAGAAACTTCTGAATTGAACAACTATATAGACCAACTATATCTTAACAGACATCTGCAGATTATTTCACCCAGCAACAACACAATATACATTTTTTTCAGCAGCACATGGAACATTTTCTAAAATAGCTCTGATTCTTGTCTTTTCATTTCTTTTGGCATTGGGCTTGAACTCTGGGCCTGGGCACTGTCCCTGAACTCTTCAGCTCAGGGCTACCTACCTCCCTACCCCTGGAGCCACAGCCCCACCACTTCCCATTTTCTAGTGATTCATTGGATATAAGAGTCTCACATTTTTTGGTGCCCAGGCTGATTTTGTACCAAGTTCCTCAAATCTCAGCCTCCTGAGTAGCTAGGATTACAGGTGTGAGCCATTATTCCCGGCTTAAGATCTGATTCTAAAACTACATTTTTAAGACAAGAAGGACAAGGTGGTTTTCAGAATTTAAGCAGAAATTAGCAGCTTCCTGAGGCCTGGCAGGTGAATCATTATAACAAAGACTAGCTGTCTCGAGAGACAGATAATACTGGCCTAAGCACCAAAAAGCACGTGGCTGATCACTGTCATGATTCTCAGCATCGCTTCATTTGCCTTAGGGTTCAGGCCCAGATGAGAGCCTGTGTAATATGCATATGTAACATGCATTGTACACATGAATATTATGTGTGATAGACTTGAGTTTTATATGTAATCGTATATATTTAATTGTATATTTGTTCTTGTGTATATATACATGGATTATATGCGTCATTTGCATAGAGTTTATACACTATATGCTAGATAGATAGATACAATCGTGTATATGGCATGCACATTTGCCGCAGCTTGGATCTGAAAGTCTCATACACCAAGCAAGGGACTCCCTTTTATAAGGTGATTAAAACTTCAGGATGTGGAAACTAATGGGAGGTCTTCAAGTCATTGGGGATATACTCATGAAGAGGATTGTGGGATCCAGTCTTCCTCTCTTTTTCACATCCTGGACATAGTACCTCTCAATAGACCTAAAACAAGGGAATTAATTGAGCATGAATTAAATACTTCTGAATTGTGAATCCAAATTAACCTTCTCTATAAAGTGATTATATCAGGTGTTTCTACTTGTTACAGAAAGCTGACCCACACAACGTATCTATATAGAAATGGTTTCCAATGGCTGTTTCCAGGAGGCCTACAGACTGATAAACTCCATGAAAGTCTCATGCCTTCCAGTAGCAGTTGGAAATCCACACACTAATGTAAAATCCTTAGTTCAAATATCCAAAACCTTGCCAGGCACTGTGAAACCAGCCCAAGCAGAAAAGTCCCAGTGAAACTCTTTTTTATTTAATTTTTAATTTTTTTTACTTGAATTCAGGGCCTGGGCATTGTCCTTAGACATTTTTTAATTCATTTTTTTTAATTTTTTTTATTGTAATTAGTAAAAGGGTTACATGATATTTGCCAGATAGAAGGTGCATTAATTCACATATATTGATACCCTTTCACATGTCTTGGTACCCATTTCCCTCCCCCCCCCACACCCCCCACCCGTCTTGGTTTTCCCCCCTTCCCTATCAAATTTCAAATATCCAAATACAAATAAATTCAATATATCAGATAACAAAGTGAGATACTATAACAATATGAGATAACAGCAAAGGACAGCAAAGGAGATGAGAGACAACATAGTACATTAAGGACAACAATCATTCATTATATGGCTTTTGTTTCAATATCCTGGAGGTCCTTTCAATTAGCTTCACATTATATGGCCTTATGTATCAAGATTTTGCTCTATTGCAAATCTCTGCTAGTAGAGCCCAAGGTTTCTACTGATTATGACGAATGAGGGAAACCATTGAGCCTAAGTTCCTTTGAGTCTGGCTTACTTCACTTAATATGATTTTTTCTAAGTCTTTCCATTTCCTAACAAATGGGGCAATGTCATTCTTTCTGACAGCAGCATAGAATTCCATTGTGTACAAATACCACAACTTGTTGATACACTCATCAACTGAGGGACATCTGGGTTGGTTCCATATCTTTGCTATAGTGAATAGTGCTACAATGAACATTGTTGTGCTAGTGGATTTAGTATGCCCTTGTTTCTGGATGGTTGGATAAATGCCAAGTAGTGGAATTGCTGGGTCATAGGGGAGTTCTATGTTTAGCCTTTTGAGGCACTGCCACACTGCTTTCCATAGTGGTTGAACGAGTTTGCACTCCCACCAACAGTGTAGTAGTGATCCCTCCTGGCCACATCCCCTCCAGCATCTGTTGTCATTCATTTTCCTGATCCTGGCCATTCTAACTGGAGTGAGGTGGAATCTTAGAGTTGTTTTGATTTGCATTTCTTTTATGACCAGAGATGTTGAGCATTTCTTCATGTGTCTATAGGCCATTTTTGTTTCTTCTTCAGAGAAGACTCTCTTTAAGTCTTTGGCACTGAAAACTTTACAGGAAGGAATAGGAGATAGACTAGGCCTCCTTGGCACAGGTCGAAACTTTCTTAATAAGGACCAAGAATCACAACAAATCAGAGAAAGGCTGCGACTGCATTAAACTGCAGAGCTTTTGTATGGCAAAGGACATAGCTAGTAAACTAATCAGGAAGCCTACAGAGTGGGAGATCTTCACCAACCAAACAATGGACAAAGGCCTCATATCTAAAATATATCAACAACTCAAAAAATTGAATCACTCCAAAACTAACCTCCAAAGTAACAACCATCCCATTAAAAAATGGGCCAAAGACTTAAAGAGAGCCTTCTCTGAAGAAGAAACAAAAATGGCCTATAGACACATGAAGAAATGCTCAACATCTCTGGTCATAAAAAAAATGCAAATCAAAACATTTTTTAATTTAAATTTTATTATCAAGGTGATCTCTAGAGGGGGTTACAGTTACATTCGTAAGGTAGTAAATATATTACTTCCTGAACATTGTTACCCCTTCCTGTGTTTTTCTTCCTATTTCCATTCCTCCACCCCCTCCCAAGTTGTGAAGTTCATTTTCAAGATATTGTCTTGTGAATATTGCTATTACACTGGTTTATCCGTAGTCATATCATCTAGTTTTACCCTTCCCTTCCCTGATTCAAAAATTTTTAAAATGTTACATAATATAACAGTTACCAAAGTCAGATACAGCAGCAATAGAGGATAAACCATAAGATGAAAAAAGAATAAATAATTTCACATAGTATATTAAAAACAACAACCACAAGGATAAATCTCTTATTTCCCTATCCTGAGTTCATTTTGCCTCATTTCATCCTTTATAGCCATATGCACATAGCTTTTGAACTATTCCACTCCACTGCTAGGAAAATTCTAGATTCATACTAATTATTACAAATGAGAGAATCCATAGAGTTTATGTTCTGTTGGGTCTGGCTTACTTCACTTAATGTGTCCAAGTCTTTTCCAGCGAGGTGCTTTATTTCCAATTAACTATTCAAAAAGCAGAAGTGGTGCTGTGGCTTAAGTGATCAAGAACCACTCTTGAGCATTGAGAGGCTTAGGGACAGCGCCCAGGCCCTGAGTTCAAGCCCTATAACCGACAAAAACAAAATCCCAAAGCTCATGATCTAAGTCAAATGTAAAGGAATCACCTGTGTTCAGTTCATCCTCAGTCACAATGGGGATTTATCAGTAAAGTGGCAGAGAGAAAATGGTCAACAGAGTGGTTGCTGATCTAAAATTCCAGTTTAAAAGGGGTGGGGGAGAAGAAGAGTAATAAATCATTGGCTACAAGTAGTTTTCAAATCCAGTAATCAGGATCCTTTAAGACAATTTGTCTTTGATTCATCCCAGTTCCTGGCTTGACGTCCAATTGTTGTATCTCTGAGTCATTCATTTTTTTTAACATACTAGCTAAAACATATTTGTAAAGGGATAGTTTTGAAAATCAGCTTCCTACTGGTAGAGTATTAGGACTTGATAACTTCTTGAAACATACTAATACTTTTAAAATGTCAATTTTTCTTCAATTAACTCAGAAGTGTCTTATAATCACAGTTCCCTGCAATTACTTCTAAAATAGAAAAAAAATCCTTTCACATTGTATAAATATACATAAATGAAAAAGACATTTTAATTGTCATGTCTTTTTATTTTTTTGTGGGTCATGGGGCTTGAACTTTGGGCCTGGGTGCTATCTCTGAGCTCTTCAGCTCAAGCTCAAGGCTACCACCCTACCCCTTGAGCCACAGTGCCACTTCCCACTTTCTAGTGATTAATTGAAGAGAAGAGTCTCATGTTCTTTAGTACCTGGGCTGGCTTTGAACCAGGATCTTCAGATCTCAGCCTCCTGAGTAGCTAGGATTGCAGGTGTGAGCCACCACGCCTATCTCCTCATGTCTTAAGTTAGGACAATTGTTTTTGTTTACATTCTGTTGATGATATATACCCTTCATGATCTCTTGTTTCCTTTAGTGACTGATTTTGGCCCTTAAATAATTATAGTTAATAATCATTTGAAACTCAGGATGATAGAATGTCCATTCTGAAAAGACTTTAATTTGCTTTTATTGACATAAACACTCTAAGTAGAGTAATGCAAGCTCAAGCCTTGAGGGTCCCTAAATCAAGCATGTAAAACCACGTCATAATTCCTGTGGTTTGGGGGTCAACTTTTCTGCAAATGTTAACCTCTATGTCCCCATCTCATTACTTGGGGGTGGCAAGGTTAAAACTCCCTTATTTGGGCAGGCTTCATTTCAGTTTTTCACATCTTATTTCCAAATTAAAATGTGCCCTCAAACCAAAAACAGCTTTGAGCATCAAGGATCTTTTCGGATTCCTACTTCTCTTTCAATATCTGGTCAGGTAGTTTCACATTACCTTTTAAGGTTTTTGAAGCTTTTGAAAGAATTGTCAAGGGGGACCAGGAGGTTGGCCTAGGGGTAGAGTGCTTGCCTAGCATACACAAAGACCCGGGTTCAATTTCTCAGTACCACATACATAGAAAAAAGCTGGAAGTGGTGCTGTGACTCAAGTGATAGAGCTCTACCCTTGAGAAAGTCCAAGAACAGTGCTCAGGCCCTGAGCTCAAGCCCCAGGACTGGCAAAAAGAAATTGTCAAGGCATGATGGTATACACAACCTTTGATGATGTTCTCTGTGAAAAGATTGGTCAAGTTACTTAGCCTGCTACTGAACAAATCATTTAAATTATGCTCACAATTCAGCTATGCTTAGAGTTCTCTCTCTTCAAGTTTGGTTTTGACTTTCTTAATTTTTTTCAGGACTTTTTGTGTGGCTACATCCAGGATAATGCTCTGTCCATCATTCTGCAGGATGTTAAATATACCCACCTCCCACTTATGAACAATTTTATTTATATTTCATCTTCCCTTTAGGCTTCTCTTTTCACCCTAAAGAATATCACACAAAACATATGTTTTCTAAGCTGTATGTATCAGTATTATTAGTTTTATTGTTGGCTAATGTACAAAATTCTGTCCATTCTTCACTTAGTATTTAATATTATCACTACAAAGGGCACACAAGTTACCCACTTCTGATAGTGAATTTGATTACCATTGTTTCATAATTCCAAGTAACATTGTTTGATATTTTTCTAATTTAATATCAAAGAAGTAATCACTATTATCTATTATTTGAATGTATGTATTCCTCCAAAATTCATGTTTTGCAAAAAAAAGTACTATTAAATTTGTGTCTTTTGTCATAGCAATGGAAATCCTACACGTGCAACATTCAGTATTTTGTTAAAGTAGTTTGGGGAGACTAATAGATTATCCATTGAATTTGCAGATATTCACACTTAATGAAAATTATTCTAGTTTCAAAGGTGATAAAAACCCTATTTAAAGCTAGTTCATGATAATATAAAAAGAAAAAAAAACAGTTGCTGTCATCTAATTAACTTCATGGCAATACGGCAAAACTTAACCTTGACTATACCTCTCAAATGTGTAGAATTTCAGAGATACACCAAACGTTTAGGTATAAATATTTAAGGATAAATATTCCAGATAAAAATAGCACTATTTTATGAGATTCTTTAGGAAACAAATGAAAGAGCATTGTAGCACTAATTCCATGGCAGCAGTTGTGTCCTGCTCTCAATTTTCATAATAAGCAAAGTAAGTGAAGACTCTGTGAACTACATTCTCCCAAAGCTGCCTATTTCAGATGCCAGCCCCAGCCTCACATGGTCCTAAATCATTCCTACTTCTGCTTGACTTTGATACAAATTTAAGGATTCCCCCAACCCTTCCTTCAAGTAATTTTTCTAGAATGAGTCACAGAGCTTACCGACAACATTGATTGTACAATTCTAATTTTACAATTATAAACTTTAAAAACATGTATATATAATTTTATAATTCCATTTTCCCAAATGGAAAAGTCAAGGCTTGAAAGCCCTTCCCACACAGAAGCTTCTAGTTTCATGTGGTATCGTACTCTCCTACAACATCAAAATGCTCACTTATGTAAACCTCCACAAGTCTTGCTGGGCAACATTTTCATATGGAGTTGTATTCACAGAGTTTCATTTATTTCAGATTGATCAAATCCTTGGCCACTGAATCTCCTCTCCAGCTTCTTATTCTTTGTAGAGGTCAGAGGATGGGTCTGAAGATTCCCACTCTCTAAAGAAATTCTTGATTTTTCTGGTTTTGTCATCTCCTTTCTTGAAACAATCGAAGGGCTTCCCGTTAGTTACCTCATTAGAACAAACCTAAGTATGGTTGTAAAGTGTTCATCACGACTCACAAGAACTACCTAAACTGTTCAGGAAATTTCAGTGATATACTGAAGCAGTGTTTAGGAATTGGAAAAGTACAAATATAGTCCTTATTGTATCACAGATGCTTAATGATATCTTACCATAGGCTGTACTGTAAGAAGGCAAATCATACATTTCCATTGTTCAAACAGCATGAGAAGTGGGCACAGATCAGTGCTGCAGAAGACAAGTACAAGTAAGAAATTACATGCCAGGAACCATCAAGGAGACAAAACCACATAAGACCTATTCCAGATAAGTCCTTGCTCATGGGCAAATGAATTCAAGTCATTGATATCTTCAAATATTAACAGCATATCTGGATTGGTACTAGAAATCCCATTGGAATTATTCATCTCATCATGAGTACTTAGTTTATACAGCCTGGAAGAAAAAGATTTAATTTTAAGATAGAATGAATTTAGTTTCTCTGAATATTTTTTTACTGGAAGAACAGCTGTTCTTATATATTTGCCTGTTCTCCCAAATCCCTTTGCCAGTACCCCAGAGAAATTGTCTCACTCTCTGTAAATTCAACTAGAACTGTATTATTGAGAAACCCACTGTTTCTCAATTGAGTTGTTTGCAAGTTAGAACTAAGCAATATCAATATTGTTCTATCTATGGCCATGCAATCTTAGGCTGAATGTAAAAAGAAGCATAGGATATTAAGGAAAGATCATGTGGGGAGCTGAATGGTCAGAATCAACATTGTTAATGATGATTTAATGCATGATTACATGACAACCACGTAACCTGTACCAGCTCCCCACTCCTCATTTGTCAAGCAAACAGATTCGTTTTATACATTCTAGGTTCAAAATTCATGTTTGCCATCCCATTCCTTTTTGTTTCAAGCTGTATTAAAATAATCTGACCTATATATCTATAGACATCCATCAAACAAACCTTCTATTCAAAAACTGGCAATTCTTTTTTTCTTTTTTCTTTTTTTTTTTTTGCCAGTCCTGGGCTTAGGTTCAGGGCTTGAGCACTGTCCTTGGACTTTCTCAAGGCTAGCACTCTACCACTTGAGCCTCAGCACCACTTTCGGCTTTTTGCTATGTATATGAGGTACAGAGGAATCAAACCCAGGTCTTCGTGCATGCTAGGCAAACACTCTACCACTAGGCCAAACTCCCGGCCCCCCAAAAAACTGGCAATTCTTAAAGAATAAAATGAATAATTAAAAAAGTAGATTATTAAGAGTCTTTTCTGTGTGTGTGTGTGTGTGTGTGTGTGTGTGTGTGTGTGTGTGTGTGTGTGGTAGGACTAGAACTCTGCACCTGGGCATTGTCCCTGAGCTTTTCAGCTCAAGGCTACCACCCTATCCCTTGCATCACAGCGTCACTTCTGGTTTTCTAGTAGTTTATTCAGAGAAGTCACGAATGTACTAACACAAGTACTGGAGAGTTAATGGCCCATGTATCAATCTCAAACAACGGGGACAAGATCGGAAAGATAACTTCTCCTCCCTCCCAACCTTCTGCAGCACCAGTATGAGAATCATGCCATCCAGTTTCTTCAAGAGTCCTGGTGGAATGAATCGCAGTTGCCCTCTCTAGTGACCAGCTCAGTATTACATACTGATTGGCTTACTATTTGTTCTCTACTTCAAACCCTCCTACTTCCCTCTCTTGTGCCTTGTGTTCACCTCCCAAACCAACCATCTGCTAATGGCTCAGTCTCTGCTTCTGGTGAAGGGAGCATACAGAATCTGTGGAACACAATGCTAGAAATAGCCTGGAAAGCAGATTTTGAAAAGGAAATTCTGGAACTAGATCATTCGTTGACTCTTGGGCAGTGAAGGTGTGATGGCTGGCTCTGAGCCTGATGGTCATTAATCATCAATAGCATTACAATTAATCATCAATTCACATTACAACTTCCCCCAGGGGGAATTAGAATGAGTTGTAGGTGAAAATTAACCCTTACTGGGTTTCAAATAAAATGGCCTCCATGGTTAATAGAGATGGGTTATATTTTGTAAACAGCTTGAGAACACTTATAGAAGTAAGATAATGGGTTCTTACAATGTGCACATTCGGGTGTGTTATGAAAGCCAGAAGTTTTCATGTTCAGAAAGGTCCTTATCCTCTTAGCTGCAGGACAGCTAGTATTTAAAATCAGACTTTAGACTTAATTATAAGAGTAGTGAAGCTAATAACAACAAATGTCATTCTTTCTGACAGCAACATAGAATTCCATTGTGTACAAATACCACATCTTGTTGATCCTCTTGGTTATCTCATATTGTTATAGTATCTCACTTTGTTACCTGATATATCGGATATATTTGTATTTGGTTATTTGAAATTGGATAGGGAAGGGGGGAAAACAAGATGAGGGGTGGGGGTGGGGGGGAGGGAAATGGGGACCAAGACATGTGAAAGGGTATCAATGTATGGGAATTGATGCACCATCCATCTGGCAAATATCATGTAACCCTTCTATTAATTACAATAAAAATATATGAAAAAAATTAAAAAAGAACAAATGTCTCTGATTTTCCTATGGGAAAGTGCTAGTATAAAAAAAGAAAACACCTGACCCCTGGATACAAACAATTTGGATGATGAGTGTCAGACTCCAGGATCTCTAGATCTCACTGAAACCACTTTACCGTGGGAGAGCTAGATAGCCATGTCTGTCTAGGTGAAGTTCTCCCAAAAGTAGTGACTCTTCTTATGAAAGCTGCTCATCCTACTCCAGTCCTCTGTCTCTTGTCCGATAACCACGGGCAAGTTTTAATATAGGTCTCACAGGAAAGGATATTCTCATGGTTAGCAAAATAAGTACCAAAAATCAAATATAAAGGCAGAATATGGGAAATAATGTTCCACCAAGTCGTAAGAAGTGGATCTGGAATGAATTGAGAATTGTGAAGTGTGAAGATGATTTAATAGGAATGTATTGAGGTGGAACCAACTCCATGGTTGAGAGCATATCTTCTCAGAAAGCATAAGGGGTGAGGGCATTAAAATGATGGGCTAGCTCTTGAAACCTGGATCTATCAATGGTCCACAGTAAAGGAGGTGGAGATGCTAGAATATCCAGAAGTTCAAGAGGTGGAAGAAGTAAGAGTATTGTATAGATTTGGATTTAATGTACAAAATAAAAGTACCTACCATTTGACTATGCTCTTGGGAACATGTGATGTATATACTATCACTAATAAAATAAGGGAATACGTGACAAAAGGTTTGAAGTTTGGCAGTTGGATATCCTACAGTTTTGCTTTGCTCCCTAGTATCAGGAACAGTAAATTCTGAAATGGCTAAGGACAAATAGTGGCATGTAACTCACAAAGTTAAATCCCCAATAAATAAACAAATAAAATTGGCTCATGCCTGTTATCCTAGCTACTCAGACTGAGATCTGAGGATTGAGGTTCAAAGCCAGCCTGGGTACTAAAGTCCATAAGACTCTTATCTTCCAACAAACTGGAAGTGGCTCTGTGGCTCAAGGGGTAGGGCAGTAGCCTTTATCTGAAAAGCTTAGAGACAATGTCCAAGCCCAGAGTTCAAGCTCAGTGACTGACAAAAAATAAATTGGTAGAGGGGCCTAAGTGGCAAATTGATTTCCTTGATGTGGTATGCCCGTGTATGAACTAGATGAGACGTTGAGTATAGAGTTTTATTTAATTCAAAAGACACAAAAAGTGTAAGGCAAAAGGGTAAAACTGACACCTTGAAAACATTGCATTTACCTATTATCAGATTTAAGTCTTATTTCACCTAAGTCTGATATTTACTATTGTTTCCAAGTAACCTTGGTTTTTCTCTGATGTGGAATCTCCACATCATCCCCAAAGGGACAGAGTCACATGCTGGGTGACATGGAAAAATGTACTCTTATCTCTTGTTGATTGGAAGTGAGATGTGAGCTGGAACTAGAAGAGGGGCTATAAACTGACATCACGTACACCCATTGCAATGGGCAACAGGACTGACACATTGATTGTATAGTTGGAAAGAGCAAGAGTGAAAGGAAAATAGCAGACATTTTAGACATCATATGGCCCTATGCTAGTAAATCTTAAGACTACTGTCTCATTATAAACTCTAGAATTTCTTGACATCCATATATGATTTCTCAGTTACTACACTGCTAGAGTAATGAACCTCAGGCCCCAGGAAAGAGAAGAATGCTATTCGTGTATATGTACACATGTGTGTAATGCATGAGATCCATTGTATCCATCAACAGAATGACAAACCCACCCCTAGGAACTCATGTTAAGCTATCTAAATTGCAGCATCCCTTACAGAGAAGATAAATCTACTTGATAGTTAGTTATTGCAGTGAAATAGCACTATTCTGCAAGCGTAGTGAGTTTTCCTTGCTTGAATTGACAGAAGTTCTGGAAATAGGTTTTGCCCTACCCTCCTAATGGCTACCTTACACAATGCCCAATTTATCATCATAACTGTGGTGGTTAATTTTAGCTATCAGATTGACTACCTTGAGGAATTAATGTCTAGAAAATTGTTAAAGAATACTTCTGGGTTTTTCTTTGAAGGTATTTCTGGAAAGATAGATGTGGAGTTCAGTTATTTAGGTTGCTAATAACCAGTTCTGAGACCAGCCCTCATTGGCTAGGGATCAGGATGGAAGAAGAAACACCTTATGCTCCTCTCTCTCTGTCTCTCTCTCTCTCTGTCTCTCTCTGTCTCTCTCTCTGTCTCTCTCTCTGTCTCTGTCTCTCTCTCTCTCTCTCTCTCTCTCTCTCTCTCTCTCTCTCTCTCTCTCTCTCTCTCTCTCTCACACACACACACACACACACACACACATCAGATCAGGTTTTTCAGTTTTTTTCATATATTTTATTGTAATTAGTAGAAGGGTTACATTATATTCACCAGATAGAAGGTGCATTACTTCACATACATTGATACTTTTTCTCATGTCTTGGTCCCCATTTCCCTCTTCCCACCCCTGCCCCTTATCTTCTTTTCTTCCCTTCCCTATCCGACTTCAAATAACCAAATACGCATATATACAATATATCAGTGAGTTTATCAGTCTTTGAACTGTGACTTGTGCCAGTAGCTATGCACCTCATTCTCATGTACTTTACTGTCAAGCTGGGTGCGACATAGCATCTCTGAGATGTCTGATTTCTTGGATTGAGCAGCATTCCTAGCTTCTTTGGCTCTCTAGATTGTAGACAGGAACATTTTTATTCTCTGCAATATGTGAGCCAATCTAATAATATCTTCTTATGTAAATCCTTGTTCTCTTAGTTAGGTTTCTATTTCTGGCTGTTCCATATCATTCACAATATCATCTAAACAAAGCATCTATTATCAAGGAAGTGTATCACTAGCTAGAGACACCAAATCTGATGGCCCCAGAATAACACACAACTTGGTAGCAGCCAGTTTATTAGAGAGAGACTTTGGAGAGCCAAAGTCTGATGAAGGTGGCAGTTGCAGTGGTTTGGGGGACTGGGTTAGTTTTCCATGGATTCTAGGCTGTGTTAATCTCAAAGAGGGGGATGTTTAAAGAAGGAACTCAGACTGAGGAAAATGATCAAATACTCACTCACCTGTATATTCCACATAAGCATCTCAGATTTGACTATGCCATGTATAGATCCAATGACCATGTTTATGGGATGTACAAGTTGTATTTCTAAAAGGATATTACTTGGAATGTACCAATGCCATACTAAGAGAAAAAGGTACATGACTCGAAAGATGGTTGGAGACATTCAAGAAGTCACTTTGTTTTGTTTTGTTTTTCCCCACCTAAGGTTGGATGACTCATCCTTACTACTAAATTTAAAAGTGTGTGTTATGTTTTGTATGGGGAATGTGAGCTGAGTTAAGTGAAGAGTTTTAATAAAATAAAGAGAATAAAGTGAGCCAAATATCAAGAAGAATGTTATTAAAGACATAGGACATTTCTTAAATATTCCTCCAAAATATTGGCTCTATATATGGACATCATTTTGAGGTAAATTATCAAATTCATCTAATATCTTCTATAACAAATCACCTAATATATTACCTTTTTCCATCTTAATCGACTATATCTGACTATTGGAATACTAGAAGCCTCTATACAGACCTGTGACTGTTCTGTTTCTGTTTTGTTTCTCCTTCCTCAAGACTCTGTGATAGCAATTCCAGTAGAACAGAAGGAAAAGCAATCCGTATTTCATTTTCCAAAGACAGGATTATGGAAAACAGGGCCCTTTCTTCTCTCTACAACACATGGTGGCTCTTCCTGCAGACATCCCTCCGGTCATACAGCCCCTTAGTGATTCTCCTGGCTGATCTGGACAATGAGCTGCAGCTACAGACTGCCATGTGAAAGATCAGTGTGTGACTTCTAATTACTAGTCTTAGTTTTTAAAATTATTTTCAATGGTGTTGAGGGGGACTATATCTAGGGCCCTGCCCTTGTTAGGCAAAAACTTTTTAACACTGAGCTGTATCTCCAAACCTGTATTTTTGTTCTTTACTGAAACAAAAAATGTAATAGTGAAATATTTCATAAATGTTAAGCTGTTTCTCAAGGTTACACAAGTAGTCAGAGAGAGAGACAGAGACAGAGAGACAGAGACAGAGACAGAGAGAATGAGAGAAGGATATACATTAAATTAACTACCTTGTTTTTCAGACTGGCAAATTTGTTTGGCACGAGTCATAAATTTTCCTCTTCCTGAAATTTCCCTGTATTCCTTCTTAAGAACCTGAACTTGGAAATCCAAATACATCAGGGACTAAATTATTTAGAAATTACCCTGAATAGCAGATTAATGAGACTATCTAAAAATAACTGAGTTAATGTGATATAGAAGGTAACTAATGACCTGTAAATGCAGGTTCTCCTATAACTTTCTCTTTAGGAAGGAGTTAATGTTTCTCAAATGGCTTCTGTGGGAACTGGTTGATTCAGAGGAACTGGTAATAGGAGATGATACAGTGATTTTGCCATTATGTCCTGACAAACTATCTTTCTAAGTGGATATGTTCACAAGGGCTTAAGAGGTGCACCAAAACCTGATAATAACCCAGAAATCTCTACTTCTAATTCAAATTCACAAGCTTACATCCCAGAAACAACTGTACAAAAGGCCTAGTGGTTTTTGTTACTGCCCTTTTAGTTCTCTTTGCTGACAGACTATGCTATCACTGCAGTGTAAACAAGCAGAAGCTAATCAGACATTTCTTCTTCATTGGTACCTATTTTATTTGCTCCTTATATGGATAATCAAGTACTTTGGGAGCTAAGGCAGAGAACTGAGAGCAAGGGAAAATATTTACAAGAAACAGTCCTGCCAGAGAACACAAAAGGTTATTTCTCATCCTCCTCTTGATTTCATACATATGCAGATAAAGCAAACATGAGTTAAACTGAGTTGCTCCAACCAAACCAAGTACTAAAGTATTTAAGAAGAAGCAGAGGCTCAGGTTTTGTCACCTAACCTCTTGAGTGTTCCTTCCTTTTCAGCAAATTGCCTGTCCTTCAAGATGCATCAGGAAACAAGCCATTCAACTTACTGTAATTGCTGAGGCACAATGACTATACCAAATGATGCGAAGAAGTAATTACAGTATTTCTTTGCTTTTTAAAAAATATTCCATACTGGGGGCCGGAAGTTTGGCCTAGTGGTAGAGTGCTTCCCTAGCATGCATGAGGACCGGGGTTCAATTCCTCAGTACCACATACATAGAAAAAAGCCAGAAGTGGTGCTGTGGCTCAAGTGGTAGAGCCCTAGCCTTGAGAAAATCCAGGGACAGTGCTCAGGTCCTGAGCCCAAGTCCAGGACTAGCAAAAAAAAAAAAAATAGTCCATACTGGGATACTGGGTGCTTGGAGTTTGACCTAGTGATAGAGTGCTTGCCTAGCATGAGCGAAGACCCGGTTTGATTCCTCGGTACCACATACATAGAAAAAGGCTGGAAGTGGTGCTGAGGCTCAAGTGATAGAGCTCTAGCCTTGAGAAAGTCCAAGGACAGTGCTCAGACCCTGAGCTCAAACCCAGGACAGGCAAAAAAAATTAAAAATGTTCCATCCAGTGCATTTTAATTAATAATCATAATTGTCTGACAGTAACCAAGAAGTAATAAACAAAAACCCACATGGCCCTGAGTACCTTTTATTTTATCTGAAATGGAGAGCAAAAAGGAAAATGATGAAAAAGAACACTCATGGCTAATCATGGAATCATCTTTGTTAGTCATGCTAATTTTTCTGGAATTTATAATTGCAAAAGTTGAGAACAGCCGTGGACCATATTGTATATATACCTGTCACTCACAATATTAGCTGCATAGGGGATCAGACCACTGGCCTGATTATGATCTATGTTCGTTGAATTCTTATTTTGACTAATAATGGCCCCAAAACACAACAATAGCAATACTGGCAAGTTTATTACAGTATATCTTGTAAGTATTCTTTTCTATGAATAGCTGTTGTTATTTCTTTTACAGTGCCTCAGTAATAAACTTAAAAAGAGTGTGTATGCACAAGAAACAATATATACAAAATTTGGTGTCTCCATGGCTTCAAGGATCTGCTGGGAGTTCTGGAAGGTATCCCATGAATAAACAGAAAGGATAATGTGCAAGAGAAGTGGTAACTACTTCAAAATATGGTAGATAGCAAGCTGTATCAGAAAGCTCCATTCTAGAAAGAGAATCTCAAAAGGAAATGTGGCTGCTGTTAATCAGCTTTGGAATTTATGATGCAAATTTCTAAAACTTCCTACAATGGTGTGAGATAGAAACAGTTGTTATGAGAAATAACTTTGTTAAAGGATTTAGCATTCTATAAACTTGTTAATACTTTGAAAAGTCTTTTGTTAAGAAATAAGTATAATTCAACTTTTTTAGAGAGTTCTTAGTTCCCATCTTGGTTAAAAGGATTTTGAAATCCTAAATCAAGAATTTGTTGTAATCTATCATTCAGTTCCAGCAACACACTTCTTTTTCTTTTCAGACGAGAAAGGGAGAAAATAAGTGAGCTATCCAGCTTTCTATTTCTGTAAGCACAAAGCCAGTTATCAAAAATTCCATATTGATGAAATCTTCGTTTCACTGCAGGTCAATACAGAAGAAAGAAAACATTTTTCTACAAAGGTCTGTATTGCTGTCAGATGGCAGCACATTAAATTGCTGGAAAAATCCACATCCTGGCAAGTGAGTATTTTTCAAAGCTAACTATTCATAAAATGTTGACATATCATTACTGTAACTGTCAACAGACATGGATACTGGTATGATCACATGAATTGCTATTCTCCAGGAGGCCAGAAATCATAAAACTTCTCTGAGAACTTACAGAATGCTAGTACTCCAAACAAGGAAATGGTCAGATTTATTTAAATGTAGAACAGTAGGAATCAAAGAAAGTATCAAGATAATCCTGAAATAATCACAAAAGCAAAAAGATTCTATCAGATAGAATAAATCTTAAAAGAATCATTAGAGGGCCTGGATTTGGGCCTAGTGGTAGAGTGCTTGCCTAGCATTCACAAAGACCCAGGTTCGATTCCTCGGTACCACATATACATACAAAAAAACAGAAGTGGTGCTGAGACCCAAGTGGTAGAGCTCTAATCTTGAGAAAGTCCAAGGACAGTGCTCATGCCCTGAGCTCCCAGGACTGGCAAAAAAAAAAAAAAAGAATCATTAGATAGCCCTATCCATTATGATTGCTATGATTGCCAAATCTGGGAAAAATTCTGCAGATGGTCATGTATGGGAAATTTTATTTTAAAATACAATGACCTAATAAAAACCTTGCCTGTATCCATCACAGTTCAAAATATTGATATAAAATGTTTGACACCCTCAATATAAAATTTTACACAACTCATTTAAGCTAAAGTAAGGGAAAGCTTTTGATATTTGTTGTTAGAAACTGAGAGAAATTTGCAAGAAAAGTGCATGTCATAGAAATGATTGTTCTTTTTTTTTTTTTTTTTGCCAGTCCTGGGCTTGAGCTCAGGGCCTGAGCACTGTCCTTGGACTTTCTCAAGGCTAGAGCTCTACCACTTGAGCCTCAGCACCACTTCCGGCTTTTTTCTATGTATGTGGTACCAAGGAATCGAACCCGGGTCTTCATGCATGCTAGGCAAGCACTTTAACCACTAGGCCAAACTCCCGGCCCCGAAATGATTGTTCTTAATGTACTGTTATTTCTCATCTCTTTCATTGTCCCTTGGTTATTCTCATATTGTTACAGTATCTTACTTTGTTATCTGGTATATTGTATATACGTTGTTCATTTGAAATAGGATCGGGAAGGGGGAAAACAAGATGAGGGGAAGGGGTGGGGGAAGAAAATGGGGACAAAAATATGAAAAGGGGTATCAATGCGTGTGAAGTAATGCTCCTTCTATATGGTGAATATAACTGTAACCCATCTATTAATGACAATAAAAATAAATAAAATTACTGAAAAAAGAAATAACGTTTTCTTCAGTGCATTCACTAATTAGTGATTGAAAAGGGTATTAGCCAACTTAATTCATTTTCTTAAATATATTCAAAATACTTACAAGTAGCTTCATATTGTCAAAAGTATACCTGTAATTTAACCACATATTGTGTGGTTTATCAATAGTTGAGAAAGTTATCATTTATTAATATTTTGTGACAGAAAAATGTATTGGGGAATTTTTGCATGTGTTCTTTCATGTTACTTTGTTTAATTTTATTGTCAGGATGATGTACAGAGGGGTTACAGTTACATATATAAGGTAATGAGTACATTTTTTGCCAAACATTTTACCCCCTCTCATGTTTTTCTCTCACTTTCCCTCCTCCCTCCCTCTCCCCAAATTATAACATTCAATAGGTTGTACACTGTATCATGTACACTGCACACGGTATTGCTGTTACATTGATTTTGTCCTTTGTCTCAACATTTTGTTGTTACTCTCACTTTCCCAGTTCAGACATATACAATAAACCAGGTACCAAAATCAAATATAGTATAAAATAAACACAAATAGCTATGTCAATGCTAGAGGACTCATGAATAAAGGAAAACACCGAGACAGTACTTTCATAGGCCCCAGAAAAAAAAGAAAAAAACAGAATACCATCATCTATTTATAGATATTAGTGATTCCCATGAGTAGCTTTCTAGATCCCTTGCTCATTGTTATACTATTCCTTTCAGCTTGCTGCTCATTTTCTAATATACATCAATCTTCTCTCCCTGAAAGAATCAAGCAGTCATATCCCTAAGACACCTGCTGTACTCGGGCTTGTTGAGAGCAGTAAATGTTAGCACCCATTTAAAGGGTGATCATTGAGAAAATGGATACCCAAGTCCTTGGCCCTGTCATGCACTTCATGGTTGAGAAAGATCACTGGAATAATCTGACTATTAGCTTACCTTTTATTCCTTTCTGTGATGGGTGAGAAACATAAACTTAAAAATCCATTTTTGGCTGGGTGCTGTGGCCCACACCTGTAATCCTAGCTAATCAGGAGGCTAAGCTCTGAGAATCTTGATTCAAAGCCAGTTCCAGAGACTCTCATCTTCAATCTTCAGAGAAGTGGTACCCTGCCTCAAAGTGGCAGAGCAATAGCTGTGAGCTGTAGAGCTTAGGGACAGAACTGTGGCCCAGAGTGCAAGCCCAAAACTTACCAAGAAAAAGAAAATCCATTTATTTTTTTTTTGCCAGCCCTGCTCCATGGCTTATCCCCTGTTGTCACTGTATCTGATTTGGGGTCCTAGAGTACTGTATATAGGTTTATATGAATTAGGGAAGGAAAGGGGAGCAACAATATGGTGAGCTAAAGGATAAATTGTGAACCAATGCAACAGCGATACCCCCAAGATAATGTGTTGGAAATGAACTATACAATTGGCAGGGATTGGAGGAGTTGGGTATTGGAGAAAGTGGGTAAAAGAAACATAGTAAAGGGTAACAATGTTGGGCCGGGAGTTTGACCTAGTGGTAGAGTGCTTGCCTAGCATGCATGAAGACCCTGGTTCGATTCCTTGGTACCACATACATAGAAAAAAGCTGGAAGTGGTGCTGAGGCTCAGGTGGTAGAGCTCTAGCCTTGAGAAAGTCCAAGGACAGTGCTCAGGTCCTGAGCTCAAGCCCAGGACTGGCAAAAAAAAAAGAACAATGATCAACAAAAAATGTAGTGATTACCTTACATATAACTGTAACCCCTCTGTATATCACCCTGACAATAAAATTAAATTTTAAAAAAGAGAAAAAAAAGATGATTCAGAATTATGTTGTAGTTTGCATTGTTACAGACAAGAACTCTTAAAATTCTTGTTGAAATTTCTCTGCACTTATTCTTTTTTCCTTCATGCTGACTTAAAGGTTTGCTTCTCTATTTTTTTTTGTTCATTTTATGTTGGTGTATTATTCTTTCTGCCTTTTGTGATTAGAGACTGTTAAACTTTGATATGCGAATTACCATTTTTATCAAGCTTTAAACATTTTTGGCCTCTCTCTTTTTGAGAGTTTGTGAGTGTGTGCATGAGTGTGTGTGTGTGTATATGTGTATGTGTTTCTTCATTTTTTTTTAATTTTTTTGGAGATAGAGTTTTGCTATGTAGCCCAGGCTGGCCTAGAACTCCCACTAACAACTCTAATTCTGAATGCTGAAATTACAGACACACCAACATGCATCGTCTTGGCCACTATTTCTTAAACATTTTTCCCCTTCTCCTTGTTCTAGAGCTGTAAGTACATATGTGTTAGATTCTATGATAATAATATATAGGTCTATTGGTGATTGTCTCCTCTGTCTCTGTCTCTGTCTCTGTCTCTATCTCTGTCTCTTTGGCTCTCTTTCTCTTGAGTACACACTGGCACACACGTGCTCTCTCTCTCTCCCTCCCTCTCCCTTCCCCTCTCTCTCTCCCTCCCTCCCCCTCCCCCCTCTCTCTCCCTCCCTCCCCCTGCCCTCCTCCTCTCCATCCCTCCTCCCCCCTCCCCTCCTCTCTCTCCATTGTAGAACACTGAGATCTCCTCTTCTCAAGGATTATAAATCTCCTGGAAAATAGAAAATAGATAAAACAGAAAAGTAGTGACATCACAGTAGAGAGAAGTGATGAATGCCACTTTAAAAACTGATAGATGTTGATTTGTCCAATACAGGAAAAAAGATAATGTCATAAGCCTAGAAACAGGACCTAAATCCATTCTCTGTATATCTATTGGGTCATTCAGGAAACTCTGGGAGAAACAGTACTTATAAGATGCTATATTCCAAGATCTACTTTAATAGATTGGCTTACCTAACCAGACAGGCTAGTGGGCTAGAAACTCTGGTAAGTGTTCTAAAATACAGGGTTGAGATTCTTCTCTGGGAAGTTTCTATTTTGGTCTTAGGCTTTCAAATGATTAACTGAAGATATCTATAAAATTGAAGGAAGTCAACCTGGCATAAAGTCAAATAATTCTAGATATTTTCCTCATCTAGAAAACATCTTCAGAGCAACACACACAATAGTGTTTGACCCAATAACTCTGAACAATAATACAGCAAATTTAGTACATAAAATGCATCCTTCCCATGTACCAAAAATTCACCATGTGAATATAATTTTGGAGCACTTAAAATATATATGGAGTGTCATTTATTAAACAATAGGTCTATGACCTTCTAAAACGTTAAAGTTAAACATAAAGTAAAACAAATAAGACCAACAATCACATATAACGTTGGGTTTAATCTGGTACTTGACGACGATTCTTAGTGGGAAAACTGATGAAATTAGATGACAGGATGCACATGAGATGGTTTTCTAATTTTGAGGATGTTGTGATGACTATGTAAGAGAAAGCCCTCCTTCATTGAGGCACTGAAGATAAAACATGCGTTATCTCTGTGTTACTCAATGTAGGTAGATTATTAGTGCCTACATGATATCTGCAACTTGGTGTCAGCAAACAACCTTTCTTACATGACCTAAAGAACTTGAAAGATGTGAGGAAGAATGTTGAGTGGAAGAGATGATCCTGGGTGATCATGGTGGACCCCCGTGTAATTATAACACAAGACTGTAAATTAAAAAAGGAGACAGGAGCCCCATTTAGCAAAGGAATAGAAGCAAAATACAACGGTGCAAGCATGGGTTAGGAAAACAGAAGGGGTCCCAAGCCAAGGAATACAGGCAGCTCCCAGGAAACTAGATGAGCTTCACATGGCTCAGTGTTGCCTTTATGGAGTAATGATTATGCAGAGAGGATGATGGGTAGAAGAATTTTTTATTTTTGTTGGTCATGGAGCTTGAAGTCAGGGTTTGGGCTCTGTCCTTGAGTTCTTCTGCTCAAGGCTAACACTCTACTACTTTGAGCCACAGTGCCACTTCCGGTTTTCTGGTGGTTAATTGGAGATAGGAGTATTATGGATTTCCCAGCTAGGCTTGGCTTTGAACCACAATCAGATCTTAGCCTCCTGAATTGCTAGGAGTTCAGGAGTGAGCCACTAGCGCTCGGCTATAAGACAAATTTGAGTATGGTGTTATTTTGACTGCTTTTGAACGTATTCAAATTCTTAAAAAAATAAGTAATTGGCTTATTTTATCAAAGTCTATGTAGGGGAAAATGATGTAAAATAACAATCATATAGCATCCAATCTATGTGGAAAGTGAGCAGTTTCGATGGAAACAGATACCTTAAATTCTTAAGAATTTCTTCCTATCAATTTACCAATATTCATTGGCTTGAAGAAAGAAACCAAGAAACAAATTGCTTTACTCTGAATATATCAGCCAACAGACATTCACCTTTCTCTGCTGTCACATCTACTCTGCAGCCTGAAGTGATGTTCATTTTGCTTTGCATTTGTTTTTATCATTGCAGACATGGCTCAATCTGCGTAGACTAATCTGTCATCAATAGTGTTTGGAAAAGTTGGATGATCCCCGAATAAGCACCACACACTGCTTGCCTACTTGGAGTGAGAAAGCTCTGCCTTCCTAGTATTCTGGTTGTCAACCTTGTTTGGTTCTCCTAGAGGCCTTTAGTTAGCAGCTACTTTGAAGGGAAGGGACAAACAGCACACATAATTGGAGGACATGGATAAAATATAATGGGTACAAATGTCCAAAAGAATTATGGATGTATTTCTACAATTCTAAGACACAAGGTAACTAAAATAGTTCAGATAGATAACAAAACCTCTTGCCTTTCTCCAGTAAGATGAATGAGAGGAGGCATTTCTTGGCAAGCTCCCATGATTTTCACTTTCTCATTAGTACATGGTAGGTTTAGACTTTAAATCCCTGTGAGCGTGGGAATCGGTGAGGAGAGAAAGCTCTTGCTCAAATGAGCACAAACTGTGATTGTAGAATAGACGGTGCCTGTAAAGAGAAAGATAATACGTTTTATGTCTTTGAATTATTTTTCCTCCTTTTAAATAGCAAGATGTTTTTTTTTTAAAAAAAAAAGCCGTTTCATCTCCCAGAAATTCAATGACCATGTTTGATGACAAGCCAGATGGCAGCATTCTCTAGCCTCAGTGCCAAGTAGCATGACAGGAACTGCAATTTACCTTCCGTAGTGAGGCTAGCTACTGAAACACACCCCAGAACTCTGCACAGCCCAGCTGCGGGCGAGCTAGGCTGCTGCTGGTACGTGCAAGCGCAGTTGGGTCTCTCCCAACTTGAGTGCAGCACGTAAGAGACTGGAGCAGTCCCCAGCAATTATAGAATTGGCATGCGCCTCATTGTTTACTCACAGTCATATTCCTACTGGACTTTATTAAAACACCATCTGTTGTCAGGGCAGACAAAGAATCCAAACAGCAAACACATAGAGCAAGGCGCGCAGAGAGGAAAGGGATATTGGAAGCGCGCATGTGCATGCTGGAGTCCAGTTTACATTGCAGATTTGGTTGCATTTTCGAACAGGCCACATTGGATCCAATGGGGTCTCTTGTAACATGATCTCTCTCCCAACACCTCCCACCTCCAGGCCCCACTTTGCCCAGATTTTTCTTTATTGGTTTCCATTGCCAGCTAGGCCAAAACAATTTCTGGTCCTAACGAAGTTGGCTGCGTGTAATTTCAGGCTGGAAGTGAAGTCAGCAAATGGGTGCAAACCAGCCCCATTAGCATTACTACAAATTAAAACCAAAATCACGGAAAGTTAAGTCATTCCCAGCGCACGGTGCTCACAGTCAACTTCTGTGTTAAAGTTCGGAATAGGCTGAGTAATAAAGGGGATCTGCCAATAATAATAATACCTCCAGGGCACAAGGAAAAGTGACTTCTTTCAACCATCAGCTGTTTCCTCTCTCTTTTTTTTGTAAACCTGCAGATGAGGAGCAGATATTTCTAATACACAGCAGGTCCCTTGCAAATGGCCAAATGTCATTTTTCATATGCCTGCATCCAATTCCAGGTGAAATTAGTCGGTATTCCTCATCAGATAATACTAATAAAATGTGACGCAAGTTATTAATATGCAAATACAGGAACCACAGCATGAAGACTCTGATTCGTTGTTTTGCTTCTATAGAAAGGGATCTGTCTTTTTTGGTATTTCGTGTGCAAACCAAAAGTTAACCCAAACAAACCCTGTTGTGCACATATTGACCCACCTTCTGTATGAGAAAATGAAATATGAATACCAGCACCAAATGTTTCTTCAGCAAGCTGATTTACTTACAAAGCACATTCAAATATGCTGGTGCAGATGCATCAGGAGACCACAGGGAAGCGGGAGAGAAAGCTCAGGCAGTGTGTGATGTCACCGTCTGCTGTGCCTGACAGTCAAGACCCCTGGTATTCTTGCCCACACCAGCCGTCATTTTCATTTGCAGAAATGCTGTTTGCCACTTTGCAAACCCTACCAGTATTTACAGAGAATCCAGCGAATGAATGAAAAGAAACAGCTGCACCTCCTTCCACCTCATTGCTCATCTCATCTCGAACTCTCCCTCGCTGTACTGTCTTATTGATAGTCATTTTGTTGAGCAATGAATTGGGCTGGCTGCCTTCATTCAATACACTCAGGCTAAACACATTGCAATTCCCCTCATAAATGTTCTCTATCCCAGCCCTTTTGTAGAGAACAGCATGGCAGGCTATGTTTTGCATACATATTTTAAATAAGCTTCAAAAGGCATGACTATCTCAGCCGTGTTTTGCTCTAATACTCCACTTAAGATGGTTTTAAGCCTGCTTCCAATGCAGAGAGACATACTACTTCATATTATTTGGTTTTATATATATATACACACATATAATAAATATATCAGTATTATTTACATTAAGAATTTATATAATTAATATATGTGATATTATATAGATTATTATATATTAAATATTATGGATACTATATTAGCTATACTTATTGTGGTTTATATATATTATATTCTTATATGTATCATTATATATATGGTTGTAATATGTTATATAGTATATTCAATAATATATTATTTATAACTAATGTGTTATCTTTAATAATACAGGCTATCCTTAATGTATTCTATATTATATATATTGAAATATTGTTATATTCAAGAATTTTTGAAAAATAAAAAGGCACAGTTCTTTCTTTCAGGAAGCTTATAATTCAGTTGAATGGATAGACATGTACTGATACATTACAAACATTATATACAAGTTACATATGATGAATGTTGATCTAGAGAACCAACTAATAGAAGTATAGAAATTCAGTGGAAAAATCAACCAGAAGAGAAGTTATGGAAGCATTTTTATTTTCTGTTTTGTCATGGTTGAAGAAGGTAACAAGCTCTTCTCCTTTTTGGCCATTGCTGAAGCAGGAGCTGCCAAAATGAAGTTCAATCCCTTTGTCGTTTCTGACCGAAGCAAGAACCAGTAAAGGTATTTCAGTGCACCTTTCTATGTTCACAGAAGATTATGTCTTCCCCTCGATTTCCAAACAGCTGAGACAGAAATACAACCACACGGTCTTTGCCCATCTGAAAGGATGATGAGGTGCAGGTTGTACCAGCACATCCTAAAGGTCAGCAGGTTAGCAAAGTGGTGCACGTTGACAGGAACACGTGTCATCTACATTGAACGGGGACAGCAGATAAAGGCCATAGCACCACTGCTCACGTGGCCATCACCCCAGCAAGATGGTTCTCACCAGCCTGCAACTGGACAAAGACCACAAAAAGATCCTGGAACAGAAAGGCAAAATCCCACCAAGTAGGAAAGGAAAAGGGCAAATATAAGGTAAAAACAATTGAGAAGATGCAGGATTGAAATAATTTTATATATACAACTTAGATTTAAAAAATACTTAAGTTTAAAAAAAAAGACAAAATGGTAACAAATATAGAGGAAAGGGAAAAGTAGCCTCTGTGGAGATACAGAAACCAGAAGAAGAGAGGGAATTTTCATGTACTGGGAAACTGGGTTGTTGGCTCAAAGAAGCTAAGGAAATGTCGATTTAAGGAGAAACTTTATAAGAAACATTTTATGTTACTCACAACTGATATCCTAAATGCTTTCAAGGTGGAAATAGGGAGAATCACCACTAATGTTATCCTAGGCAAAATATGTGTGTGTGTGTGTGTGTGTAGAATTCACTCAACAGAAAGGGCTGGTCAAAGCAATGCATGCTAGCCATCACAGCCATGTAGAAAGCATGAAAAAGCAAGGTAGCCCAGGTGCACCGTGCATATGAAGCGAGACCTGTTCAGAACATAACGAAAGATTGCAAGCTGCAAGCTTGGCATCCCACCTCATACAAGGAGACCTGCAGCAGAAAATATGATGATTTCCATGAGGCGAGATAGAATTATTTGAAAGTGTTTTAAACTCAATCCAACATGGATGCCCACCACTGTGCTTCAGAAACAAGCTATGGAATCATTTGACAAGTAAAGGTTCCTGAGGAATAACGGTTCAGTGAATTGGTTAGAACAACTAAAACATGTGAAGGACAACATGTGACAGATAGATATGCTGGGTTGTAGAGTTTGTTTTACCTACTGGAGCAAACCAAATGCAGATGCTTATGAAATGGTTCCAGTTACCTTGGCTAGAAAGGCAGCTGACAGGTAGATGTTCAGCTGCAGCCATCTTGCAAGCATGGATCCTACTGTCGAAGACAAATAAATATATCTGAGCGAGAACTTAGAGTGAAATTAAACCATACACAGAAAGAAAGTGTTTCTAAATATGAAACTTGCAAGAGTTACAAGAGCTACAATAGGTTGGAAAGAAGGTAAGTTCACCATATGTGGATTCCGTGGTATTATGAAGAGTCTGCACAAAGGAAAGCAACAGACAAATTGATGGTTTGCCATGTACTACATATTTTCATGAATATTTCCTTCATTTTCTTACAACTTAATCCCATTTAAAGCACAACTACATGTCACTGAGGTTTTTATATCAGTATTAACTTCAATAGCATAAATTAATAGATGCAATTAATAGTTTTCTCTATGAAATTACTACTGAGATTGAAAGATTTTTTTGGTAAAATATTACCACAGATGGCATTATGGTTTGTGTTCATTGCAGCATTGTTTGCCATAGCCAAGATATGGAATCAACCCACATGCCCTTCAATGGATGAATAGACCAAAACAATGTGGAATATATACACAATGGAATTTTTCTGTTGGAAAAAAAATGACACACATGAAGTATTGGAAACACTTGGAGAAAAAATATATTAAGTGAAGTAAACCATTCCCAGAGAAACAAAGCTTGCATGGTTTCCTTCATTTGTGATAGATAGCATGTACCTATAAATCTATAAGTAAACACAACTGGCCAGTATGCAAGCAGTGACAAACAAATAGAGGGAAGTTTATTTTTTTTTTTACAAAGACCAGGTCAAAACCCAATGAAGTCAGCACTAGGAAATGAGGACATTCAAGAGGGGAAGGGAGGCCCAGAGGAGATTGGGTAGACACATGAAAGGGAGGAGGGGGAGGGAATGCAGTCAAGAATTCATTGCATATACCACAAAATTTTCTCATCTCTGAAGACTAGTATTGTGGCCACAGAATAGACTGTAATAAAAGAGACTTGGCTTCTTCAGCATTGTCTTGTTTCCTCACTTGCCTTGTGACCTCTCCTTCCACATACTGCTGCTTTTCGATGAGATACTGCCAGGTTCTGATGTAGCAAGAAAAGATTCAGACTGCAAAGTTGAGTAGACATAAGGTGAACATTCTTGTGAAAACTTTAAAATAAAGCTATCCTAGACTTTTCCAAGAAATCACAGGGCAGAGATTACAGTTAATAGCTAAGGTTACAGAAACTGTCTATATAAATTCATTTTTAGAAAATAAAAAAGCAAACAAAAGCTAAAGAAGACTCAAGAGTTTCATAAAACATTGTTGACAATGGCACAAATGCCTTATACAAAAAAATGTAGAAGCAATGTTCCTAAAAGTAGAAGAAATCCTTATGTTATATTTTATTTATTGTTATAACAAGATAAGAAAAAGAACCTAATGTAGAATGCAAGTAAGCAGGTAAGGAGGCAAAGTTCCCATGTATATGAGAACAAAAATACTCTGTGTCACACTGATTTCATTTTTCTTGAATTAAAAAAAGGCAGAAATGTGATAGGTAGTCATATCACGATTCTGTTCTTAACTTTTCTAGTGAACTTCCTGATTGCTTTGCATAGTGTGCTAATTAATAGTCCACCAGCAGTATACAACTGTCTCCTTTCTTCACATCCTCACCAAACTTAACTATTGCCATAGTGACAAATGTGAGGTAATATCTCATTGTGGTTTGGACAAGGTTTTTGTTTCATTTTTTAAAGTATTTATGACAATGTTGTTCAAGGACAGGTAATAATGAACTTTTATTGTGCAACGTACATAGGACATTACATGTCTTCTTTTGAGAAGTTTCTATTTTGTGTTGAAATTGCTAAGCAAATATGAATAGAGTATAGCATATATACACAACTTTTTTTTGTTTTGTTTTTGAGCTGAAAGGCAATTCTATCATTTACGATGTCACAGGTGAATGTGTAGGATATTATTCTAAAGGAAATAATCCAGACACAAACATAAGTACCACATGAGCTCTCTTGCACATTGCCTCTAAAGTAAATCAAATTCACAGACACAAAGAGGCTGAGAGGGGCTGTGGATGGAGAAAACAGACATTAGAGAACAAGTATCCCTTTGATAGGAAGATAAGCTTTAGTGATACACTGCACAGAATATATTGATTAAAATATTAATGGATTATAGTTTTCAAAATTACCAAATGACAGAAGTTGTTTATATTCTTATTTTATTTTTCATTGTTGGGGTAATGTACAGAGGGGTTACAGTAACATTTGTCGAGTAGTAGGTGAGTTACTTCTCACACATTGATACCCCTTATCATGTTTTTGTCTGTCCTTTTAGGCAAAAAGAAAAACAAGACAAGACAGAACAAAACAAAGTTAACAAGAAAAAGTGAAGATAAGGAAAAATAACTTACTGGTATGGAGGTACTTTCAAGACTATTTCAGCAGATTATATTATGGAGAATGGATAACATTTTCCTAATATAGATTAAAACATAGCAGAAATTCAAAGTAGAGTAATAGAAAAATTCAACTCTTGAGGCATTTCTGTTTTTATTCTAATAGAAACAGAATATCTGGGCTCTCATGCTTTAAAATAGTTCCATGAATAAAGGACCTTGAATAAGAAAAAATAAAGGAAACTCTCATTCTAAACTATAAATCTAGGAATATTGCAGAGTGCCAGTAGCTCATGCCTGTAATCCTAGCTACTCAGGAGGCTGAGATCTGAGGATCATGGTTCAGAGCCAGCCTGGGTCTGAAAGTCCATGAGACACTTATTTCCAAATAACAACCAGAAAACTGGAAGTGGCGCTGTGGCTCAAGTGATAGAATGCTAGCCTTGAGCTGAATAACTTAGGGACAGTGACCAGGCCACAGTTCAAGCTTCACCATTGACAAAAGCAAACAAACACACACACGTGCATATTCATATATTTGACATTTTATTCCATTTTAGTTTATCTATAAAGTAAATTAATGATGAGAGTTTTTTGGTACTTTTCTCTTTGTTTTTTTTTCTTTGCCAGTCCTGGTCCTTGAACTCAGGGCCTGGTCACCATCCCTAAGCTCTTTTCCTCAAAGCTAGCGCTCTATCACTTGAGCCACAACACCACTTCCGACTTTTCTATGTATGTGTACCAAGAAATAGAACCCAGGTCTTCATGCATGCTAGGCAAGCCCTTTATCACTATTCCAAACTCTAGGCCCAATGATGAGTTTTAAACAAGGTTAAATTTGATTGAGTTGAAATGGAAGAACATGGCATAGATTTTGAAAGATTGATCTGGTTTTAAGACTCTGGGACTCAACTATTTTATTGGTAACCTTGACCAAGCCATCATTTTTTCCTTGATATGTTTCCCTTCTTGTTTCTGAGCAGCATGTTGTATCATTCCAGAGAACAGTATTAGAACCATATACAATAAAGGATTAGTAAATCTGAATTGATTGCAAAACATATCACTGAAATAGAAAGTTAACACAATAATTTAAATTTTGGAAATTAACTATTGTTTATGGGAAGAGGAAAAATAATCTTACTGGATTAGATACTAAGCAACAACTTTGTAACGCCTTCTCTGACCAGGCCAAGATCTTAACACAGAAACTCAGAGTGCTTTTAATAACCTGAAATATACAATCAATAAATCAATGAGTGAGTGGGTAAATGAATGAATGAAAAGCATTACAGATAGTTGTGTATATGTGCTGTCCTTAAAATCACTATACATCTGTACATCACACTAAACACAGAATGATCTACTGTGATTAATTTTTAAAATTCTAACCATACTTGAAAATTATTTAGAAATAATTAGGCCCTAAAATACAAGACAAATATAAATGCTTAACATAAAGACAAATAGATTTCAAAGGAGAGGGAAAGAGGAGTGGGTAACAATGTTCCAGAATAAATGTCCTCACTACCTTACCTATGTAATTGTAAGCTCTCTGTATATCACTCAGATAACATTAACTTAATAAAAATTGTTGTTAGAAAAAATATTGTGGTTTTATGGATGTGATGGAGATGGCATAGTCATTGTTGGACATAGTTTGGATCTGGAGTATCCTTAAAGACTTCCTCCTAGCCTGTAGCTCTACTGGGAAGCATTGGAATCAGTGATTAAGAGGAGTGGCCTAGTGAAAGGTATTTAGGTCATTGGAGATGCCTCAGAGGGGATTGTGGGACCTCATCTATCTCAGCAGAAGAGAAGCTTTGCTCCTGGCATGCTGCTTTCCATAAGATGCTGTCTAACTGCAAGCCCCAAAGCATAGGGTCAATAACTATGTACTAGCATCTCCCAAAATGTGCTCCCAAACCTCTCTCCCTTTATAAATTGATTATTTCAAGTATTTTGCTAATTGATGCAGTCATCCAAGACAATGATTCTGATTTTCTTGATACATTTTAGAAAATAAATTGGACTCAAAATGTCAGAAAAACAGACTCTAATTTGAAAATGAGGATCAAGAGCAAGCTCAAGTGCTTCTTTTTTTTCATTGGTTGGTTGATTGCTGGTCCTAGGGTTTGAACTCAGGGCCTGGGTACTGTCTCTGACCTTAATTTGCTCAAGGCTATCATTCTACCACTTAAGCTACAGTTCCAATTCCCTTTTCTGGGGGATAGTTTATTGGAAAAAAGTGTCTCAAGGACTTTCTTGCCTAGCTGGCTTCAAACTGCAATCGTTATCTCATTTTCCTTACTTGCCAGGATAATAGATGTGGGCCACCAGTACTTGGCTCATTTTATTAACCTCTGAATAGTATATGAATAATATTTTATTATCTTTAAGAAGTAGTACAAAGCATTTTCAGTTCAACAAGTCAGTTAATGGACACTTGAATATTCTTGATCTAAAGATAAGAAGCTGCTTTCAAGAAGAGATCTCTGTCATACATGCACCTAAAACATTTTTTAAAAATACAAATCCTTGGTCTTTTTGCTAAATTTAAAATAAAAATTTTTATGGTGAAATCCATGAACGTATGTATTTGTTATTTGATTTGGTTTTTCCTTTCTTGCTTTCTTTTCAGTGTGTGTGTGTATGTGTGTGTGAATGTATGCTGTGTGCTGGAGTTTGGACCCAGTGCCTCATGCATTCTAGAGCTGTGTGTTACCACAAAGCTACTATTTCCTCACCCAAGTAACCAGGTAATCCTTATCCAGACTAAAGTTTGAGAACCATTTTGCTATTATTTTTTATTGAAAATTTTCTAGCAGTTTATCTAAGCAAAGCCTGAAGCTCACAATGGCATAAAATTTAATTTAACAAGTGCATTTTCAACCTGGAGTGCCCTATTTCTAGGTAGAGATACATTTTATGCACTTGACTGTACTGTCTATCAGAAGGTAAAAGTGTTACAACCCCAAGGGGAATAAAACCATGCCTCTCTGTGATTGTCATCTTGTCCAAGTAATAAGAAATAGTAAATATCATACCATCTTGGGAAGTGACATGAATTTTGGTGACCATTTTCACCTTGAGAGTCAAGCAGCAGGATCTCTAGAGATTATTTTCCAAGAAAGCATAACAGACAAAGTGGAGTTATTCAAGATTCTCAAAAGCAATAAATTTCTAACTCTACTCACAGGGTAAATGCAATGAATTTGATGTGTATGTTTAACTCTGATTATGGAATATATAAATGAATGAAATGGAGTGGGACCTATTTTTTTCTCTTCTGTATCATTTTATCCTTTCACATCTGTATTTTCGTTTCTTTTCTTTTCCTTTTTTCACAAGGGAGATGATAGTTTGGAGAGGAGAGTTTTAGAAAAAGGCAGAAAGGACATAGAAAACATAATTTATCTGCCATTTTCTTTAGAATATATTCATTTTTTAATGAATATAAGGATTGAGAAGAAGCAGCTAGCCTAATAATAAGTCAAGCAATCCCTTCTTCTATGGGTGGCATTCCGAATTGACCTGCTAAGAAAATAAATTCCAAATGCATTTACAGTTACAGAAGTCAGCAGACATTCTGCACCAAAACAATCCAGATCCTTCTGTCTTGTGCTACCGTATAGAACCAGCAACACATATGAGAAAGAGTCATTCACACCATGCCATGAATACATGCTGAGACTTCTGGACCCGAATATTGGTTGGTATCCTTATAAATAGTGTCCCTGTTTTTACTGGGGAGACAAGAAACAATTTTCAGCATAGAAATACAAATTATAATATGCCCTCTACAACAGTTTAATAGTTAAGTGAATTGACCAGCTATCCGCAGAACTTAGAAGAACTTAGAAAGTGTGGGTGGTAGTTTTCATGGGAGGAAATATTCACCGAAAATTCATATATCAGTAAAATAGTAAGTACTCAACATTATTTACTAGGGCCTTGAGAGAAAAGATCACTCCTGGAGGAAAACTTGGAGTGATGGGGACGGGAGTTTGGCCTAGTGGTAGAGTGCTTGCCTAGCATGCACAAAGACCCGGCTTCAATTCTTCGGTACCACATACATAGGAAAAAGCTGGAACTGGTGCTGTGGCTCAAGTGGTAGAGATCTACCCTTGAGAAAGTCCAAGGACAGGGCTCAGGCTCTGAGTTCAAGCCCAGGACTGGCAAAAAAAAGAGAGAGAAAGAAAACTGGAGTGAGTAGAAGGCAAAGATTAAGTTCCACATCCCATGTCAGTATGATCTCTAATTCTTGCAGTTTCTCTGTGGCCCCAAGAAAGCCATTTTCAGTAGAGCTGGCACCAGGCTCACATATGTTTCTTCATGCATGCTAGGCGAGCACTCTACCACTACACCAAACTCCCGGCCCCATATATATATTTCCATCACCAGTTTTAGACTTCAGTGGGGATCCAGAGAGAGAACCAAAGGAGAGTCAACACCTTAAGAAACCGAGATGCTAGCTTCTGGCAAGAGAGTATGTATTCCTGTATGCAGTAATGTTCTCATCCTTTTGGAACTTGTATAAACCTATGTATTTATTTATTCTGTCCCTTTACTTTCCCCCACTACCCATTTCATTCTCTGAGCTCTCCATGACAGTGTATTGTTTCAAGCTGGTAATCTTCACTTTAGGCTCCTTGTTTTATTGAAAACACATAATGCAAAGTAGATACAACCTTGTTAGTTTTATCTACAGCTTTCTAGAAAATAACAGAGTTCTCATTGATAACTTCCTTTAAAAATTTACATATTTATTCAGGAACAATGAATGACATTATTTGAGGACTAAAAATATTTTTTAAAAGTATAATCTCAGGGGTTGGAAGTGTGACCTAATGGTAAGAATATTTGCCTACCATGCACGAAGCCCTGGGTTTGATTCCTCGGTACCACATACACAGAAAAAGCCAGAAATGGTGCCATGGCTAAAGTGATAGAGCTTTACCCTTGAGAAAGCTCAAGGACAGTGTCCAGAGCCTAAGTTCAAGCTCTAGGACTGGCAAAAATAAAAAAAGTAGAATCTCATATATAGGGCAAACATTTTACAACTGCCAATGTACATATTTATATGTATAGTCTATTTATATGTATATATCTATAGATATCTATCTCATTTATTTTCATATATATGTGTGTATATATACTTTTTCTTGCTTTTTATATTCTTTTTAATATACTTTTATTGGAATTAATAGAAGGGTTACATTATATTTGCCAAATAGAAGATGTATTACTTCACAAACATTGCTACCCTTTTTCATGTTTTTGTCCCCATTTCCCTCCCACACCCCCTCCCATCATCTTGTTCCCCTCTTCCCTATCCTATTTCAAATAAAAAAATAAACATATATACAATATACCAGATAACAAGGTAAGATACTGTAACAATATGAGATAACCAGGGAACAAAAAAAGAGATGAGAAATAACATAGTGCATTAAGAACAACAAGCACACATTATATGGCTCTTGTTCCATATCCTGGAGGTCCTTTCATTTAGCCTTATCCTATATGGCCTTATGTATCTAGGTTTTGTACTATTGTAAACCTCTGCTGGAAGAGTCCAAAGTTTATACTAACTATGACAAAAGAGGGAAACCTTTGAGCCTATTTTCCTTTGAGTCTGGCTTACTGCACTTAATATGATGTTTTGTAAGTCGTTCCATTTCCTTACAAATGGGGCCATATCATTCTTGCTGGTGGCTTGCTATTTTATACTCTATTTTTCCTAAAATTAAGGCATTAGCAGATGTGATCATTACCCATACTATTTGAGGATATTTCAGGGACTTATGACAATTCACCACCAACCTCTGATGGCAATGAACATGCCACCCCTTGATTGTATATCATAAGTTAGTGATTACATTTAATAAAGGCCAGTACCAGATTATAGCTGACATGTGGACCAATGTGTAGGATTTTTAGGATCACCTTAGAATTCTGTCTTCCACAGCACTTCTACTTCGGCTATGAACAAAATAAAGAAATTAAGAAAATTTCTCAGACAAAAAAATGAACTATCTCTTATGACAGAAATATGTATAAATAGAAAATTAATGAAGTCTTTTGCTTTTTAACATAACAGAAAATGAAGAATATTTAAGTAAAGATACAACTTTTTATGATTCCCAAGGGAATTATTAAAATCTAAGTCATACCCATATATGAATCTCCACAGGGAAATTTTTGTTAAAGTTACATAATTGATTAAAATTTCTAATGCCTTATTATGAGGTGATTTGTAATTCTCTCTCATATGTATCCCACTCTGGTATCTGCATGCATTTCTTCACAGGTGAGCGTTCTTATTTAGGTATATCTCCAGTTGCTTCTGTAACTCGTGGCAGATGTTAAACAATAATTAAAAGTGCATCCTGCTATCCTTCAGTTTTACCTGACACCCAATTGTATTATTATTTACAGGAGCATCTATTTAATTTTAAATTATCTCAAACTCATCAGCCCCTGGATACATTCATCAAACAAGTAGTCATTCACTTCCTTCCACGTTGCAAATGAAATCAGAAATGCCCATAGGTTAACTGCTTTTTCTGAGTCTTGATGACTAATCAGTGGTATGACTGAGAGTTATAATGCCAGTACAAAGGAGCAAAACACTATGGGTAAAATTTTGAGCTATTACAAACAAAAGCCATATAATGAGTGACTGTTGTCCTTAATGTACTATGTTATGTCTCATCTCTTTTGCCATCCCTTGGTTATCTCATATTGTTACAATTTCTCACCTTGTTATCTGATACATTTTATATGTGCTTAATTTGTTATTTGAAATTGGATAGGGAAGGGGGGAAATCAAGATAAGTGGGGGGAGGGTGGGAGGGAAATGGGGACCATGTCATGAGAAAGGATATCAATGTTTGTGAAGTTATGCACCTTCTATCTGATGAATATAATGTAACCCTTCTATTAATCACAATAAGAAAAATTTGAAAAAAAATGTTTTGAGCTGTTACAGCAGTCTGGAAAACCCCAAGACAATGATATCAAATTCTCACTGAATTTCTCCATTTTCATGTCTTGTGAAAAAGCCAGGTAAAACATCAACTCTTGCTCTTTGTGAATCTATTAAGTCAAGAGACACAGATACAGATACAATTCTCAAGGACATATTGTTAGAGTTCCTGTCAAATTTATTAATTTACAAATTTATTCCATTTGGGAACACAATTTTACAAATTTATTCTAGAGTCAACTGAACAGTTTATCCAAGTTATTGTTTCCCAAAGACAGCACACTAAAACTCTGAATCCTGTGTACACTGCAATATCATTTGAAATAATTATCTACTTCCTTACGACTAGCAAGGAAAATCAGATTTTGAACCTTTTGAAGCTTTTCTCCCTATTAATGGACCACTTTTATCTAACCACTTAGGGGAATGGATTAGAACAAGATAAATATTTTTGAAATTTACTATTTCTTTAATTTTTTTGTGATAAGTACACAAATAATTCCTTCTTCAGATTTTTATTTTCAGTTATCCAGATGTAAGTCAAAGTAGATTCTAATGGATAAAATAAATGCTTCCTTCTAGGAGCTAACATGTATGTTCACAAATATTTCTTTTCTAGTACGTTAAGTGTGCTTTTTATTTGTGAGGGTCCTGGGACTTGAACTCAGGACCTGGGCTCTGTCCCCGTGTTTTTTTCCTCAAGGCTAGAACTCTATCCCTAGAGCCATAGCTTTACTTTTGGCCTTTTTGGTAATTGATTCAAGATAAAAGTCTCATGGGTTATCCTGCCTAAATTGGCTTTGAACCAAGATCCTCAAACCTCAACTTTCCGAGTATATAGCATTACAGGCAAGAGTCCCCCGTGCCCAGTCCTTTCCTTGCTTTTGTTGTTTCTGTGCTGCTTGTTTCAAACAGTAGATGGTTTTAAATGTGTTTGGGGATTTTTATTTTTCCCATTTTCTTATTCTTTCCCATAAATCCGTTCAAATAATATCTAAGATTGTCTGCTATATTAGCATATGATATTAGATCTACAGGAAACAAATGTACATTGAAAAATAAGTTAATTAATATATAAGATACAAATTAAACTCAGAGCTTCCAACATGTTTTGTTATTTTGTCTGCTTAAGCTGCTATAACAAAATACTCTGACTAGGTAGTCATAAGCAACACTAATTTATTTCTTAACACTCCTGGAGGTCATAATTAAGCCATTCATATCTTGTGAGGGTTTGCTTTCTGATTTATAATTTGATATTCTCACTGTGTCCTAACATGATGCAAGCAACAAGGCGGCCCTCTGGTACCTCTTTTGTAAAAGCACTAATATCTTTCATGAATTTTCTACTATCATATTCCAAGTATGTCTGAAAAACTCTACTCCTTAACATAATCAAAATAGTGATTAGATTTCAACCCGAAAATTTGGGGAAGCACAAATATCAGAACAATGAATATTCCCTTCCATCTCCATATTGTGTACATTGTCCTGAGCATTTACTTTTGATGGCTTCAATTAAAATAAGATGATTCTGGGAATGAGAAAGTTCTGCAGATGACAGGTTATTTAGCCCCACAACTTTATGTTACGTTTTGATCTTTTTTTTTTTTTTTTGCCAGTCCTGGGCTTGAGCTCAGGGCCTGAGCACTGTCCTTGGACTTTCTAAAGGCTAGAGCTCTACCACTTGAGCCTCAGCACCACTTCCGGCTTTTTTCAATGTATGTGGTACCGAGGAATCGAACCCGGGTCTTCGTGCATGCTAGGCAAGCACTCTACCACTAGGCCAAACTCCCGGCCCCAGGTTTTGATCTTTTATTCCATTCCTCTAGGGACTACGTGCTAAGGCCCAACCCTTCCAAGGTCTCCCTCTGTGACTGTGTTGATTATAATGTCGTGTTAAATATGAAGCCTTCTAATCAATATTTTCCCTCCCTACCTCATATAACAATGGTTGCCTCCAGCTTCCACATGATATCTTAACGAATGAATCCATATTTAAGAATCACTACTACATTATTCTTATTTACCTAGGATTCTAGAAGAAAACCTACATTTTGGAAAACAGCCTATGTTATCAACATCTGTGATGTTAGGCCTGAACTCAACCAGATAACAAAGGATGATTCTTTAGACCAACCCTCAAGTTTCCAAAGGAACGGTAAATATCACTAGCAAATTATATTTTACATTTTTTTATTGTAAAGGTGATACACAGAGGACACAGTAACATTTTCAGGTAATGAGTACTGACTACGTTTATTTGTGAACCATTTTCTTCCCTCATTTTCTCCCAGTTTTTTTTCCCCTCATAATCCTCCTCCAACACAAGTTTTATTTTATTTTTTTCTGTTGGTCATGGGGCTTGAACTCTGGGCCTGAGCACTGTCCCTGCTCAGCTCAAGATTAGTGCTCTACCATGTAAGGCACAGTGTCACTTCACACAAGATGACTTTTTAAAGAAAATTTATGTGTATAATTGTATTTGTATTTGACAGTAATTTGTTGAGGCATCTAAGGGAAGTGTTAGGATAATTTTTTGGCATCTAAGGAAAGTGTTAGGATAATTTTTTGGCAAATTTAGTACAGAGAGGTTAAATGACTAATAAACATATCTCAACTACTGACTAGCTTTAGGGCTGGAATCAATGCCATAAGTCATGACAGCTTAAAGAATGGACTTAATTATACCATAAGGAATCATTTCCAATCTCACAGGCAATGCGATAACTTAGACCAAAGAGAAGTCTTATATATTTATAAATTTAAAACTTGTATACAAAAACATAAAATATTCATCCTTGAAATGTTCACTTTGGAAAGTTTGCAATTTGAGGCCAGTCCAGTCAGAAAAGTTCACCAGTTGACCTCTTGTCAGATAGCTGGACAGGGTAATGCACAACTCTCATCCCAGGTGGACAGGAAGGAACCCAGATAGATAGAAGCCTAACACCCGGAATCATGAACAGGCACACCCCATGGCAGGAAGCAATACCCTATCTCAAAAAAAAAAAATCCAGCAATATCAGAGCTGAAAGCATGAATTAGCAGCAAGAATACCTGTCCAGAGGTGTGAGGCCCTGAATAGAAGCCCCTACACCCACAGAAATGGGTGAATTCTGCTTCTGTGGAGTGGATTATTATACCTTCACACAAGTATTGTACACATCTTCAATCGTATAGGTTCACTAAGGAAATGTCGGAATTAACATCTTTATCCTGTTCTCCTTGATTCTCTTTCATAAGTAAGTGATTCGCTTGGCTCTGTGAAATGGCCCTAGAATATCTTCAGCATAGTCCATAATTTCTTGACTTCCTTTCTAGGCATTCTCCAGAATTCCATGGCATTCCAACTTTCCTAAAGGGCTTTCACTGTTTGTTTTTTTAATCAAATATTCCACCTATAAATGGATTCAGAACACCTTATTCACTTTCTTTCTTTTTTTTTTTTTTGGCCAGTCCTGGGCTTGGGCTCAGGGCCTGAGCACTGTCCTTGGACTTTCTCAAGGCTAGAGCTCTACCACTTGAGCCTCAGCACCACTTCCGGCTTTTTTCTATGTATGTGGTACCGAGGAATTGAACCCGGGTCTTCATGCATGCTAGGCAAGCACTTTAACCACTAGGCCAAACTCTCGGCCAGAATTTCACTTTCAAGTGAAGTAATTGATCCTCCTTCCCCCAGTGTGTTAGTCTGTGTTCCTTCCATCACTGTGAAAAAAAAAATACCTGAAATAAACCATTTATGTGGAAGAAAGACTTGGGGGCTTATTATTTCAGTCCACAATCTGTTTTCACACTTTGAATATCTCTTGATAAGGGTGATATCAAGATCTCTGTCTTAAAATGTATTTTATTATTACTATTATTATATTTTAACAATTTGGTACTTTTTTCTCTCTTTAATCTAATATGTTGCTTTCAAATACTTTCATTTTTAAAAATGAATGAACCCTTTTCCCAGCCTTTCATCCACCTGAAATAAATAAAGCCTTCATCAGTTTGGAGGTTCGTCAACAAATTAAACGTGGAACTAGCCTTTCATTCAGTCATACCACTCTTGGGCATCCAGAATATTACAAATCTGGATACGGTATTAACGCTTGCATGTCATGTTTACTCCTGTACTGTTCATGATAGCTGGTAATGAGAGCAGCCAAACTGCCCTAGAATGGATGAGTGGATGAGTGGATTGAGAAAGGCAACACACACACACACACACACACTCACACACACACACACACACACACACACACACACACACACAATGGCACTTTACTCATCTACTAGAAAGAATAATAGTTTGTCATATGCAGCAAAATGTATGAAAATATTATGTTAGGTGAAGTAAGCCAGTCTCAGAGAAACAATGCAAATTGTCTCTTATATGTATGTGGAAGTTAAATCTAAAACATAAACATACATGAAAGTATGGACAGGTTTCTGTTCACATACACACACACTCACACACACACACACACACACAAATTGACTAAAGTTTGATATACTCAGGGAAGTAATACAGTGATTTGACTACTCCAAACAACTACCAAATCATTTGATCAGATAAATACCTGAAAGCAGAAATACATTTTGTCAAGGGAATGGGCAAGGAAAGGGGGACACATGAAGGGAGGGAAGCAGGGTGGTAACTACAATCGTTGTTTTCAATGTAATTTATATAGAAGTTGAACAATGTAACTTGCATGTATGATGTGATGAGGAAATATGGGAGAGAAGGATGGGAGTGGTGATAGTGACCAAGATAAATTGTACTCATGACTTTCTACAACTACTTAAGAAAATCTTTCTCAAAAAGAAAACCTTTAGTATGTAGTATTTAGTGCAGTTTATTCTTATTTACAGTACATGCTCTCCATAAAGTTTTCAAGAACAATGAATCAAGAAATATCCATGTTCTTTAAAAAAAGAAGAAGAAATATCCATGTTTTTAGAGTAACTACAAGGTTAGTTTACCTAAAGCTTCTGGTACCAAATTTGTTTTTAAACAAACAAATACATAGCAGTGTCGTATGCGTCCTTCCACTTAAAGTTATTTCAGATACATTTTACAAGTTTTAGTATGGAACTGAACTCCCATTACAGCAGCAGTATATTTCAGATTGAATGATGCTTCTAATATATAGTTATATATATATATTTTACCCATGATACACATCACAGCTTTTGGAGTTTTTGTTTATTTGTTTATTGGATTTCTGTGGTACAAGATAACACTTTGGCATAAGGTTCTTATTGTTTTTAGTTAATTAATTAATTTTTATAATTACTTATTGTGGCAGTGGGAATTGAACTCAGGGTCTCTTGTTTGCTAAATAAGAGTTTTATCACTTGAGCTACACCCTCAGTCTTTCTGCTCTTAGTTTGTAAAATAGAGTCTCATACTTTGCCCAGGCAAGTCTTGGAATTTGATTCTCCTGTTTTCCTCTTAGTAGTTGTGGGTTATGGCAGAAATGTTAAATAGCAAAGCCTACCAATGTCACAATAATGTCCAAAACATGTTAAACTCACACTCTGCCATTTCCATCCCTGAAACATGAGTTAGAGCCTCATGAAGTTAAGAGTTGCTCTCACATTGCTTTCCACCTTATGCATAGAATATAAATATTTGATAAACAGACTCAACTGAATTGGGATTTGAACTATTAAAAGTTGAATATTTTCACTACTTCCCTTTATAAAATGTGCTGCTTATTGTGGTATATACTTAATTTTGTAGGAAACTGAGGTTAATAGAAGCTTTCATCATTTTCATAAATAAAGGATCTACCATTTGCTGATTCAAAAGAGTAGTTTTCTCTACTTAATTAACATACTTGAACATTAACATTCCTTCAGAGAGAAGAGAAAATTTCAAACTGAGGAAAATCTATCCTCAAATTTATTTTAGTCTGCTTATTGGTTTATTTCATCATCTATCCATCTTATCTCTTATCCATCATCAATCAATGTTATCTATCATCTTTATGTATTTATCATCCATTTTTAATATATGCGTGTATAAATATATAAATTTTGTGTCTATCATCATTTATCATGATGTTTATCTATGTATGTATATGTCTATCATCTATTACCTGCTTATTCAAGCATGTATCTACTTACCTATTTGCAGATTTAACGCATCTATTTATTTCTCTAATATTTTACTTGAGTTGCCTTTCCAATAATGATCTTTAAATAATGACTATTTTCTTTTTGCCAGTCCTGGGGCTTGAACTCAGGGCCTGGATAATATACTTGGGCTGGTGTTCTATCAGCTTTGGCAGTGTATGTGGTACTGAGGGATCAAATCCAGGACTTTGTGCATGCTAGGCAAACACTCTACCGCTAGGCCACAGTCCAGACACAAGTAATTACTATTTCCAAGTACTCTTTTTTGTGATAGAACTTGTAAAATCAGAAAGATATCATAATAATCAACCAATGTATATTTAATTTTCAGCCATCCAGCTTTCAGTTGTTCAAGTTCATTATAAAGGATGCCTGATTCTGGTAAGTTTATATGGAACAGCATATTTAAGTAGGATAGTTTCAAACAGAAACATCCTTCCCTTCCACTCACAAACAAAGCCCAAATGATAGCAGAAATTCTCTCAGCCACCTAAACAAACTAGTTTTCATATCAGTGTGATACTTATCTCAGTGGGTGATTCAGCTTTAGAAGTGAATTTTCCCAGAAAAGAAGACAAGGGAATGGAGAAAAAGTGTATCAGTGGGTAGGTTATCTATATTTGCCCAGAGCTTCATGCCAAGAAGTATGTCTGGAGTAATTATAATTTCTGTTCAGAGCTTTCTTAATTGACATTACTCAAATGTAGATAATTGACTGAGCGTGTGACCTTGTACACAGTGGAGAACTTGTTCTCTAGAGAAGAAAACTGATAACAGGCTTCTTTGTCGTCAAAGGGTGAAGAAATGTGACAATCTGGGAACTGGTTTTAGGGCCCCATCTGCTAAAACCAGAGAGAAATCAAGATTTTACAGTTCTATAAATATTTTAGTGTATCCCATCATTTATGAACTGTGGCAGCTATCATAAAACGTCCCTGACTTTTGTTACAACTGCATATAAGACCAGAAAATTGCATCTCGTGGTAAACCATAAAAACCTAAGTAAAAGCACCATTTCTTTCAGTATATTCTAAAAATATACAACCTCCCTGTCAGTACATGGCAGAGTAGTTACCATCCCAGGATGCCTGTTTCTTTCTCATTTTTTTATCTGATCTTACCCTGGTCTTTTCAAGCCCTTTTGTATTTCAGTATCTTTTTATGTTTCATAAATAACAGCCATTGCCACCTAACAGCTGAAATAGATTTTACTTTGTCACAACATACTGTAAACATGGGATGCAGGGACAGTGGTAATGTTGGCTTATAATCAGACTTTAGTTTTGACCTAGTATCTAATTGCTCAAGATGCATTCGATTTCTCCATTTGCTTCCACTGATCTGATTTAGTGCCATGATTAAAAGAGGTTAAAAAAATAAAAGAGGTTAATTAAGAGTAGGTGGGCAGATTTCTGAAGAAGCTAATCTTAAGGAACTAGAGAAAAAATATATTCAAAGCTGATTTGATGGTGGGAACAAGTGGTGATTTGTGGATTGTTTCACATTGTGCTATATACACGTATTCTCTGATTTTTAAGATATGATGTGATATGCTTGGGACCTTTTGGAAATATCCTCTAGCTTTGAAAGGATGTCACAGCTATACACATCAGCAGATTTTGAGGAGATAAAGAAAACCACTCCAAGCAGTATCATTTGACTAGGCAGCAGATAGTTTCTCTTCTTACTAGTCTAAGACTTGATAGACAGCAAAGTTAATAACAAAGTAGTAGATTCTAGAGCTCTGTGTTCTGATATACAGAAAATGCTATGGGCAGTATATTTTTAAGGATTAGGCACTATTCCACTGTGGTCTTTTATTTAATCCTCTGCTTTTCTTTTCCTTTCCTTCTTTTTCTCATTTTTGTTTCTTTGTGTTTTTTTTCCCCTATTTTCTGTTCCTCCTTTTCTTTCAGTTTCAGTGATCAAATCCAGGGCCATTCCTGGCCTACTCATATTCATTACCACAAACAACTCCAACTAATGGTTTGTTAGCTACAGGTGAATGCATAATCCTTCATTTCCAACTTCTATCTGAGTATATATCATCCAAATAACAGATATCTTCCATGTTGGAATGTGATTTCCAAACTCCTAAATTACTCCAATATTCCTCCCTCTAACCAAGCCATTCATTCTGTATTGTGGCGAGCAATGTCAGCCTTAATTCTGGGATTGGATGATGACTGTGAGATGATGTCAAACACATTCTCTGCTCACTTTTAGACACATCCCTGTTTGTGATGAACCACACTACGTGCCTTGTTCTCAGAGACAAATGGTGTAAATGAATCATAGTCTCTGGGTTTTGAAACCCACAGGCAGAGGGCCTGATGTGGAGGAGAAGGAATAACTCAAGAAACTGCAGCCCTTATTTTTGTGAATATTCCTGAGCACACAGTGGGTACTTAACAAATTTTGACTAAATTTAAATAAATTACACACAATGTGTTTAAATAGCTATACAAAGGATATCCACATATTTTCTGCAAGTTAGATGGTTCTACACATTAAAAGAAGTTCTCGGTGGGGAAACTGTAACTGTAGTAGGATAGAAGTAAAATGAATGTGGAACAAACAATGGCAGACTCAGTGCTAAGTGCTGTCTGGTATTTACCTTGCAGCGTTCTTATATATAATGATGTGAGCTAAGCTGCTTCCCATTTTATTGGTAAAGAATTTCTAGTTCAGAGAGCTGAATTAACTGGCTTGTGGTAACATCACTAAGTGGAGGAAAGGGGAAAGCACAAAAGGCAAGCTTAAAAGCTCCCAATAATAGCCTATTACAACCACTGAAAATATTTACAAACAAATCGCTAAAGTGAGAGATATAGCAATAGTTATTGCAAAATTCCAAAAACATCATACAGGGTTGTGATGTTTGAAGGTATGAATTCCATTGCCAGAGGTCAGAGGCTAATGAGTGATGGGAAATGTGCACTTTTTTCTCTCTAAGTTCTTTGTAGGGTATGAGACTTAGGATGGTAAAGTGGCTGCAGTGTTCTGGGGTGACCTGCCACTCTCCCCACAAAAATAAATAAATAAATAAATAAAAATACTGACATGGCCCTATAAAATAAATATAAAGGTATTCAAGAACATGCCAAAGTTATCAGTTTACGAGAATGAAGTGTGTGCCATCTCCAAATACACCAAATGAGTATTTTTTCTTTTGGCAGTCCTAGGCTTGAACTCAGGGCCTGAGCATTGTCCTTGGGTAGGCCAGAGCTCTACCACTTGAGCCTCAGCACAGCTTCCAGCTTTTTTCTATGTATGTGGTACCGAGGAATCAAACCTAGGTCTTCATGCATACTAAGCAAGCACTCTACCACTAGGCCAAACTCCCGGCTCCACCAAATGAGTATTTTGAAATAAACTTGAGAAAGAGTCACTTGGCCTGTGTCCCTGAGTTCAGCAGGCCATGTCTTGGGAGAGAGTGTTTCTTCCCATGTTAACTGCGGTTAATGAACAGACTTGATTTCTAGACCCTAGTCAAGGGTATAATGAAGTTGAATGGTAAACTCCTTCAAATAACCCCAATCCTCCATCATCTTCTACATCCCCCTATATGCCTTTGCATAAGATTCACTCCCCTGATCTAGAGATCCATTTGTTCTGTCATTTCTTCCTAGACTTACTGTTTTTTGTCTTCAGCATGTAAAGACATCAGGTTATTTCTTTAGCCATCACTTGCTTGTGAAAATGGATCTTTTTTTTTTTGCTAGTCATGGGCTTTAGCTCAGGGCCTGAGCCCTGTCCTTGGACTTTCTCAAGGCTAGAGCTCTACCACATGAGCCTTAGCACCACTTCCAGCTTTTTTCTATGCATGTGGTACCAAGGAATCGAACCCAGGTCTTCGTGCATGCTAGGCAAGCACTCTACCACTAGGCCAAACTCCCAGCCCATGAAAATGGATGTTTATGTGAAAATTTCATAAAACCATTTTCTCTTGCTAATCAGCTGTTAGACTAATTGAAAGTTTTAGATACAGCCAAAAATCCCATGTGAAGGATAAGGTAATTGAAAGATGGCCTTACCGTATAACTTATTCACATTTGGCCACAATACAAAGAACTCTACCTGAAACATTATTTACTTTTGTTTGATTGTACTTGCTTTTCTAGTCAGAGACAGAGTCAGGGAGCAATGATATTAAAAGAAAGTCGACTTAAATTCCATGATGAAAGAACTTGCCCACTTTTATAGCCATAGTTGAACTTCAGTGCTCTAGAATTGATTATATCAACTAAACAGCCTTTAGCTTGCCTTGGACAATTCTTGAATTAGCTTGGACCATTCACAATCTCATTTTTTTGTGTTGGTTCTCTTAGTTTTTGATATAGGTTTTCACCATATAACCCAAGCTGGCTTCAAATTCTTGGAACTCCTGTCACAGTCTCATAATCCAATTTTAAAATATTTATTTCTTTTGATTAAGTAGATGTACAAAGAGATTTCAGTTCCAGAAGTCAGATTATGAATCTAATGCATCTTGGTCAAAGATATTTCTTCATTTGTTTTCCCCTATCTCTCTGAAAAGAAAATCAGGCATTCCTTTACAAAAAACTAGAAAGGTGCAACCACATGTCAGTTCCTTCACTCCTGTAACTTAGTTTCAGTGAACACCTTTATTTTGACCAAGAAAAATGTGGTTTCATCCTTGTAAACCACACAAAACAACAGGGTCTAGTGGTAAACAATTCATCTCGTGGAGTCAGATAGCCTATTAAAAAAAAAAATGGAGCCAAGGTTTCTTTGAGTTTGGCTGACTTCACTAAAAGTTTCCCTCATTTGTAATAATTACTGTGTGTCTAGGGTAGTCCTAGCAAAGGATCACATAGATCAATATATGTATATGACATGTATATACTATGTATACAGGACAATATAACATGATGCTAATTGAAATGAACTCCAAGATAGAGAAACAAGAGGGGTATTTTTTGTTGTTGCTTTAAAAAAATGTATTGTGTGAAGTAATTTCTTTTTTCTTTCCTTTTTTTTTTCATTTGTTATCCCCTGTTGTCACTGTTTTTTATTTTGGTACTCTGTGCCTTATATATATATTTGTTTAGCTGATTTGGGAAATGAAAAGGGAATGACAGTGAGACAAAGGACAAAGGGTAAACCAAGGCAACAGCTGTAATAATAGGACACTATGCTGGAAATGAGCTTTACAATCTTGGAGGGAGTCAGAGGGAGGAAAAGTGGGGGAAAAATTAGGGAGGGGGTAACAAGGTTTGACAAGAAATACATTCATTATCTTATGTAACTGTAATCCCTCTGTAACACCTTTCCAATAAAATAAATTTGAAAAGAATGGTAAGCAAGACAGCTCAAAACTCAAGGATAGATGACATTTTAGTCAAAGTAGGCCTTTCCACAATTCTGTCTCTTTATACTGCCTGGAGTCAGCCCTGTTTGTCCATTCTACATGTTGATGAGACCACAGTGCTTGGATGAAGAGCTCCTGGTTCCAAACTTGAGCTTCACACATGGATCCCAAAGCACAGCAACCTCACCTCTGTCTTTCCAGTTGTGAGTATGTGTCGGAATGTGGGGATTCATTTCCGAGACAGGAAGTGAGGCCAGGAGGAAGTACAGGCTGCTGCATGTTGTGGTAACTAAATCCAAGTCTGTGTTTAATCAAAGACCCTGGTGACTCATGAAGGGAGAGCAGGATTTTCCCCATGTCACTAATCAACAGCAGAAGGCCACATCAAATGCCACTCTAGCACTTCACCTCCTGCTCTCTACCGTCCCTCCTCCCCCTGCATTCTTACAGTGAATCATGCAGCAACAACACTGAGTCTGTTTTTTAGTCTTCATCTTTAAGATGCTTAGCTGTTATCGTGAGGTATGTATCTCAGAGTTGCAAAAACAGAACGACATCTTATATACTGAATGATGAGAGATCTTGCTGGGTTTGGCCCCTTGACACTGATGACTACCTGGTAGCTCTTGATCCACTAGCTCCATATTACGCCTATGGAGATGCCTTTGATCACATTGGTCAATGTGCCGGGTTTATTTGGGGTAAGCTTCCCTAATATGTGTTATTGTTCTCTTGGTCTTAAGAGGACTCTAAGACCATTTTGCCCACAGCCTCAGATCCTAAAAGTTTACTCCCAAAGAAACATAGGGCTCTGTTGGAAGTGTTCCCCTTGAGTAGAAATCATATCATTGTAGGTTGCTGCCTCTAATTACAAATACAAATTCACTTCAAAGAAATCATAGTCATGGAATTACAATGTAACATTCCCAAATCAAAAGGCGTGGTGATGTCTAGTTACCTTACCAGGGAAACTCAAATAAAATAGATGGGCTTAGGGTACAGCTTGGTTAGTAGAGCACTTGCTCTGAGTTCAGTACCCAAGTTCAATACCCCGAGTTCAATCCTCAGTACTGCAAAACAAATAAAAATGACAAAAAATGTGACATTAATTTTAAGCCAAATTTCTGTCCCATGAACCAACTCTATATTTAAGATCAATTAAGCAGAACTAGTTTTGAGTAATATTATTTAAATAATACAGTATGTGTTACTATTTAATTATATTATTTGTCAAATGGCCTGTTATCAAGACTGTAGCTATGTAGCATTTTGGAATTTAATCCTAAATTTAAATATTAAGATTATTTTCTAAGATTTAAGAGTGATAATTTTCATGACTTCATTTGAAATTCAAAGTTTAAATAGCTAAAAATGTGGTTAAAAATCTATTTTAAATGTAAATACCATCTTATATAAATAACCATTTTTGAAAAACATATAACATATCATTGCTGACTTAAAATTAATAACTTTGTCCACTGTTTTCCAATGGGAATAGACAATCCATAACACTCAGTGAGTGTTAGACCAGTTGAGCTAGCCACAGTGAGATTATGGAATAGTCTAAGGAGCCCAGTTCCTCTTTTCGATGTTAGGATAGTGCATCTCTCTTCATCAACAGTAAAGTTTTCACAGCACTAAAAGTCATTTTCCCATCAAAGTCGAATAGATGGGGTATAGTCCCTTTAGTAAATGACTAAGTAGCAAGTCACCCAGAAACTCAATGAGAGTTTGTGTTACCGTTGGGATGGCTGTCCTGTACTGCTGAGGTGACATTGTGTCTTGGAATGAAAATGTCAAAACAGGTGATAGGAAGGGATAATTAAGCTTTGTCTTTATTCTTTGTAACAAAAGGCAACATTGTTGCCTAAACAAATTTCTACTTGGTACTTGAAAGATGGCAGGCAGCTTTCCTCATCTATGAAATGTTTTATAAGCTGTTTCTTCTCTTCCTCCTCCCCCTCCTCCTCCTCCTCCTCCTCCTCCTCCTCCTCCTCCTCCTCCTCCTTCTTCTTCTTCCTTTTGCACAGCTGTTTCCTTCTCTTAGTTACCTTATGTCTTATTAGTAGAGTGATCAACATATTGATTTGAGGAAAGCAACCTCAAGCAACAACATAGCTTCACCAGAAATGAATAATTCTGAATACCCAATAGGCTGTCACGAATCTACAGTGTACGGTTAACAATGCAGAGAGCCCAATCCCCTTAGTTTAATGGGAAAATGGAGACAATTCTTACTTGCATGTGTTTCTTAAAAAGGATTTATTATGTCTTTATGAATTAGATATAGAAAATGTTAAAAGGTTTCTTTGTTTATGCCAGTGTGTCCCTTACAATTTCCTTATCTTTGTGACATCAAATAATACCGGCATGGGAAATGAACTCATTTTCCCGAGAAATTGTCAGCAGGCTGCACATCACAGAATAAAAAGAAAAGAATGAGAAAGTCCAGGATTTTTATGTTAAGAAACTTCTGTACTAGAAAAACATATTTTTCTGTTCACAAAACTTCTGTTCTCACCCATGAAGTTTGCGGCGGTGCTTCTCTTCTTACTGTGTATGATATTCAAATGAAGAATTGGTGGATGGCAGTGATGGCCTAACCTAATGACATTCAAGTTCTTTGCCTTAGGCAATTGACATCATTACTTCCTCAGGACATAATTTAGTTAACCATGACTTAATGTCCTTTGAGAGTTGATCTTAGGGCATTCAAATAATTTTCATGTCTGTGTCTCATATTGTTGCTGAAACATACCAAGAACTAACCAACAGAGACCTACTTACACTGTATATGCTGTGTCCACTTTCTTAATAAACTTCAGTTTGAGGATGTCCAGCGAATGTATTCTAGATCTGTTTTTCCTAATGGGTATGTTTTACACTTACTATTTGGATCTATCATTAAAATATAAAATAAATAAATAGGTAGTAACGTTTCAGTGTCTCTTTTTATGTGTGTGTTGGGGCTATTACAATAAAACGTCACATTTGTTAACATTCCCACATTGAAATTTCTCATAGAAGAGTTTGTGAAATGCCACTAAGTGCTTTCATTTTCTGTCATACTGTTTAAGCATGTTATCAGTGCTTTGGCTGAGACTAAATGATTCCCAATCACATGTCCTGAGACGATGCCCAGAACATTTGAGAATGGTTTCCCAACTCTGACAACCTTATGCTTTTATTTAAACAAATTCTTCTCCCCTGATTCCCTACAGAGCCGCTATTGTGCCCTTTTGTTGATTATAGTGGACATATAGCAGATCTCCAGTTACGTCTTCATGGACCACCCACCATAAGAAGGGTTTGTTTGCCCACAAAGCAGCACAGGCAACCCTCTTGCCTCCTGGAACCTAGAGAGGGGTCTTTGTCCCATGTGGGATTCCAGCGTCTCTCATGTGAGCTTTCCCTGACACAGAACAACCTAATCAATTACACCAAACCACTTTGGAGTAAATACATTGTCTCACAGGATAATAATTGGGTTGTAGAAAGAAAACTTCCTCGTGTTCCTTCTGGATAGACCACTGACAATTTGCAGAGAATTGCAGAGATTTGTAATGTGAAATTGTAGTGATGAAACAAGACACATGGACTGAAAGAATAAAGATCATCCAGACCAACATTGTCCGAGTCTTCTCTTGAAACTTTGAGCATTTACAGTCAAAACTTTGAACTTAACACTTCTTTTCTTAGTCTTCTGAAACAGGTCTTTAGTATGGTAAAAATCTCTTATTGAGAGATGTTATATTGGAAAGAAGTGTTTAATACACATTTTGATGTAACATAAATAAATATCTATCACTGAAGTCTTCACTTAACATACATTTATAATTCTAATTTTTTTAAAATACACTTCTTAATAATTATATGATTTTAAAAGTCAGTAGAACATAGACATAAAAATATATGACTATAGACATAATATTGTATTGCATAGATTAATATGTATCTATGACATACAAACCCTCAGCCTAATTTTAATTATGTTCTAAAATCTAAGTGCCAGTGATTATATAGAGAGATTCTCTTCTTGAATAATTGTTTGTTAAATATGTCATTTGAAATATGATGTAAAAATCAATTATTAATAAATTCTTTAATAAAAAAAGTAGAATAAGACTTGAAAGATTTGAACTTACTCTGATAATTCTTTCTCTACTAATCCATGACTAAAATCTTCTATGTCTCATTTTTATATTCAAACAGAACACATAATCTTGCACTTATTTTTGAACAGAGAAATAAGAAGAAAAGTTGTGGCCTGAAATGCTTCTGATATGTTCAAACTAGGAAAGTCAGTCACACTTAAAATTTATTTTGTGTAATGTTTCTTGCAGATGTTCTTTTTAAATACAAAAAAAAGTCCTTTAAAAAGTTACTGGGTCATGTTGAGTGAGACAAGTCAAGACCAAAGGAGCAAAAGGTGCATGGTATCCTTAATATGTGGCTATTAGATCCAAACAGTATAAGAGAAATGACTCAATATTTGCATACCCAATGCTATGGACATGGTATTGGAAATATAAACATAACTACATAGACATTAAAACCTATGACTCTATAGACATAATGTTTTATTTCATAAATTAATATGTATCTATGATATACAAACCCTTAGCCTAATTTTGATTATGTTCTAAAAACTAAGTGCCAGTGATTATATATAGAGATTCCCTTCTTGAATACTCATTTGTTAAACATGTCATTTGAAATATGATGTAAAAATCAATGTTAATAAGTTCTTTAATAAAAAAATTACTGGGAACTGTGGCTCAAATGGTGGTGAATAGAAAAATTAAAGGACAGTGCGTAGGTCTTGAGATCAAGCTCTGTATTAAAAAAATAAATAAATGTGTCCTTTTTGCAGAATTATTTTAAAATATATGTTGGATACAAATATAGGTACATGAATTTTTAGAATTATTTAAAAATTATATAAGTGTTTATAATTTTGGCACTTAAACTGGCCTTTGTTATTCTTGGCGTATATTAATTTTAAGAACTGGATGCACTGTGGTATTTCAGAGATATATAAACTGTACTTTCATTACATTAACCCTCTCTGTTTTTCCCCCAATTCCCTTTTGATTTTTTTCAACAGCTTTCAGTGTGTTTCTTTATGCCATCTTCATTGTAGTCTATATTATTCACACACATCATTCTCTTTTCTTCTTCTATGACCCCTTAGTCCACAAAAATAATCCCACAATTACAATCATATATTTGTATGACATGTTTATATACACACACATATATAAATGTACTGATGAACAGGTGTATATACAATGTACATATATGCATATATAAACATATATACAAATATCTTCAGGCTAGGTTCTGCATACAAAAAAAAACTCACAAACTTTGTCCTTACCTGGCTTTTGTTTAACATGATGATTTCCAGTTCCATCCATTTTCCTGCAAATAACATAATTTCTTTCTAATCGTTAATCTGAATTGTGCATATAATTAGTTTTTAAAGTGTTGCCAAAAAATTGAAAAATCTGCTTCAGGAAACAGATATTTACATGGTACACACTGGTGAAAATTTGTTTCTGAATGTTTTAGGATTTATATTGTATGTTTTCATTCTTGTTACATAATTTAGAATAATAGCATATAGATTCCATTGATTCTCATGATCCATTGCTCACATCCTTTATTATCTCGGTTGTTTGGGTGTGTCCAGCAAGTTTGACTAGTTTCTACCAAGGGAAAATGGCCAAAGTTATGAGATGTCACATCCCTGATCATACTTCATTCCATAGGAGTCTAACTTATTAGTTTCTACACTCTAGGACTTTTTCCCTTCCTGGTTTTAGTTATTGCTGCCATTGCCATTTCCTGGTAATTGTACACGCTATTCATTGTATTGTGTCTTTGATTGTATTACCCTCCTAGTACACTCAGCTTTACCCCGTCTTCCATAATAATTCCCCTTTTTACTTTAACCTGTAGTTTTTCTAGATTTTCCATGCTAGAGAAGACATGCTACACTTGTCTGTGTCAGTCTATCCTCACTAGACTTGAAGAAGTCAATGGCTGTTTTGCAAGGCGTACATTTCAAGAATAATAATGGCCTCTACAAGTTGAGGCTGGCTTCAAGCCAAAAACCTACAGTAATAAGTTCACCCCAAAGTTCATAGTACTGACATGACTTACTGCTGAGGTACTAAAATAAAAACAGAGAAGTTATATTATTTGGATTTGTCATAAAAATGAAAAAGGCATAAAATATCAAAATGTCTTCTAATTCCAGGTATTCAACATTTCCATAATAAATTATTAATCTCTTCATATCCAGGAGCAAGGAGTTTTCAATTTCTACCACACTTAAGTTTGTATAAAGAAGCAAATCATGCTATTCTCATAATTATATTACTATATTATGGCTTAATGGGAAAAGTTTCGACTAATTCCCTATATTGGGGATAAAAGCCAATTCATCTGTGAATCATGTTTTAGAACATTACTTTGAATAAATCTTTTCTCTGTGGTTGTTTTTCTTTTTTTTTCTCTTTTTTTCCAGTCCTGGGCTTGAGCTCAGCGCCTGAGCACTGTCCTTGGATTTTCTCAAGGCTAGAGCTCTACCACTTGAGCCTCTGCACCACTTCTGGCTTTTTTCTATATATGTGATGTTGCGGAATCGAACCCAGGTCTTTGTGCATGCTGGGCAAAGCACTCTACCACTAGGCCAAACTCCCAGCCCTTGCATTTGTTGTTGTTTTTAATGTGCTATGTGAAGGTTTTTTTCTCCCCCCCCCTTATTGTTTATCCCCCATTACCACTGCCTTTGATTTTGGTACCCTGTGTATTGTATATATGTTTATCTGAACTAGGGAAAGGAAGAAGGTTAGACAAAGGACAAAGAACAATGCAACAACAATACTCTCAAGACAATGGGTTGGAAATGAACTTTACAACTTGGGGAGGTCGGGGAGGGAAAGAGAGAAAAATGAGGGTGGTAGTAACAATGTTTGAGAAGAAATGCACTCAATACCTTATATATGTAACTGTAACCCCTCTGTACATTGACCAGAAAATAAAATTAAATTAAAAATGAAGATAAAGAAAATAAGAAAAAAAAAACATTACTTTGTTACTAAAAATACGTTTTGTTTTCTAAACTAAGGTGCTATGTATTTGCCTTAAACATTAACCTGGGTTAGAAAGCTTTCTGTCATTATAACAAAATGCTATGTATATAATTTAGAACAGTTTGCCTTGTTTAACAGTTTCAGAAATTTTAATTTGTTGTCAGCTGGCCATTTTGCTTTTGACCTGTGATAAAGCAGAATATGGTAGGAAGTATATGGTTGAGTGAATTATTCACTTCATGACAATAGAAAATGAGATAGATAAAAACAAAGAGAAAGAAACAGAGGCAGAAACAGAGACAGAAAAACACAGAGAACAACCTCCCACAATCTTTTCTGAGGACTCTAGAACCCCAGGAACCTAAATCCTCTCACAATGCACCATTTTTACATGGCTCCACCCCCTTTCTATCAGTGTCAATTTAAAAGTCAGGTCTTTAAATTTTGGACATTTAGTATCATTCTTGATCCAAACTACAGCACAATCCAAATCTAAACTAAAACTCCATTACGTCCTAACGAGCTGGACATTGTCATCTTTCAAACCTGGCATGGATGAGTCATTGCTTCTAACCTGCAATTAGATGACATCTATTCTATGGAGGCTCTTAGTTGGAGTTTTAGTTGGTAGTCTAGTGATAGGCGACCATTCAAAGGTTGACAGTTAATGTTATCCATCTTCATCTCCCTACAACCATTTTAATCTTTTAGTACACATGTTGGGGATTGAATGAAAATCTTCATGCATGCTAAGTAAGTCTCTGTCACTGAGCTTCCAATTTCAACTCTTTTCTGGTTTCAACTTTCTGGTTTCAACTATTTTACTTATTTTCATTTTCCATTCTGGTCTAGTTTTGTTTCCTCCCATCTGCAGCCATACTTCCTCTAGATTTTTTTAATATATATATTTGCATTCACCACTACCACAAACACCATCCTGAAGAGCTGTGTATAGTTTCCTTTTTGAGCCTGTCTTATAAACTGACATGTTTTCTCTAGCTTATGCAAGCTTAATAACACAGCTAGTGATGGACCTGCAAACAGATCATCAGGGCTATATGCAAGCTAACATATATGAAAATACTGTTAACTTTGTATCCATTCTGACATTCATGGTAATAGGCTTAAGAGGAGCTCATTGTTTTACTATGCAGAAGCCTAATGACAAATTATTTTATGTCATCTTTTTGATATGGAGGTTACTTATCCTTTTTCATGTATTTTTGGCCCATATTTTTTTTTCTTTTTATGTGCTGGTCCTGGAAATTGAACTCAGAGCCTGGGCACTGTTCATGAGCTGTTATATTCAAGGATAGACCTCTACCACATGAGCCACAGCTCCATTTCTGGCATTTTCGGTAGTAGAGATGAGAGTCTCACAGACTTTCCAGCCTGTTTGAGTCATGATCTTCAGTTCACAGTCTGTTCAGTATCTCATGTTACAGATGTGAGCCACCTACATCTGGCTGATTTTTGCTCAATTTTTTAAGCTTTCCTTTCTTTTCCTTGTTGCTTTACAGATATATTTAACTTAGTCCAGACATTGATTCTGTGCTAATTTTAAGAATTAAAAGCTCCCCTTTTCCATTGCCTTTGCTCTTTGAGCTGAAATTCTTACGTTAATGTTATCAAACTCATTAGAACATATAACTAAACTTATTTTAAAGAAAACATGAAAAAAAAAGAAAACATGAGATCTACACACTAAAAAGCAAAGCATGGCTAAAAGAGATAATAGGAAATTGGGGGGAAGAGTAGGAAGTCATTGATCAATAAAATAAATATAAATAATATTGACATTAAAATCCAAAAGATAAAATAAATATGAACGAGCAAATATTGTTTGTAACTGATGATTGCAGCAACAGTTAGCTAGAGGAAATAAAGGACAATTCACCATTCTGGAGAGACAAATCAGTAATCATGAAGGATAATGATAAAAAACGTGTGACCCTGCCAGGCTCTGATGGCTCACACTCACAAGTCTGAGATTTGAGAATCATGATTTGAAGCCAGCCCAGGCAGGAAAGCCCATGATACGTTTAACTCCAGGCTGCCACAAGAAAACAGGAAATGGTAGAGGCTCAGAGTGGTAGAGCACTGGCCTTGAGCAAAAAAGCTCAAGGATGGCACCAAAGCCTCAAGCCCCACAGCCAAACAAAAAACAAAAACAAAATGTGATACTGACATTGTACTCATAAACTGGTATACTGAACAAAAAAAGCAAAAGCAAAAGTGTGACATAGCATTGTACTCATATATTGATAGGGTGAATTGGAACTCCTATTTTACAGCTACATAAAGGTAATGCAACTATATTAATGAAAGTAATCATTATTATTTTAACAAGTATTATACACAAAATATGTCTAATTACAAATAATATTATTATAGCAACTACGTGTTATATAGAATATAATATGGTATAGAAGAGTATGGTATGTAGACTGTAATATGGTATGAAGACTGACATGGAATTATATAAAATATATTATGGTGTATATGATATATTATATATCATAATAGTATATATAATACTATTAATAATAGTATATGATTACGATTAGTAACATTATTCTATTAGATAATATAATAATTATAGTAATTGCTGAAATATTTCAATTCATAATCAAACTTTAATACCAATAAGGTTCTTATGTGGTCTCAATCTAACACCAACAAATATTTATTAAATATTGTGGGGTTTTTTGGTTTGTTTTATTTTGTTTGTCTATTGCAAGACTTGAACTCTGGAGCTGGGTGCTGTCTCCTTGAGCTCTTCAGCTCAAGGCTAGTGCTCTACCACTTGAGCCACAGCATCACTTCTGGTGGTTAAAAATAAGAGTTTCATGGATTTTCGTGCCCAGACTGGCTTTGAACCGTGATCCTCAGATCTCAGGCTACTGAGTAGCTAGGATTACAGATGTAAGCTACTAGCGAGTTTTGGTGTTTTTAATTTACAGCCGCATCTTCATTGTTATTACGATTTCTGAGGTAGATGTTAATTCCCTTTCATATTAGTATGTATTGAATATCATCACCCATTCACTGTAACTTGAATACCAAATAAATATCCAGCTTGTCTGTGAAGAAATCTGTAGATGCCCTTTAACCTACAGGCTAGCTTTGGTCACTGTCTTGCCATTGAGTATGGTTTTCCACACAGCAGTTCAGGAGCTGGATGCTTGTTCTCCTTTGTGACAGGGTTGAATCTGCTCTCTTCTACTCATCTGTCTCAAGGTTCTCAACATGTTAGCCATTCATTTTAAAGAGAACAAAATAAACACGCATCAATTATAACCCAAAGTTTTATGTGATAAAACATTCTGTTATAAGAAAGTATCCAAATGGCATGAAAAATAATATCACAGGTGCCTTCCTCTATCTTTTGTAGTTTTGACCATTTTGAACCTTTTTTTTGTCGGCTGTAGGATTTGAACTCTAGGCCTAGGCGCTGTCTCTGAGTTCTTCAGCTCAAGGCCACAGCCCTACCCCTGGGCCTGGGCACTGTCCCTGAGCTCTTCAGCTCAAGGCTACCACCCTACCCCTTAAGCCATGGCGACACTTCCCAGTTTTATGGTGATTACTTGGAGCTAAGAGCCTCATGGACTTTTTAGTGCCCAGGCTCACTTTGAACCTTGATCCTCAGATCTCAGCCTCCTGAGAGCTAGAATTACAGGCATGAGCCACTGCCCCCGGCAACCATTTTGATTTTTTAATGAGTAATTTTTTTTATCCAGAGAAAATTGCAGCACAGTTTAGGGTCTGCTTTCCTTTTATTTTGATCCCTTCTTTTCCCATTCTACCATACCAGGTTCTCACATCATTTTCACATTTCATCGTTTATCAACTTTTACAAGTGAACATAGGACAGAACATGCCAAGATTTAGATAACAAGACATGGCATCTGAACCAGGGTTCCAAAAACAAGCTTCTATAAAAAGGTTGAGTAAATAACGTTAGCTTTTCATATGACAAGGCCTGCCCATACATACAAACATGGTAATGGTAATTGATTTATGTAATTAGAGATTCTTGTATTTATTATATGCTAGTTGCTAAAATATAATACATTATTCCAGAGTAATGGAGTCTATCCATTGATACGCAGGTATAATTTTTTGAGACTTATATTAAAAAATAGAAAAGATGCAGTGGCTCAGAAAAATAACAAGAGCTGGGTGAGGTAGATAAAATGTGTAATCCTAGCTACTCAAGATGCTGAGATCTGAGGTACAAGGTTCAAAGCCAGACCGGGCACAAAAAGATCTGAGACTCCCGTCTCTAATTAACCTCTAAAAAATGGGAAGTGGGACTTGGCTCAAGAGTAGGGTGGTAGCCTTGAGCTGAAGAGCTTAGGAACAGCTCCAAGGCTGAGTTCAAGCCCCATGTCACCTCCACCCAAGAAAAAGTAGTAATCATATTTACCAACAATATAGTTAGGAGATTTTTAGAGATTAATAACAGAGTGACCTATGTGATTACTTTATAGATCCATGGGTCTTTGTGAATAATTTCTCAAAATTGTTTTATATTTCAATGCTTTTGTTGTTTTTACATTTTTTAGGAAAAAGACTTTCTGTTTACCACTTTTGAAAAGACTTAAAGAGTGCATATAATGTCATCGTAGGTTTCTTATTTTCTACTTCTTGTAATCTCATAATTACCTATTAGCTACATGACCACAATTCTAAAAGCAGAGTTAAAATTAGACATCTATAACACATTTATAATTTGAATAATGATGTGACACATTCTGCATTGGATGTTTAGTAATAGCAAAACATCCTAAAAATGTCTCTGGCTTCAGTATTTGAAATTGTCAGAATGATTTTATGCATGGCCATCTTATAAACAAATGAAATTCTTTTCTCCATATTTAAAGTAATTAATTTTCCAGCACCTAACACTCCACAGCTATCATGACTTCAATTATAATACTGAATGTATTTTTCCTTCAGTTACTACATGGCAGGGAAAATTAGGCATAAAGACTTAATTGTAAGCATATAATTTTTCATATTACAATAATGTTTCTGAGGTTTTCCTGACAGGGCCCTTGTTGAGACAGAATAAAGAGGAGGATGCAGTCTTGACTCAACCCTAATAATATGACCCCTTGAAAAAGTCTTCACCCACTTTTGGTATTAGCATCTTTCATGGAATTGTCAGGTTGACTGTGTATGTTAGATGGGTTTATCAGCCTAAAACTATGCAGGATTCACAGACGCACTCTACTAGCATGAAAGAATCCATGCTTCTTTTTAACCCTTCACTTCAATGTTTTCATCATAAATGTAAATTCCTTAATCCATGTGTGATTATACTTATATAGTATCCGTCTCATAATTATCCTGTAAAATCTACAAAGCCATATTTTTATTGTATGTGCTTTTTCTATGTGTGCATGTTTAGAATATTATGAAAGCAAGTAATGATGGAATTTGTCAATTCACTTAATTATTTTTCTTTGTCATCCTCTGGGATAGTATTGCATTTTTAAAATTATTTCCCTGAACTGTGCCTTCTAAACTTAAACACAAGGACACCATTGCTTTACTGTAAGACTGACTAAAATCAGATCAGATTTCTGCAATGGTGTTCATAATCTTCAGAATCATTATTGTTACTGCCTTACATTATTCACAGGACAGAATCTATAAATCTGATGCATCTGTCATTTTCACATCTGAACATGTATTTTCACTAAAATGTATTTGATTTTTATGTTTGTTTTTTTTAAACTGGCCAAGCAAGGGGTTTAATGGTGAGAAAGAAAGAAGCAAAGGTGAAGGGAAATGGTAGGCTTGAAAAAATGCATTTAATTTTAATTCTTACTCAGCCTTTAGAGACTCTGCCAATGTGATGCCCCAAACCTTCCTCTAGCCATTTTAAACTAGCAGCAGTTTTGATTTTGTCTTGTTTTGGGTCTTATTTGTTGCATTTGACTTTCACTATAAGTCTCTTTGGAGTCCATATAGTATTAAACCAAATCCTTCTTTAGTGCTTCTCGATATTGGCCACCTGGTCAGCTTTAGCTTTAGTTATGGAGTCTTTCATCCTACTTAATGAGACTTATGGAGACCACTGGGAAAAAATTGGGACTAACCATTTTTAAGTTCTACAGATAACAAAGATGACCATGGTTATTTGAGAATATCAGTGACAGGATAAATTGAGCTCCTTTTAGCCTCTATTGGCAAATGATTTCCCTAAGAATTAGAAGAGCTGTTTTGAATCTGTGTTTTCTAATTTCCCTTTTCCTTTCCATCTCCCTTGTAACTTTTTTTTTTTTAGCACTAAACATTAGACTCATTGATTACAAGAGTAGCACAAAGTGACCTAAAGATGGGTCAGTCTTAATGAGAAAAGCGGCTGCCTGTGATGTGGCCAGGCTCAGGGCACCACCCCCCCCTCCGCGTCCCTGCATGTCACACTTAGTCTCCTTTAAGAGACTGGAGCGTGGAAAATCAACAGAAACCACCCGGTGCCTCCTCACAGATTGGACCATGTGCATGGCTATTTAGCCCTGCAAAAGAGAGCCCATTTGCACAAATGGGAGCGAACATAAGGAGTCCTTCAGAAAAGAATGGGGCCTTGGCAAATTTATAGACTCCCCTGAAAGAAAGTGATTACAGATCATTATCCAATTGAGGCAGATTGATGGGCTGGGGTCAAAGTAATATTGCAGATCTCACCAAGGGGACAATGGCTGCTTGTCACAGTGAAAGAAAGAAAGGAAAGGGAAACTGCCACACAGAGGCAAGGCTTAAGCTTTACCAACTGTCATGAAAGGCCTTGGATGTGTATGTGTTTTTACTTTTCTTGAGCACCATGTTTTATTTTATGTTACAGAGGATATGCCATTGAGATCAAATTGGGCATTCTAATGTATCCTAATAAAGAATGTGCAAATGATCTAAACACAGACGGCAACTCTTTCTCTCACAAATTCCTGTTCTTGTTCTTCTTCTTCCTCCTCCTCCTCCACTTCCTCCTCTCCTCCTCTTTCTTCTTCTTCCTCCTCTACTTCATAAAGTAGTACAAATTGTGAAGGAAATGGAGTACATCTATCTATCTATCTATCTATCTATCTATCTATCATCATCATCATCATCATCATCTATCTATTTATCATCAATGCTAGCTTATCCAAAAAGGAAGGAGGTATAGCTATAAGTTTGTCTTTTAAAAACTTTTTTTCTCCAACTTTCTAATGCTGACAAATATAACATCTATTAGCCAGGGAATGAACAGATTTGACTTTGAAACTCCATAACATCTGGTCAAGTAAAACTGCAGCCATCCTGAAATTGAATAAAACATGAATAAATGTGTTCCCACTGCTCCCTTTGTATTGGTTTCTGAGTGTTTAAAAGTACTTTGAATTCATGTGATTTACAAAATGCAGTACAAAGGACAGAAGAATAGGCATCAACTCACCAGTGTGCATACATCTTTGGGCTTACAATAGGATTTCGGTGCTTACAGATTTAGGGGTACTTATTCAGACGAGATCTGATTTTTGTCTGTTTGGTTTGGGTCAAGAGAGTATTAGCAAATATAAAAGAGCTAATTTATATGCTGCACATATTTTACCCAGACGAGAAGTATTCCATTATTCACATATAGATTATCCCTAAGAAAAGGATTGGATTCTCAATTTAGAACCATGTACAATTTAAGGATATATCTATATCATATATAGGTATTATATATAATAGTGGTAATTATATATGGAAACACTGTATGCATAAGTATATATTAAGTATATATACATATATATGTGTATACATAGATGTCTATATATAACTGTCATGTGTCTGTCTCTCTAAAATAGATATGGAGTTATTTATGTCATTTTGTATCAAAAAAATTATGGATAAATTGTTTTCTATTTAGACAAAGAGACTAATAAAAATAAGGGTTACATTGTTCTCTTCTAGTATAAGTACATACATCTTTCTTGCCTTCTGTATCCATGTCATAGGGTATTTCATAATCATATGAGATACTGATGAATTGGACAAATGAAGACTGAGTATTTCTTAGAATTAAATTGTATGGGAATTCAGTCTCAAGAAAAGGAGAAGCTATCATTTTAGAGGTTGAATTGGGAGTATTTATTAGATATCTGGTGACTTCAGGCAAACACCTATACCCAGAAAACTTTCAGCCTTGAATACACTTAAGAACACGATTAGAACACTGAGCCATGACAGTGGTAAAACAAAGAGAAGGAAAACAATACCAACAAATCAAATGAACTCCAATGCAGAGCTGAAATGGGATGCCATGGTGACTGGAGGAGAGCCAGGAGGTATGAGACATGATGCCTGAGTTGGTCTGGGTCTAAATAGGGTCCTAGTCAGGGTACAAGGTTAGACCAAGCTTGAGAGTTCATGATCCAACGCTAACAGATCCAGTAACCTATTGTCCTAGTTCCCACCCCTGCCTCTAGGAATTCAGGAATATCAATCACCTGGATGGAGGGAGGGAGACTTCACTTTTCTCCACCATTAAGACAAGATGGCACCAGTTAAACCCAATTCTCTATCTTCCAATACATGACCAAAATGGCGCTGGTAAGATACAGTATCCTTATTTCACTCACATTTTATTTTGTTTCCTCTGATCCTAGGGTCTCCTCTGTTTCTAATGAGCTCTTAATGAGCTGTCAATTGCTTATGCAAATACAAAAAGAAAAAGACACTGAGGATTTGATAGATATTCAGTTAAAATGTGACACTCACCTCTGCAAGTTATTAAAAATGTAAATTGCACCCACTTAATAACTGCCCTTTATCGGCCTTTTCCTTCATGTTCCTACTTCCTTTAGGTATGTAACTTGGAGAGTCACGAGACATTATGCTATATGAGTTATATGTTTGAAACTACTACTAAGGATTTGTCTTTAATGCCTTGGACTAATTCCAGATTAAGAACATAAACCATTCTATACTGTATTTGTGACACATACTCCAAGACTACACATCCAGTCAGTGCTCAATTATCTGTGAGCTCTGTATCCATAGATGCAACCAAACAGCCACAGATGGAAAATGTTGAAACAAAAATGTTAGTATTAAACACATACAGACTTTATGATTTTATCTGAATTCCCTCATTGGTACAGTGTAGCAGAAATTAGTATAGTATCTGCATTGTGCTCACGGTTCTTAGTATCTGGAGAGGATGTAAAGTATTTGGGTTTATGTGGAGGGTATAAGCAAACATTATACCTTCTTGTATATAAGAATTTGACCATGTTCAAGGTTTGCTGTGCCTGCAATCCTGGAAATAATCACCCTGGCCAAAGGATAGCTGTGTGCCAATAGGATATTTTACATACATATATACATATGTATGTTTGCATGTATGTATCATATAAATATACACATGTGTTGTAAAATTAAGTAGGTATGAAAGGTAAAATTAAAAACAATGCCTTGTCATCTAAATCAATTTTACAGAAAGGCTTGAAATTCATAAACATTTCCAAAGAACTGAAAGTCTTACTTTGTAAAGATTATTATTCTGTTTCTAAAATGTCATGCCAATCCACTGATGTGTTAACTGATGCCTTTGTCCTCAATGGACTTCCTCTAGGTACACCTGGAAGGTGAAGGGATTCTAAAGAACACCTCAATTGAAACAGTGCTGTGGAGATTGAAATGGCGAGATGTAATGCCACAAAAATGACTCACCATGAATGGTGTTTGAGGCTTCAGTGTGTTAGTTGAGGAAGCCACCTAAGGTTAGTGGTCAAAGATCATTCAGCTGGGCAATGGTGTGAGGCTGGAATCTGATTTTGAGAATCGTCGAAGGATATTCCTTTCCACAAGGGATGGATTCATTGGCAGATACGTATGCTAAAGTGAGAACTTTCTGGAATATTCAAAGTTGTCTAGGGGACTAATTAAATACCCACAGGAGAAAAGAATGGAGATGGACAAAGCGCTCATAAAGAGGTGGACTGTGTGAGATTATCAATGTTATCTAATAGGTGAATGCTGGTGGCTCACACTTGGAATCCTAGCTACTCAGGAGGCTGAGATTTGAGGATCATGGTTCAAAGCCAGCCTTGGCAAGAAAATCTGGGAGACTCTTTTCTCCAGCTAACCACCCCAAAACTGGAAGTGATGCTGTGGTTCAAAGTGGTAGAATGCTTACCTTAAGCAGAAAAGGCTTAGGAACAACATCCAGACCTTAAGTTCAAGCCCCATGACCAATGAAAGAAGAATTAAGAAATTATTTTGGCTTTTATTAGGACCTTTTTATTAACTTTAGTACTAAAACTGCATCAGATAAGATACCTGATACCCCTTCAGAGACAAACGTCATACCTGGCAAATTAGTTGTGATAATAAGACCATCTCTTTGATGAAGCACTTCACTGGACTATGAAATAGCAAGTAAGCAGATGATGGAGTCAGTGCTGGTACAGCCTGAAAGCAGTCAGGGTTCTGCACCAGATTCAGCAGGAGGGGAGATCCCCTTAGGTACCTTGGCACAAATAAGCTGGCACACTTCTTTATAGCCTTGTATGCTCTTGGCAAGATAACCTTCTTCTGTGAGGGGGTCCTTTTATCTACCGTGAGAGTCTGTGAGCACATATCCAGAAGCCATGAGCCTTTCTGGGAGAGACAAGCTAGATTCAGACAGGTGTACACAATGTCTCAAGATTTTCATACAAATCTAGTTTGGAGAACTATCATCTCTATCATCTCTGTACGCTGTCCATGGATCAAAACTAAAGAACTCAGAACTAGCCACTTGGATGCTTTGCAAGCCTTCTGTGTATGTCAGAAAGTGAGCAGAGAAGGGTTTCACTGAGTGGTTTAAATTTTCCCAAATGCATATAGGTTAAAAACAATTTTTAAAAAATCCACCTTTCCCATGACAACATGTCATAGATTTTTTTAAGGTAAGTCATTTGAACTAAGACAAATGTTCAAAATTCTAAGAGGCTGATTTATATGTAAATGTTCAAAATTCAAAGAGGTTTATTTATACATATTTGTATGTGTTAAGTCAGTTAAGGTAAGATTTTGATACTGATTTGGCTGACAGGACAATTGTTTTCACAAGGCATTTTTCATTGTTTTTATATAAATATTATATGAAAAGAGACCCGAAAAAAATTTCTACAGGACTTAGGGTACAATAGAAAAAAGCAGTTATAATGTTTATTAATCTGTCATATTTAAGTCCATAAAGGGAATTGGGGTCTGTCTAACTTGTTGTATATTTCTAAATCTATCCATATTTGCATGCAACATTATCTTTAAGACATTTGGGGAAAGTAGAGAAAAGTAATGATTCCCTAAACATTTATAATCATTAAGCTGAGTTAAAGGAGATAAAATAAAACATTTTTTGTACTATTATTTATTTATAATGTATTTTATAAAAATAGGTTAAAATGTTTCTAGTTCTTTCCTATTTGAAATTGGGACAATTTTTAATAAGCAACCATTTCAAATATCCAGTAGGAATGAAACTCTTCTTAATTTATGTCATTATACTATTGTCATTAATTCTTTTAAAATGTGTTTACTCTCAAAGCTATAAGGTGAAAGTGTCACAATTGTCACTTATTTGTCTTTTAGCACAAATCAAGTATAAATTGCTATAATCATATCAGAAAATGCATTACTATTTAATCCTCAAAGAATATGATTGTAAAAGGTTAGGTAATTTCTCAAGGAAACATAAGCTAAAAATGTAATGCTAATCTTTGCCATTTATCGTGGTCTAGTATGGTGTGATGGGGGATGATGATGAATCACATGCTTTTGTTTGTGGGAGAATTGGGCCTTTCATCTCTAGAATACTTTCTTGATTTTTAGGCCTCACAATGGGCAGAGAATTTGAGTTGTGAACAATACCCTAGTCATGTTGAAGACATTAGACTTCCCTGTGATTTCTGGGATGAAGGACAAAAGTTCTACCTCTAGAATCCCCCCTATTTGCATAATAAAAGATGAGACCACATGGAGAATGAGATTGTGACAGAGATTCAACTCTTTTTTCAACATAAAGTTAGATCCACTCCTGCCCTATAAGTAAATTGGGAGTTCAAATAAATTTAATCTTGTTGAAGCTGGTAGGTGAATTAACCTGTCTTTATGAATTATTTGTGAACTACTAACTCTGTATATAACACCCTTCAGACAAATTCTAAGGAAACACAATTTCATGCCATATTTTATCAGAAGGAATTCATGTATCTTCATTTACATACAGTCAGTTATTTTTTTTATCAAATCAATTGCTTGCTACATTAAAAAAATGTGGTTCACTCATTAGTGAAAGAACAAAATCAATTTTGTAGACATTCTTCACATAATACAGGGAAATTGTATGTGTGTGTGTGTATGTATGTATGTATGTATGTATGTATGTATGTATGTATGTATTTCCAGGTCTCCTCATCAGGAAACACAAAAAGCACATTTTAGTTCAGCACTGTGACCTATTCATGTTTAAATGTCTACCAGAATGCCACCTTTGCAGATCTCTAGAAAAAAATGTCTCTTTTTTCCCTTTGAGCTGAATCTATACCAACCCCCCAAAATACAGCTATTTTGTTTATACAAGAGATGAAACTTCTAAGTGACTAAACCAAACCACTTCTTCACAAAGCTGTTCATTAAACTTCAAGAGAATCACAGAACTTTTGAAATTTCATGAAGCTACCAAACCTAAATTTCCCCCTAGCTTCTCCAGAAAATAAAATTTGTCCTAAAAAGAAACTAGGGAATAAAAAATTTAAAACAATACTAACCTATTTCAGTGTTATATGTGTCATCATAACACAAGCATCAAATATTTATGACAAAAATAGCAAAAAAGTTAATTGTGCTAGACACTATCATAAGGTATTGGCATCAAAATGAACTCTTGTTTCTATTAAACTGGCTGTGATTTCACCAGAGTGAATGCTTCACCATCCTTCTCCTGGGATGCTTTTTCTGTGTTAAATGATATATCCACTCTTAGCAGCTGATTAAACTCAATATTACTTTTGCTTTATTGATGAAGTTTTGAACCAAATCTGAATATAAGAGCTCTATGTTCAATTTAAGCAACAGTTAAAATAGAACAATATGAATGTAATCTTGCAAAGGTAACTGGGTAAAACTTACTATGTCATTCTCTTTAGTGATACAAATAGACTGAAGATAAGATGAATACAATAACACTTGGAAATAAAAGGTTCACTATTAATTAAGCACTTACCATAGCACTATCCTCATGATACATATTGAGTTCTAGTTCAACAACAGGCAGTTGATTTGTTTTGCTACTCCTCGTTTGTTTCAATGTACTCTCACAGGAATGTTTTCCTATTTGGTTTTCACTCTGCTAATCACTAAGCACAGGTTTCAAGCAGTTTATTCGAAGTTGTGATAAGAAGATACAATTCTAGAATTTAGGTCTACTGATTTCCTTAAAGTCATCATCTTACTGAATTTTGTGTAGGCGTTTTAGAGAAAATTTTATCAAGATTGTGAGTGCATAATATTCTGAATAATGCCTCCATTTCAGCTGAACAAACCCTCACCGTTATAGCTAGTAGAGGTCAGTTTCTAGCATGCATCTTGAGATTTATACATAAGACAATGTCTTTAATCTGCCCAAATTAAACTTGCCAGAACTAGTCAACTACTTTGTGTTCACTATGATTTTAGATCAGGATGATTGATTGGACTAATATTTAAATCCATGAATCACATAGTTATATTGTTGACCAGTAGTTTTGAAAATATCAAGGAAGTTTCTTTTCTAGTTATGACAACTGACAGCATGACAGGTGGGGAGATGGAGGAAAATGAAAGCAATTTCTAAGGAGTTCAATTATCAGATAAAGTTCATATTCACCACTGCCCTTAATCTGAGATAAAAATAAACAATTTCAAATAAGTAAAACAATATATCTTTTTTTAAAAAAAATCCCTTTCATTTTCTATCATTCCTTAGTAAACATTTTAAGACCAACAACCTGTATTATCAAACATGCACCTGGTAACTCAATAGCAATTTGTGTGGGGGCCATTCTAGCACCATTGGCGATGACTCTCTTTTTCCTGTCAGTAAAATTAAATCTATCATAAGTGAAGGTCTGTTTCACTCAGCCCCATTGATCTCCATTGAAAATATGTGAGGTTAAAAAGTACTAGAATTTATTTTCATCCCTAAACAAAATAGTAGAAGATGTTGATGGATTCAGAGTAGAAATAAACAATTACCATTTGCCCAAGTTCCTTGTTTCAGATGAGGATATTCCACATGATTCACCTAAGAATCTTCACATTTCCCATCCACGCTTGAGCCTCATAGGCCCACCTTCTTCTGCCTCTCATGGCACAAGTGCTAATATGGAATTGGCTGACAGAAACAAACCTACTGAATGTATGTCTGCCATGCTTGTTCAAGGACAGAGAAACAATTAATAGCAGGTTACTTCAATTCTTGAGTCTTGAGGAGAATAGTTCTTTCTCATACCTTCACAGTATTTATTTAAGAAGAGAGAGGTGATTCATTCTTCTTCTGTGTTCTCTCTAACTTAGAAAATACCAAATTATCACTAGTTTTACTATTTGAAATATTTGTCCGGTTCAGAATATGTCATTCTTTATTCTCCCAGTTAAATTTCTCCAGTTGAGATCTTCTCTTTCTAATACACACTCTTTTTTTTTCCATTTTATTTATTTATTTATTTATTTATTTTTTTATTGTAATTAGTAAAAGGGTTACATGATATTTGCCAGATAAAAGGTACATTAATTCACATACATTGATACCCTTTCACATGTCTTGGTACCCGTTTCCCTCCCCCCCACACCCCCCACCCGTCTTGGTTTTCCCCCCTTCCCTATCAAATTTCAAATATCCAAATACAAATAAGTTCAATATATCAGATAACAAAGTGAGATACTATACCAATATGAGATAACCAAGGGACAGCAAAGGAGATGAGAGACAACATAGTACATTAAGGACAACAATCATTCATTATATGGCTTTTGTTTCACTATCCTGGAGGTCCTTTCAATTAGCTTCACATTATATGGCCTTATGTATCAAGATTTTGCTCTACTGCAAATCTCTGCTAGTAGAGCCCAAGGTTTCTACTGATTATGACGAATGTGGGAAACCATTGAGCCTAAGTTCCTTTGAGTCTGGCTTACTTCACTTAATATGATTTTTTCTAAGTCTTTCCATTTCCTAACAAATGGGGCGATGTCATTCTTTCTGACAGCAGCATAGAATTCCATTGTGTACAAATACCACAACTTGTTGATCCACTCATCAACTGAGGGACATCTAGGTTGGTTCCATATCTTTGCTATGGTGAATAGTGCTGCAATGAACATTGTTGTGCTAGTGGGTTTAGTATGTCCTTGTTTCTGGATGGTTGGGTAAATGCCAAGTAGTGGAATTGCTGGGTCATAGGACACACTCTTAATGAATTCATTGTTGCCATTGACCTAGTATTAAAAGCGGTGTGACAGTACATAATATCAATGAACTAAAGGCATCTTAATAAAAATATTAAGCAGAAAATGGCAGCTGTTATTTTTTCTATTGGCACCATGAGAAATAAAGAATGTCATTTTGCTGATAATTATATTGGTGTGTAAGCAAAGAAATTAATTCTGGTGTCTTTTCATGAAAATAGAAAATTGTTTAAAATACATATATTGTAATCTTACCCAAGCTTGAGGCTATTCCTCTCCTGTGATATTTTTGAGAGGAAAAGCTGAAAGGATATTGCTATATCATTAATATCCTAAAGGAAATGTAGACTAAGTCACTCACCCAAATTGTTCTGACCATAAAGACTTCACTGGGCCATTTCATTAGTTTATTAGGCAAAATTGAATAAAAGGAGGTCTTAAATGAATTATAACCAGCTTGGGGAATAACAAATATACTGTGTATGAGAAAATTAGCTCCATGTGACATCCACTACCACCATATGTAAAACCTCTATTATTTGTCCTCTCTCTTTGAAAATCATTTTATTGGAATGTATCAGCTAAACTAAAACACATGACTGTCCTTCCTAGGACATGAAAGAAACCACTGAAGACAACTTCCTTCCCAGCCTCTACCCCCAGCTTGTGAACACTCTGGGAAAAGCAGCCTCAAGAATCTTTTTTTTTTTTTTTTTAAATCAGTGCCTGTGTTAAAGCAAGTGCATCACACACTTGAAGAACCATTAGTTACCTCAGTCTAAAACAGTTGCCAGCTCTGTTTGCCAGATTCCTGGATCCCTGTAAGTGATGTTCAGTAGTGCCTTCATGTGACATAGCCCCAGTTTACACAGCAAGCTAGCCCACACTTCTTTGATATGGATACTGGGCTTTGTTTCCATGATGCATTTTATTTTGCACACCTGCACCAGCTGGTCAGCTTCTTCTGTTGAGCAGAGTGTGAAGATTTTCTTGAGGATCCTCACAGGGGATCTCTCACCGAATGGAGCACACCTACGACACAGCACGTGTGCTCCCTTAGTATACAGTTAATTCCTGATGTCCTACCAGATGGAGGCAAGGAGATGTCCTATGCTATATGTCTCTATTAACAACCATCTTACAGGCTCCTTCTTTAGAATCTGCTCTACAGACCTGATCGGATAAAAAGCTGAACCCAATGGAGAAGAACTATCTTGACAAAGAAGCGAGTAATTTTGATATTGTTAGGGCATCTATCTAGTTATTATTGGAAGTGATCTATGGTAATGAGTTGTTTTGTGGGTTTGGGGGGGAATTTTTCTTTTTGGGGGGAGGGAGTTTCAGTACTGAGGCTTGAACTCAAGCCTCACACTCCTACTCTTTCATGGCTAACACTGTATCATTTGAACTTCACTGCCTGTTTTTACTGATTGTCTGGAGATAAGGATTCTCTTAGCTTTGTCTGCACAAGCTGACTTTGAATCTTGGTCCTCAGATCTCAGCCCCCTGAACAGGTAGGATTATAAGAATAAGCCACTGTTGCCCAGATAAAGACTACACTTTAGAAATAATTTTGGTAGTTACTATCATAATCATAAATTGAAGAGTTTATAATGCTTATAACTAGCAGCTTACAAATTTGATGTGAAGAACTTAATTTAATAAAAGAGATTATATATATATATTGTATTTATAGCTTTTAATCTATGAGTGTTTTCTTCAACATTTTGCTGTCAACAAACCTTTACAGTTCTGTACAACTCTGAGTAATGTGGAAACAATTTTCAACAAAATCAGTACCTGTAAGCCTACACTACAAGACTGAAATAACTAATTGGGATAGTAAGACTATAAAGTTAAATTATATCTTAACTCATTTTTGACACTACAAGAAGAAGCTTAAAAGCATATCTTTATAATCATAGATAGCTAACTAATTTCTATGTCTTACAACTCTGCTACTATCTGAGATATTCAACAGAGAACTTTTCTCTATTTTTATTAGCATCAATTAACTGTACAGTTTTTTTTAATTTTAACATATCCATATATCCACATACCATGCTTTGATCAGCCCCACTAGTCTGCCACTCTCTCTCATATTCCTTCTTTACTTCCCAAATCAATTTCAACACGCTCCCTTGTTCCATTTTCACACATGTATATGAAGGGTTCTGTTTACCCTCTTTTATCCTCTCTGGTTACCCTTCACTCTGGTAGTCTACCCGAGATAAGACCTACTTTATATTCCTGTCATTCGTTTTTAAGTGTAGATTGATAGTTCAAAGGAGTTGCACCATGATATTTTGTGTGTGCATATGCTGTACTTTTAGACTAACCTCATTTTACATTTAAATTACAGGACTCAGTGAAAGTATTATTGATTACTCTACTAGAGATGGTACTTTTTGTGAAATGTAATTTTATTCCAGTTCACAAAGTATTAAAGGCAAAAGTTATCTCTGTGGTGACTTTATACACAAGGATAGTAGTAAATCTCACTAAATTTCCCCACTTCTACCATCTCTGGATTGGATCATGGGGCAGGATATATGTAATGGTCCCTCTCTATTCTTCCAAAGTCTCAGTGAGGCCTCAGTTACACAGTGGTGATGAGTAGTCTCTTTCTGTATTTTTCTTTTTTGCCATTGTAATGCTGTCTGGCAGTTTTAATGTGGAACTGTTACCAGTCCAAAAAGAAGGTCAGAATTACCAAGTGCATACTCTTAATTATGCAAAGACTTTCCTCTATCTATATTGAACAAAGGAGGAGAATGTGAACACTGCTGAGTGATTCAAAATTTGCAATGTCCTGGTGGTAACTGGCAGAGTGCTCGCTTACCATGCACAGTGCCCTGGGTTTGATTCTCCCTTACCACATACACAGAAAAAGCTGGAAGTGGTACACTAGACTTGAGGAAGCTAAAGGACAGTGCACAGGATCTGAGTTCAAGCCCCAGGGCTGGAAAGAAAAAAAAAAGTTTAGGACAGCCTCCAATGACTCATTATAATCCTACTTACCCAGGAAACCAAGATCTGAGGGTTGCTGTTGAAGTCTGCCCAGGCAGAAAAGTCCTTGTGAGACTCTTATATCCACTTAACCACTGAAACACTGGAAGTGGTGCTGTGATTCAAATGGTAGGGTACTAGCCTTAAATACAGAGGTTCAGGGACGGTGCCAGGCTCTGAGTTCAAGCCTCACAACTGACTAAATAATAAACAAATAAGTAAATAGGAAAAAAAAAACCCTAATCCATTCTTTTCAGAGGGGAAGATCATTTCGTTTATGCTGCTCAGTTTAAATTTTCATAAAATGTGTATTTAGAGTCAGGTAGCAATGGTTCATGCCTGTAATCCTGCCGGAGCCAGCCGGCAGCAAACTGGAATTCCTGATTTAGGGGGTGAGGACGTGGAAAAGAAGAAGACAAGAAAAAGATGGGGTCAAGAGGACTACAGCCCAAGTCAGCAGGCCAAGAAGGCTGTGAGCTTAAGACTGTAGCCCCGTTTATTTCAAGTTCCAATCTTAAAAACTTTCCTCAAAACCAGGAAACTGCCAGGGGTTACATTCCTACAAAACAGCAATCAAGTCTCAGATAAGTTAAACAAGAAGAGACTGACATAGCCCAAAGTCATCATGATAAAGCGTATTTCTTTATGTACTCAGTTGTTCAGGTCCAAGGTCACTCTGACCCCACATTCGGCCCCCAACATCTCCCCCGTCTTTATTTTAAAAGAAGCAAATCCGCCTGTCTTAGGTTGGGTGGATCGCTGACTCTGCCTTACCTGTAATGAGGAACTTCTTCAGATCAAGCTGAAGGCCCATATGCATTGTCTTACTGCATCTGGATGCTTCATTGCTTTTGTCCCAGTAGTGTCTCTCCACACAGGGATAAATGTCCCATTGGTATTTCACTTGATTGGTTTCTGGACTTGAACTCAGGGCCTGGGTGCTGTCCCTCAGCTCTCCAGCTCAAAGCTAGCACTCTGACACTTTGAGCTCCAAAGCAACTCTGCCTTACTAGCGCTCTGCTGCTAGATTAGAGATCACAGTCTCACAGGGAGTTTGCTTTGCCCAGGCTGGCTCAGAACTGCAGTTTTCAGATCAATGAGTCCTACAAAAGGCCACTTTACTCCAATTAGAAGCAACAAGATGGTCAACTCAGAAACAGTCTCTATGCTTGATCTTACCTGGAACTTGGTAAGGGCCAAAGTTACATCTGAATGAGGATTTGCTGTCCTCCATGGGCCAGCTAGAAATTGCTATAAAGAAACTTACAAGAGCAAGCTGAAATAGCAATTAAGCAATCATTTTGGTAGTCCTAATTTTCCTTTTTTCTCTTCTTTGAAACAAACATTTAGGACACCTTCACTTTCAAATTTTGTTCAGGAACCCATTTCTAATTTTCTTTAAAACTTTTACTGGTATTTGCTTAAACACTTAACACTTTAGCCTTTATTTGCATTTGAAAAACCTTTAAGGGCTCAAGGCATTCCCTTTGTCTCCAGGCCTCTTTTTAGAAGAGGCATTTTTTTTTTTTACAGTTTACATTACTGCCCTAGAACTCCAATAACAGTTTAAACTCAAATAAGTTTTTCCTTAATGCAAGAACTAAAAACATCATCAATGCACCAGAAGTCCAGACTTAGTTTCCTTCTTTTTCTAAAATACATCCAATTGCAAAGTAACATGAAACCAAATCATAAGGAGATAAACCTTTAAACATTCCTTTTAAAACCCTTTTCCCCAGCTTAATACATTTTAGGGGACAGTTTAAGGAATACTAATCACATCACCCACATTTTACCATCAGATTTTCAGTGTCAGTCTGCAAGGAAAAAGGACAAAGATGCTCCACTCAGTCCATCTGACCAGGTTTAGATGAACAGCCTTTGTGCCAGCCTATCTTCTTTCACCATGTGTGGACCCGCCCTTAGGGCCTTTTCCACCGTGGGAATCCAGAGCTGCACCTTTGCCAGTTCATCTCTCACCCCCAAAGATGGCCACACAGGACAATCCTAAGTTTTCCCGGTCCTTTCTCTTGGCATTTGATGACCTAAACAGTTTTAAAAGACAGGCAAAGTTTCTGACATTAATAATCAAATTCACATTTAAATTTCTGATTCTTATCTCCTAATTTTAACTTAAGGAAATAAATTCCTAATTCCCTAATGCCTTTGGGGTAATCAGTGTTTACAATGTAAACAGCGCTATGCATTGCAATACGAGATTTTTTTTTTTTTTTTTGCCAGTGCTGGGCTTGATCTCAGGGCCTGAGCACTGTCCTTGGACTTTCTCAAGGCTAGAGCTCTACCACTGGAGTCTCAGCCAGCTTTTTTCTATGTATGTGGTACCGAGGAATCGAACCTGAGTCTTCGTGCATGCTAGGCAAGCACTCTACCACTAGGCCAAACTCCCGGCCCCACCAGGTTTTTTTTTTTAAGGCAAATTTCAGACTCTTTAGAAAGAACCTTTTTTAAAGTAGTTCCTCTTTAAAACAATGCAATAATCCTTTAAGATATTGGAAACATTCAAACATAATAATTTTCTTGAAGTTTAGACTTAGATTTACCCAATTGCCTTTGTGTTTCAAGTATAAACTTATCCATTGTTTTACACAGCAGGTTGACAATTTAACCTTGGACATGTTCACTCACACCCATTCACACACACATTCATACTCAAAGATCTTAAAGTGCTCAAAATTAATATCAGGTGTATATTTTCTGGAAGTTTGTGTCAAGAGAGTTTTGACAATTTTATTTTTGCAGGTGACAACCAAGTTTTACAACAAAGCTTTCTAACAAGGCAACTTAACTGAAATTCATTTTTTCAGAGCTTGTTCCTGATGTCACACATATTACCATAATACTTTTTGTAGATGAAAGTTGGATGGCAGTCTTAAAGCTAGGAGAACTAAGACTGAAGTCTTTGTCCTGCCACCAGCTATCTCCAGACTGTCACTTCACCAGGTTGTTAGGAAAAAGAAAACTAGACTAGGCCTGCAGTTGCCTTGTCTGACCTTGGCTCGCCTCAACTGCAGCAGAGTGGGAGGGGCTATACCAGGCCCAAGACCTACCCCAGGTGGGGCCAAAACTTTTATTCTGCAAAAATATTCAAATAGATAAAAATGATGTGCACGTGCACACACACACACACACACACACACAGACCACAAGGATCCATATTTAGGACTGGTACCAATTTCAAAGATAAAACCAGACAAGAAAAAATACCCAAGAATAAGACAGAGAAGCAGAGACTTTTAAGTATCTTCCAAATTTCTGATGGCATGCTTGGCCTTAAACTATCAGAGTGATGGAAAGACCATGGGGCCCTGAACTCAGGAGGCACCTCCCCTGTGGAGATTTCTGTTCCCTGTAGCTGGCTGGCAGAGGCCATCCAAACCTAGCTACTCTAAAACAAAACCAGACATTGACTCATAACAAAAAAATTGGACTCAATTGGATACACTTAACACAAAAATATGAACTCAGGTGAATGTTCTCACCAAACAGCTTATTTAGATTTAGATATGTCTTGTCAGTGAGACTCTCAGGCATGCCCTGTTACCAACAAGAATCCCAGGAGGGGGCCAAGGCGTCCCTTGACCACCCAGGCCTTAGTGAGCTTACTGAGTCCAGCTTTTCCTGTTCTAGGCCCACAGTGCACTTTCTAGAAAAAAGATTAAAAAAAAAATACAGACATACAGGGGGTCGGCCAACTTCTACTTACCTCTGGAGGTCTTTGCTCTTCACCTGGTCATCTTTCCCTAAAAAAGGTTGTTAATAGGAGGGGTGGTAAAGGCAAACTATTGCTTATCCAATGGGTGAAGGGGAATAGGAAAAAAAAAGCAATCCTTTATCTCAATATCATACAAATTATTAGGAATTGATGAAAGACTTGGGAGCCCTGGTTGGGTGGCCCCCATGGGCTACATAAACTTGTGTTTGCCTGACCCTTTTGATAACAAAAATGGGGAATTCCAAAGCTATTCCTGTATCAATTTTAGTAGCTCAATTTTTTTTTTCCTGCCAATAGGCCACTGCTCCATCCATACAGGATCATGTGATTTCCAAGTTAACTGTGTCCCCTAGAATTGGGGGAGCAGTTTTATGCCAATTTTCTCATAAATAATGCAGTCATCATAGAATGCCACATCCATATTTTGTCTGTCCCTAGAGATTATTGGGCAGGTCCTCTTTAAGAACAGTGGCTGAATGGCTCTCACTAGGGCCAGGGGCTTGCTGTTTGCTAAGAAGCTGCAAGGCCACCTAAGCCCTGGAGCTGTGGCCTGCAGAGGTTTTAGGAGGCTGGAACTTAAGGCCTGGGAGGAGATCTGAGGCATTGTCTTGTCTCAGCTTCATCATAACAGGCCATTTTCCACTGCACAAACTGTCTCCCCGAAAGTATTGCCCGTATGATTGTCTTCCAATGTTGGGGAGTATTCAAGGTGGCAAGCATTGTTTCAAACATTTGTTCTACAAAAGGGGGGGATTACTGAGGGATGGGCTCCCCATCCCAGGAGATTCCTGAGGGGGCCTGGGGGCATAAGGGAAACTCTATAGAGAACCCACCAGGATGAGGGGGAAGTCTGCTTTCATTTTGGAGTTTGAGATCAATCAGTGGTGGATACATTTGCTGGGCTGTGCCTTTATTTACAGGGCAGAAGAGAACTCTCCCAGGGGGTCCCTAGTATGCTCCCCTTTCTGACCCTGCCAGGCTACCCTCTCCCAGGTGGACTCATCCCATCTTGCAAAAATCCATGGGCAGAGGGACAGAACAGTTTCATAAAATTGCTCAAGCTTTTTCCTTACCTATAGTCAGGTTTCTAAATTTAGGGTTCCCTCCTCTGGAAACCACGTGTACACTTCCTCAATAAACTGTAGGAAGCATTCAAGCTGTCCTTGCCCTTCCTGCATTCCACCGGCTTGGAGTGTTCCTCTAAGGGCCTGCACATAGAGCTTAAGACTGTAGCCCCGTTTATTTCCAGTTCCAATCTTAAATATTTTTCTTAAAACTAGGAAACTGCCAAGGGTTACATTCCTACAAAACAGCAATCAAGTCTCAGATAAGTTAAACAAGAAGTGACTGACATAGCCCAAAGTCATCATGATAAAGCTTACTTCCTTGTGTACTCAGTTGTGCAGGTCCAAGGTCACCCTGACCCCATACTCGGCCCCCAACATAATCCTAGCTACTCAGGAGGCTGAGATCTCAAGATCACAGTTCAAAGCCAGCTCAGGCATGTAATTCCTTGAGACTCAATTAGGCATCAGAAAACCAGAAGTGGCACTGTGGTTCAAGTGACAGAGCACTAGCCTTGAGCTGAAGAGAGCTCAGAGACAAAGCCCAGACCCAGAGCTCAAGTCCCATGACTAACAAAATAAAGGAATAACTCAAGTGGTAAGAGCATAGTCCAGGAGCCTTGAGTTCAAACTCTAGTACCGTTCCAAAAATAACAAAAAAACCTGAAGTTAGTTTTCATAGCTTTATTTCAAAATTGTGATTATCACCTACATAGCAATAGCTTCAGGCTTCCAGATATCCTGCACTGTCTCCAGGACTTCTAAACGTAAAGCAATTTGTAGATTCAGGATACATCTTCATGAATAAGAACAACACATTTTTTTTTTCACTTGCTCATCTTTGGAAAGTTTGAAGAGGAATTTTCAGTCACAAGTCTATATGAGTGAGTTGATGGATAGTTTATAAAATGGGATCTTTGGGGAAATAATATCACTCCCATTAAAAATTCCATCAAGCATCACTTTGAGAGGCAGATTGTCCACTGCAACTTGGTCTCCAAATAATTAACCTGAATGACTTTAATCTGTTGCTACAAGTTGAATTTATGTTAAAAACTCTGTCTGTTTTATAAAGTTCTTGTCATGTTTGCTCCTGTATATTAGAAAATTCAACTACTTCACCTCCAGGGATAGAAAAATAATATTAGTACTTGTCACCTGCAGTTCTCAGCATCTTTCATCTGAGTGTCACAAAGTTTGTTATAAATACCAAAAGAATAAAACTTATTACAATCTTTATTTGCTGAGAAGTTGAACCTCACCCCCACTTCATCAGAGTTGAATAGTGGAAAACTGTGATTCTCTAATGTCTTGGGAACACTCAAGCAAGAATTAATGAAGTGAAATTTTGATTCTCTTTTTTTGTGTGTGAATGACTATAATTTCAGAGATAATCAGCTTCATTTTGTTCATAATTTCAAAAATCTTTTTTTTTTTTGCCAGTCCTGGGCTTCGGCTCAGGGCCTGAGCACTGTCCTTGGACTTTCTCAAGGCTAGAGCTCTACCACTTGAGCCTCAGCACCACTTCCGGCTTTTTTCTATGTATGTGGTACCGAGGAATCGAACCCGGGTCTTCATGCATGCTAGGCAAGCACTTTAACCACTAGGCCAAACTCCCGGCCCAATAATTTCAAAAATCTTAACAAAACAAAGGGGATTAAAAACTTACGTTTACTTCCCTTATTGTTCTATGAGTACAAGTAGAAAAATTACAACTAGATCTCCTAGCTTTAGACATTTTAGTTATGAATTAAAAGTAGGGATTATTTAGGAATCAACCATGACCTTCTTCCAGTCACCCAGATCTAGACCCCTGCTTCACATTTGTCCTCATGTCCACACATAGACACAAAAACTTATAACAAAAAGTGCCACTGGAAATGGTGAGAGAACAGAAAATTATTCCACATAGAAGTGAGTGACAATAATACCTCACCCATCTGTACCAATTTGCAGAATCTAAAAAGCCAAACATAAGCAACTTATTCTACCAAAACACAATTTAGTAAAGACATGTCAAATCTCTGTACTGAAGTGAATTCCACCTGCTACAATAAGAGAAGCCCAAATTATAATTTCTCATATAACCTACTTCATGACTGTCTAGCATCAATATTATTATCTTTCTACAAATGAACATCATATATTAATATTAATATAAACAATATTATATATGGAGTAGATGGAGATATACATATATATAATGATAATATTTTATATGCATACATATATAGATTTGCTTTATCATCTGCATAATTAAACAGTAGTGACCAGGAATTATTGATTTATGACTTGTGAAAATATGGCAAATTTTACAGAAAAACCTAATGTTTTCTTGTAATCCATGGGGCTTTCAAATCTATTTTCAGAGTTTAGTAGTTCCATTTCTTTTAATGTTTCTTTAAAAATAACATTAAAAAGATGATAGATTAGCTAAAATAAGATGATGGAAATGACATGCAGGAGAATTTATCTTCATCATATATCTGATAATATCCTATTATTGTGTAATGGACCTTGCTATTTGTATCTATGTACTTTTCCTCATGTATCTTCTTAGTTACTAAAGATGGAAGTCTCACACAGTTTCTCACATGGAAATTTTCCCTCTCCACATGATCCTGGTTATCTGTGGCTATCTAATAAAACTGGCTGTTCATATCCCAGGTCAAGTGGCCCTTCTTGGAATGACCATGATGCTCCAAAATATTTTACATGTAGATAATCCCAGCTGAAATTACTGTAATTAAGCACTTTGTTATGTCTGCAAACTAGATCTACAAACACTTTTCTACCAAAATTATGAGCAAAGGCTGAAACTAGGGTAGCAGAGTGGACTGGGGTAGAGGTTTAGTCATTAACTTGATACCTGGAAGATTTCTGACTGAGAAAGCTTTTTCAACAGCTTCTCTCACACTTTCCTTTTTCTTTTATGCTTCCCTTTTCTTTTATGTACAGTCACGCATAACTTAATGATATGGACACATTCTGAGATTTGAGTCATTAAGCAATTTTGCCATTATGCCAGCAACATAGAGCACACAGATACACACACACACACACACACACGCGCGCGCGCACGTGCGCACACACACACACACCTGGAAGGTGATTGGCCCTGTGTCAATCACTAGACACAGAATTTTTATGAAATCAAGATGTAAAGTAGGTATGAAGAAAGAAATGGCAACGGGAAAGACTGTGACAAGAGTGGCTAGTGTATACCTAGAGTAATTTTTAAAAATAAATACAGCCAAAATGTTAACAAAGAAACTAAAGTGGAATGCCAAAGTCATTTGATTAATGAGAAAGAAAAAGGGAAATAAAACAAGCAGTAAAAAAATGATGAGCTTCTATGAGAACAAATAGAAGAATGGTAGCTTTAAATAGTAATATCTACAGTTAAAATGTAAATATGTTTGAATGAAACATATAGCATGATCACAGTAAGGTGGCACAGGTCAATAATCCATGATCCTGAATATGAGGCCATTCTGGGAAAGCTGAACTATCTCTCAAAAACAGGATCATAATATAAAGGCCGTGAGTACCTAAAGTGGTAGAGTGCTTACAGAAGTGGATCATTTTTTTTCCTTTAGTAATGAAGGAAAGAGCAACACTTAATTTTTTAACATATAACAAACTTTTCACTAAAATTGAAATATGTATGCAGAGTTTTGCTTCATTCAGGTAAAAATATTAATCAGTTTTGCTCACTTTTCATTATAGATCATGCCTGAAATTACTAATGTTGCCTTAATCTGCTTTACTGGAAATACAGCATGAGTCATCATAATCTTTGCTGATCTCTAATTACAGAAACTAAGAGTTGATTTGGCATAATATACTAATACTTTTCTATAATACTACCCAAATGAGCATGCTGTTTTTGGAAGTACAGCCTTCCAGGTATTGCTTGTGAGAAGCTTGAGAACATCATAAAAAGCAAAAGGAATAATCATCATAATAAATGAATAGTGAAGTCACCCCTGGAAAGTGTGAGGATTCATAATTTTGCTGTTATAGACGAGACAATGATTCTGAGCAGCATCCAGTGACACAATTGTGATCTGCTGATAATATGATGCCAATTGGAATTCTCCAGACATTTGTACAAGCAGTGACATATCCCTCCATCTCCGGTAAAACTGTTTGACTTTCTCTCTGGTTGCTATGTATATAACACTGTTTTCAAGTTTCCTGGGCTTACTACCAAATTCTTGTATATCCATCAACAGGATTATTATTGGAATTTGTTCCTGCCTTCGTTTTCAGGTCTGACTAGTTCCTTTGTCCAATCACAGCTTGAACTTTTCCCGAAGGCTTATTAATTGTTCTGCAATTGTTCTTTAATAATGGGCATCTAACTGATGTTAATGGGGGATGCCGTGTTTCTCAACTCATGTTGCAAAAAAGGATTTAACAGTAATATCATAGAAAAAGGATTTTATTCCCATGAATAACATTCTTAAATGTGGAGATCTTACAGCCTAATCAAAGTCAAGTAACCCATGATCACAATGAGTGAATGAAGGGTATAATTGAAGATGACTGAAAAATGTGTCGTTCTTAAAACACTACTCTAAAATGCGATTTCCAAACATACATGAAAGACTTGTAGTTATATACATACAGAAGGGTCTACGGTAAAAATGTATTTTAAGATTTTCACATTCCTTTCTTTCTTTTTCTTGGTCTTGGGGCTTAAACTCAAGTTCTGTGCAATGTCCCTGAGCACTAGGCTAGCATTCTATCATTTTCAGCATTACCACAACTTCCAATTATCTGGTGGTTTATTGGAGAGAAGAGTCTCATGGATTTTCCTGCCTGGGCTAGCTTCAAACCATGATCCTCAGCTCTCAGCCTTCTGAGTAGCTAGAATGAAAGGAATGAGTCACCAGCAACTGGCTACCATCATATCTTGTATTATAGTTTTTCTCTCCTCTTTCCTTCCTTCTTTCTTCTTTCATTTCAAAATTTTGTGATTGAAATAGAATTGCAAAATGAGCCCAAGCTGACTGGACCCATGATCATCGTGTCTTTAGCATCCCAAATACTGGAACACACACTTGGTCTTTAATATTCAGTCTTAAACATGAGGTTATATTGGACCCACTCCTCTCAATTTTGTTTATAACTAGAGAAGTCTGCTGCAAACTTGGTCTAAAATCACAGAAAATTTTGAATATCAAGTCTAAAAATGAGATAGTTTTGTTCCTCAATGTTTTATTGCTTCGAGAAAAAGAGTCCAGCCCTCAAATAACAGTATTCAGGAAATAAAAATCTCTTAGAATGAAGATAGTAGGACCTAGAAAAATGTACAATCATTCGTATTTGACTTTTATGAAGAAAAGAGAGAACTTATGCTATTAAAAATTAAAGCAAGTTTAAAAAGTTGAACCATTTTAGTTTTTGAACCCAGGCCACCAAACACAGGAGAAGCCACATATAGACATTGGGGTTGTCCTTTGTGTGGCATTATTTAAGTATTCATAGAGAAATGTATGATACCTCCATATTCTGTGGCCCCAGGAAAACTTACTAAGGGAAAATTCACCAACAGAAAGAATGGCACTAGCAATTTTTTTTTTTTTTTTTTTTTTTGCCAGTCTTGGGCTTGAGCTCAGGGCCTGAATACTGCCCTGGACTTTCACAAGGCTAGAGCTCTACCACTTGAGCCTCAGCACTACTTCAGGCGTTTTTTTTTCTGTTTTGTGGTACCAAGGAATCGAACCCAGGTCTTCGGGCATGGTGGGCAAGTACCCTACCACTAGGCCAAACTCCCAGCCCCGGCACTAGCATTTTTGATACTCACGTATTCCTTCCTTACTGTCTTGAAAGCTCTCCACTTTGGCTTCAGGCCAAAAGAGTGGAAGACTCATTAGTGAATCAAAAACGTTCTCAATTTATTGAGGAGAAAAATATTACAGATATAGAATATTATTTATTTATTTACTTACTTTAGCAAAACCTGAAGAAATCCAATCTCAATGGCATGAGCCAAGCTTTACAATTATGCCCTGAGAACTCATTGTGATTTGCATTCATGTAAACACCTTCATTTTTTTTCGTTAACTGAACTGATTTAACTGCTAATTAAAACTAGTCAGTAAGCACAATGCAAAATTAATTAAACCATTTAGCAGAGAGATGCAAATTAAGCTAAGCAATGCATTGGACACTATCAAAGTAAGTGCCATTACTACTTGTCATCAAGCAAAATAGTTCTTAGGGTAAGTGTCTTCCCCAGGGAGAAATGTTAAGGAATAAAAATCATCCTGTTGATTGTATGATGTTTTTCTAAGCAAATGTGCTAAAAAAAAAATACAGCTTATCTTTTAAATTAGAAAAGAAGAAAAGACTTGGTAGTCTCACAGTTGTTTAACAATCACTAAAACATAGTGAACAGCATTTATAGTAAAATATAGCCTTTTTAACATTTTATGATGATAAAATTTGAAACCTTGTGATGTAAAATTACCTAAGTAAGGTTGTCAACTGCCTAATTTTCATCCTCAATGTTTTAATTTTAGATGGTCTCTTATTTAATAAAAGAGGTGATCACTTCCTTTGTCAATAAATACATCATTCCGACACACTAAGCGTCAAAAAAACTAATCTTGAAGTATTTTCCTTTGAGTTATCTCATAGAGCATTTAGGATACCAGTGAAAACTGTAGTGAACACTTTACTTTTAATGCGCAATGAAAATGATAGAATTTTTGCTTCTTTTCCCCCTCCCTGCAAATGCAGATACTGATATCTATAGACATATTTTTGCATGGTAGAATCTGTCACCTTCTATCAGTGTACATAGGTAATTACATTTTCAGTGGTTTCCTAGCATCTGCTGCTGTGAGTACTAGTTAGGTTTAGAGCTGTGATAACGACATACCAGAAACCTACTCAGCTGAAATGCATTATCTTCCATGCCTCAGAGACCTGCATGCATACACATGAACATTTTTTCACTTTCAATTACCACGGTTATCATACTTCATATGGTTAAAAAAAAAAGGACTATATTTTAAAAACTACATCCAAGCCGGGCATGGTGGCTCACGCTTAGCTACTCAGGAGGCTGACATCTGAATACCGAAGTTCAAGGCCAGCCCTGACACTAAAGTCCATGCGACTTTTATCTCCAGTTAACCATTAAAAAACCGAAAGTGGCACTGTGGCTCAAGTGGTAGGGCAATAGCCTTGAGCTGAAGAGCTCAGGGACAGTGCCCAGGCTGAGTTCAAGCCCCACAACCAGGGTTGGGGGGTGGGGGGAGGGAAAGGGGACTACATTCAGCAGTATTTATCATAGCCCAAGCAAAAGGACTTTTGAAGATAACTAAGTGTAGATTTAGATTCAATATTCTCTATTTTGCATGCTGCTGATAAACTCTGTTGAACTAATCAAAGGAAACTGAATACACTCCATAAACATGGAGTTACAGTGCTAGGATCCTAGGAGAATCTTGGAGCAATCACCAATTTCATTGAGATCAAAGAGATGAACGTAAGTAGTGACTCTGACCACGGAACCCTTGGCAGGTTTTCTCATTATCGTGGTATTGGTGGTAGCTTCTTCCCCTTCACAAGTTAAGTGTTGTGTTTAGCCTGTGTGAATGGATGCTGAGCCTTTCACCTGGGCAAAATAAACCTGGAGCCACAAAATTTGTCCTTCCTTCCTGCAATCAACTGATTACCCCCTTGGTTTTCCCTTAATTTATTCCATGAAAATAAGTACAGAAATGTAGATTTAAAGTGATTGAAATAAACCTAGAGTAATTCTTATTCCACACAAACAAGGTCTCCTAATTCTCAATGTTAATTGGTGCTGAGCCTGGGAAAGATGGAGCCAATATGCTAAATTTGAATCTGAATGACCCACGCTGGTTGGTTTGTTTGTTTTGTGTGTGTTGTTTGTCTTGTTGTTTTGCTTTGTGCTTGTTTTCATCCTGGTCCTTAGACTTGGACTCAGAGTTAGAGAGCTATCCCTAATTTTTTTGTTTAATTGAAGACACTTTGATGGACTTCCACAAGAGCCACCACCCCACTTCCAGGTTTTGGTGGTTAATTGTAATGGAAGTCTCACAGACTCTGCTGCTGGGTTTGGATTTGAATTGTGATCCTCAGATCTAAGCCTCCTGAGTAGCTAAGATTACAGTGTGAGCCACCTGCACCTGGATCAGTGTGCTTTATGGTTCCTGTTGTTGTTGTTATTATTATTATTATCACCTTTCAATACCATCACTAAAGATTTATAGGTTAAAAACTTGTCATCTTAAATCTGCTCTCAAACCATAGAATATATTGAAGGAAAAACCCCATTCTTCCTTTTTTCAACATAAGCAAGATTTTACTACTGAGTGTAGCTAAGTTTTCTATGCTAATTCTAGTGAAAGCTGACCTACAATAGCAATTCTCAAGGATCTCAGGCCACTGATGAAGTTGAAGATTCCCCCCATCGCTTCTTTCCTGACACGCTCTATTTTGTGGGACAGCTTCCTCCCAGTAGTCCCACACTAAATATAAGCTGTCACCCTTCTAATTGACCTGTGAAAGTGCTTGTACATTTGAGAACCAGATTCTTCCACAGCCACAAGATGCTGTGCCCTCTGAATTTCAGTTCTCGTCTCCTATAAATGGTCAATTTGCTTTGGCTAGGAAAGATTTTTCAAAGAAAATTTATGTGTTGTATGAGCTTCTTTTTTCCCCCCTTAATTCTATTATCTGTGTCTTCTCTCACATTCTTTATCTGAGTATATTTTTCATCGGCCTCTCTTTCCTTCTTTTGTAATTCATTTATCTTTCTGTTTGTGGATGGAAGAATTCCTCTAATAATTTTTGGTTAGTCTCATCATGCTCACACATAGCCTTGTACACTTTCCATGTTTCACTGAACATATTTACCAGCAGTGTTGAGCATGTTGAGAATATCTTCTAGATCCTTCCTTGCTGCTTTTCTTGCCTAGTTATTGTGTGTAACTCCAAGAAATGGAAAGAAGAGGGTGTATTTTTGTTGCTGTACTATTTGTAGTGCTTTTTTTTTTTTTTTTACAGTTTTTCTCCTTTTGTAACTGGTTTTGATTTCTATACAATTTGCCTTGTATATTGAGTTTGTCTGATTTGGGGAGGGGCAGGCAAAGTAACAGTAGAACAAGGGTAAACCAATTCAGAAGTGACACTCACTAAAGTGTAAGTATCACTGTTGGAAACAAACTACACAAGTTGGCAGGAGGTGGGGGGTAGAATTGGAGGGAAATGAGAGAGGAAGTGACACTGCTCAAAAAGAATACCTGACTTATATAACTGTCACCCTCCCAATTAAGAAAAATATTGTGCACCTACTATTATAGGAACATCCACCATTGTTCTACACCACTAACTTCTAACAATCCAGAAATGTCACAACAATTCTAAACATTCATATACATACATAGAAACAGTTCAGTAACATTAACCATGACTTATTCTGGATGAAAAGAGATTGTTGGTAGAATAGATTGCTCAAGGTGGTTTTAAAAAATTAAGTTTGCTATTGTGTTTTTGTCAATAGGTTTTCATCAGGGAAGTTTGAGTCAAGTATAATAAGATATATAATGATGAGGCAGATATAAATAATGAATACCAATTGTATGGAGGATTGAGTTTGTACTGAGAATTCATTGAAAAAAAAAAGAAATCCCATCATGGGCAAAAATAAAGGCTTAAAGCTGCTGTCATTATGGAATTCTGACATGACTATATGATGGTTTGAAAATCCAAACAAAAAGTCTACTTATCTTTATATGTTCAAAGATAAGGTGGGTGGTTTTTTTTGTTTTTTTGTTTTTTTTGTGTGTGTTTTGCCAGTCCTGGGCTTGAGCTCAGGGCCTGAGCACAGTCCTTGGACTTTCTCAAGGCTAGAGCTCTACCACTTGGGCTTCAGCACCACTTCCGACTTTTTCTATGTATGTGGTACTGAGGAATTGAACCCGGGTCTTCGTGCATGCTACGCAAGCACTCTACCACTAGGCCAAACTCCCAATCCCTGGTTTTTTTCTTTGGTTTTTTTTTGTGTGTTATTTTTTTTTTGTTGTTGTTGTTGTTGTTTTTCTTGGCTGATTTGCTTAGTTTGATTGGAAGTCTGGAAATGGTGTTAACAGATAAGTAGGCATATTTTTTGTATAAGTCAATTTCCCATTCCTAGCTTTCAATTGTGTATTTTCTACTCTCAGAAACCAATAATGCAATACCTCCATTTTTGTTATTCTCTGGAAAAGAAGAAGCTTTAAGCAAGAGGAGATTTTTTCATTCCTCAGCCCCTGAGTTTTTTTCAATCCTCTAGGCAACCAGGCTACAAGGCAGAAGTGACAATTAGCCAGCCTGGCTTTATGCCACAAATTGCATGCTAGACACGCATTCCAGAGTAAACTGGATTGTCCCCACTCCCATTACACATAAAAAGTTGGCATAATATATTTGCCACATATAGGACTTAAACCATATCTAAAAACCCATTAGGCTGGAAACTATCTTCCATATTGATTGAGATATACAACTGTAACTATCTACAGTTTTATACAGTATTTGAAATTGTTCATGCATGAATTATCAAAGAGACAAAGTGATGAGCTTGAAATTATGGAGGGGATGATGAAACTTAGGATCCTCAGTTCCAGGAACCAGTAGATGACAAGAAGAAAAGCTGGATAAGCTACATGTCACCTCCGGATTTTGAACAACTCTGAAAAGTGATGTAATTGAATGCCTAGATTTAGGGTTCACATAATGAACAAAAGTGCAATGGGTTCTCCTTATATGCATGTATTTACTAAGTTTTGAAATATTGACCTACCCTTTGGTCACTTTGAAAATTCTTTTTAATGAAAGAATATTTTAAGTGTATACTGTGTACATGGAAAATACTTAACAGAAACTCTGGGTCATATATTTACCAGTCATGATCAAGGAGGTTCACAGAGACAGATTTGAAGACAGGAAGCCCAAAGGCCTTGGGAAATCCAATGTTCTCTAATTCATTTGATGAAAAAAATAATGTTACATAAACCAGCATGATCATTTCTGTCTTTTATTTGTTTCACCAAATTAGGATGTTCATATTCTAATTTTAAAACATATTGCATGGCTTACAATGAATTATAACCCCAGACTCCAAATCTTAGTAAAATAGACACTGTAAACTGTGTGATTATTGGACTGGGAGGGTAACCTGGTGGTAAAGTGCTCACCTAGCATATATGAAGCCTTGAGTTCTATTTGTCAGTACCATATACACAGAAAAAGTTGGAAGTGGCTCTGTGGCTCAAGTAGAAGAGTGCTAGCCTTGAGCAAAAAAAAAAAAAAAGAGAGTGTGATTATCTTGTACAACCTTTAGAATTTTCTATAGCTGGAATCAAAGAGCAATGGTAAGGTTTTCTGTATCTACTCCTAATCTCCTGCTCTCTACCTCATGATCACATTGATTCATTTCAAAACATATGAGCCTCCTCTCCCCAACTGCTTTCAATTCCCCAGTGTCAACAAATCCACAAACCCAATATGTGGATTGCACAGTCAGTCCTCTAGGCATTCACCAGTGTCATGGTAACAATGAATCTTCCAAAGCTCCTGATAAAATCCCAGTGCCATTGTAATGAATTAAGAGGTGAGACTGTTCCTAAGGGACTGTGTAAATGGGTTAATGCTATTGCTGAACGCATGGACTCCTGATAAAAGGATGAGGTCAGCTATGTGTCCCTTTGTCTCCTGTGTGTCCTCTTGCTCTTCTCCCATGGTACGACATAGCAGGAGGCCCTTACGAGAGGTCATCATAATACTCATGGTCTTGTTGGCCTCTACAACCTATAGATGGATACACTTCTATTCTGTCTCCATCTCCCGGTCTAGGTTGTTCAGTTCCAGCAAAGGACAGCCAGTTTCTTCTCAACTTCCTTGCCACAGATCCATGGCTTAGGAGCGTCCAGGATCAGCGACCCTCTTGGTGCTGTGCAAATCAGCCTGGGTGTATTCTCCTCTCTGGGCACTGAGCATGGGAAATTCTTCTTCCCTAGATGCTAACACAGCTCTCCCATCCATCTCATTGATTCACAATTGCTAGTTCATCTCCTTCCTTAACCCCACCTTGGAGTAGTCTTTCACTGTGACATGCCTTCCCTGTGCCACCACCATGTTTCTCTTTAACACTTGTCACTGCCTATCACAAATGTATGTACAAGTTCCTGTATGTATGTACCTATGTAGATACCCGGCTTTCCTCAGTGTTCCATTCCCTTAACTATCATATGAATCATATGATGTTAGAAAATGGCAATGTTTCTCTTTATATCTGCATGTCTACCATAAGACTGCCTAGTAAGTGGCATATTTTTGAATAAAGGAATTAATTCATCTGATTGATAATAGTTATTTTCATATTTATTTTCAGGGGTTTAGGCCAAGTGTATTTATCAATACTAGTTACTTGCGTATTTACCTAGTAGAGTGGTTTTTATGTAAAAATTAATTCCTAGCTAGGTGCCATGATTTATTTCTGCAATCCTAGCTCCTTGTGAGGCAGATATATAAAAACTGTGGCTCAAGGCTGGGCTATGCAAGAGTACAAGACTTTATCTAAAACCCAAACAAGCAAATGAACAAAATGAAAGCAAAAAAGAACTAAGGGTATGACTCAAGTTATAAAGCACTTACCTAGCAAGCATGAAGCCCACAAAAAAATTTAAACCAAGGGCCGGGAGTTTGGCCTAGTGGTTAAAGTGCTTGCCTAGCATGCATGAAGACCCGGGTTCGATTCCTCGGTACCACATACCTAGAAAAAAGCCAGAAATGGTTCTGAGGCTCAAGTGGTAGAGCTCTAGCCTTGAGAAAGTCCAAGGACAGTGCTCAGGCCCTGAGCTCAAGCCCAGGACTGGCAAAAAAAAAAATTTAAACCAAATAATACATGTTAGTCACAGTATCAAAATAATAACCAAACCTAATGAAGTCAAAATTAAACAGTACTATATTATATCTATCTGCAAAAAGTCAACATAGTTGATCACAAAGAAAATGACATTTATGAGGAAGTAGGCAGTCAGGATGGCACCTGAGAAAAGCAATTTTGAAAGGCCATACAGTATGACACTAAATGAAAAGGACCTCTAGGATATAGAAACAAAAGCCATATAATGAGTGATTGTTGTCCTTAATGTACTATGTTATCTCTCATCTCTTTTGCTGTCCCTTGGTTATCTCATATTGTTACAGTATCTTACTTTGTTATCTGATATATTTGTATTTGGTTATTTGAAATTGGATAGGGAAGGGGGGAAAACAAGATGAGCCTTGGGAGTGGTGGGAGGGAAATGGGGACCAAGACATGAGAAAGGGTATCAATGTATGTGAAGTAATGCACCTTCTATCTGGAGAATATAATGTAACCCTTCTATTAATTACAATAAAAATATATGAAAAAATATCTGTTCCTGGATTTTTCCAACCAATCCCACCAAAGTTTCTATATTATGCTACCTGAACAAATCCCACAAAACACAAATAATAGCAGTGTCATAGTAAATGATACACCCAAGAAAAAGAATAAAGATAGGTAAATAGATTAAAGTTCTAACAGACATTTAAAAAGTAGGGGTTTTTTTCATTACATTATAAGCCAGGTGGGGAAAATAAATTATCCATGTGTGACAGTTGCAGATTCAGATGACTCACCCTTTCCATGAAACAGTGCAAGTGTGTCTTAAGCAGAGGTCTAGCATGTGTGTGCATGTGTGAAGAAAGTGTACGTTATAACTACTAGATTTGTTCTCAGTTGCTCAAAACTATTTCAAGAAAAGAATGGGGACTTTTTCATGTTTCCCTTAAAAAGATATGATACTAAAAGTAAAAATAGGTGATCTACATGAGCCAAGGACAAAACACAAACTCCTACCTTGCTATTGAAGGGAATCCTTGCTAAAAGTCCATTAGAATATTTCAAAAGTCTTATTCTACATTTCTGTTCCCTGTTAAAATCTGTGTGAATCCTCATACTAAAATTCAAGTTGAATCTCTAAGCAACTGAATTTCACAATGCAAAGGAGGAGTGCTACAGAGAAAAGCTTGAGACATCAGCCTAGGGTGTAGGAAAGCAAAGCAACCACAGCTGGCAAATATACATTTTATAGTACTTCCTATAATCATTCACATTCTAGATCCATTTCTTTGCCTTGGAAAGAGCAAAGAAATGTACAAAAATGCAAAAATGCATCAAATGTTTTATTCTGTTTCACAAAAGATCTTTCAGAGGTTGGAAAATATTTCATGGGCTTCTTAGGTAAATCTACCTTAATGTTTCTTCTCCTAAGTACAGGTACAGATTTACTACAGATGTATTCTTTCAATAGCTGGCCTTACTCTAGTTTTAATGTGTGTGCATATATATGTATATCACATATATGGGTGTAAGTACCATATATAATATGAATACATGCATATATGTGATGTACAAATAGATGTGTATGTGCATGTATACATACATAGTACTGTCAGTGCAGTACTATGTCACTTGGAGATTGTCACTTGGAGATCATTAGGGAAGATCAATATATAGAGACAAAAACATGATATCTTATTTTCTTTCCTCTTTTTCTCTCTCCCTCTTTCCTTTTCTCTTTCCCCTCCTCTTTTCCCTTCTGTCACCATCCAACTATCCCCTTTTCAGTGCTGGGTATCAAAACAGGGACATTCCCTGTGCACATAGCTTCAACTACCTCTTTAGCCAGCCAAACACTTAGCACAGTTGTATTTAAGTACCCATGAAGGTGTTTGAAGGAAACTCCCTCAAGAGTGATGAAAGGGATGACAGTGATTGAGTTGCATTTTAGTCACAAACTGACAAGTTGAATTGAAATGCTCTTGTACTTAAAGATAAGGTGGAAAGATAATTAGAGAAGAAAGGAAGGAAGAAATAAACAGAGGAAGAAAAGAAAGCAAAGAAAGAGAGAAAGAAAGAAAGAAACAGGGAGAAGAAAAGAACTCTACCTAACTAACTTCTTTATGAGTTTTATACTTAAATTTGTTTTTTATTTCAAACAACAAAACAAAATGCAAAACCAAAGGGAAATTAAAAGATCCACATGCAGATCTGAGGTTTTTCTGTCCCATACTGGGTGGCTGTAGCCAAAGACAGGGGCATAGGTATAGGATCTTGTTTAGCATACACACATATCATCGTTGTTGAGTAAAGTAATTACACATTTGGCACCAGCAAAAGATGTTACAGCTGCCAAAATGTGGTGGTTTGAGTAGCAAATTATTAGCAACAATTTGTGCAGGTCTGATCATCCATCAGTTATTAATTCCCTTGGCACACTACTGTATACCAGAAATGTTTGTGGACAAATGAACCAGGAATCCTCCAGCCCAATAAAATTCATTTCTGCAATCTGGACATTCCTGAATAGTGCAAGCTAATTGTGAGACAAAATGGCTTATATGACCTTTTATTTACTTGCTTGGGTGACTGTCACAGTCAAGTATGCTGCTGTCTACAGTAACTGGACAGCACTGGAACTTGTTTCAGAAGTCAGCATAAGCAAACAAGGTGCGATGGCTCATGCCTGTAATCCTAGTTACTCAGGAGGCTGAGACCTGAGGATCAAGGTTCAAAGCCAGCTCAGGAATTAAAGACTATGAGACTCTTATCTCCAATTAATCACTAAAAAAGAGGAAGTGGGCTTGTGGCTCTAGGGGGAGGGTAGTAGCCTTGAGCTAAATAGCTCAGGCCCAGGGATAGGGTGGTAGACTTGAGCTGAAGAGCTCAGAGACAGCGCCTGGCCTAGAGTTCAAGCCCCATGACCCACAAAAAGAAGAAAGAAGAAGAAGAAGAAGAAGAAGAAGAAGAAGAAGAAGAAGAAGAAGAAGAAGAAGAAGAAAAAGAAGACGAAGAAGTAGGAGGAGGAAGAGGAGGAGGGGGAGAAGGAGGAGGAGGAGGAGAAGGGGGAGAGGAAAAAGAAGAATGTTTCCTGAAGATTTATCTGATGCTCTTTTCATACTTTTTTGACAAAAGAAATAAAAACAGATGCAGCATTCATCATCTCACAAATTTTATTTTACATATTTTACACTAACTTGATATTTTGTTGCTGTCTTTTTTAGTCCTTGTTTCCTATAAAAAGAAATAAAATGAAAATGAAATAACACTTTCAGTTATACAAACCAGGGTCCTTAATTCATAATCTACATAGATATCAAGGAATCAAGTTCCCATTGAATTTCTCCTCAAAACACAGTTTTTTGTAATTAGGGAAATTTCCCAGGTGGAACTAATTTAATTTTTCTCTTTCTGAAAATACAGTATATATAAGAAAACTATTCCCTACCTTTCATATATGTTTTGCCAGTCCTAGGCCTTGAATTCAGGGCCTGAACATTGTCTTTGTGCTTTCCCCAGTCTAGAGCTCTACCACTTGAGCCATAGCACAATTTATAGCTTTTTTCTATGTATGTGATACCAAGGAATTGAACCTGGGTCTTCGTGCATGCTAGGCAAAAACTCTACCACTTGGGCAAACTCCCAGTCCTCCTTTCATATTTTAATATGAAAAATAATTGTGCTAATCAGGGAAATGCCAACCAAAAAGAGCCCGGGTCCAGATGGTTTCACTGCGGAATTCTACAAAATGTTTAAAGATGAAGTAACATCTATACTCTTGAAACTCTTCCGAGAAATAGAAGCAGAAGGAACAATACAAAACCCATTTATGAAGCCAATATTACTATCATCCCCAAACCAGGGAAAGACCCAACAAAAAAAAGAAAATTACAGACCTATTTCTCTAATGAACACAAATGCAAAACTTCTCAATAAAATACTAGCCAACAGAATCCAGGAACAAATTTTAAAAATTATACACTACGATCAAGTAGGCTTCATCCCACAGATGCAAGGCTGGTTTAACATTCGCAAATCAATCAATGTAATACATCACATCAATAGAGCTAAGGATAAGAATCATATGATAATTTCTCTGGATGTGGAGAAGGCATTTGACAAAATACAACATCCATTCATGTTGAAAGCACTAGCAAAAATAGGAATAAGAGGTACATTCCTTAAAATAATTAAAGCCATATATGACAATCCTACAGCCAGTATTGTACTAAATGGTGAAAGACTGGAACCATTTACCTTAAAATCAGGAACTAGAATGGGATGCCCACTCTCTCCACTTCTCTTCACTATAGTGCTGGAACCCTTAGCCAGAGCAATAAGAAAAGGAAAGGACATCAAAGGGATCCACATAGGGAAAGAAGAAATTAAACTATCCCTATTTGCAGTCGACATGATCCTCTACTTGAGTGACCCAACAAGCTCCACTCCCAAACTCCTAGAATTAATAAACCACTTTAGCAAAGTGGCAGGATACAAAATTAACCTTCAGAAGTCAGTAGCCTTCTTGTACACCAACAATACACAAACAGAAGACCAAATAGAGAAAATGATCCCATTCGCAATAGCCCCCAAAAGAATAAAATATTTAGGAATTAACTTAACCAAATATGTAAAGGAATTATTTAATGAAAACTACAAAAGCCTAACAAGAAAAATTAAAGAGTACACTAGGAAATGGAAAGACATCCCATGCTCATGGTTAGGGAGAACCAACATAGTGAAAATGGCTATACTGCCAAGATTGATATACAAATTCAATGCAATCCCCATCAAAATCCCAAAGACATTCTTTACTGAAATAGAATATACAATACAAAGATTCATATGGAACAAGAAAAGACCTAGAATAGCCAAAATAATTCTAGGCAAAAAGAGCAATGCAGGTGGGGTGGTCTTAAAATACCAGACTTCAAACTCTACTATAAAGCCATAATAACAAAAACTGCATGGCACAAAAACAGACCAGAAGATCAATGGAACAGAATAGAAGATCCAGAAATAGAACCACATACCTATAGTCAACTTGTATTTGACAAAGGAACCAAAGATATACAGTGGAACAAACACAGCCTATTCAATTATTGGTGCTGGCAAAACTGGGCAGCCACATGCAGAAAACTAAAAATTGAGTTAATGCTTGTGCATGGTGAAAGGCTAGGGTCAAAGTGGATCAAAGACCTTAATGTCAGACTGGAAATTGTGAAACTGCTACATGATAGAGTATGAGAAACACTGGAACTCACAGGCACAGGCAAAAGATTCCTGAACAGAATCCCAGGGTCACAACAGATTGGAGAGAGACTCGATAAATGGGACTACCTAAAAATAAAAAGTTTCTGCACAGATAAAAGCATAGTCGCAAAAGCAGAGAGATGGCCAACCAACTGGGAAAAGATATTTACCAATAATACATCTGACAAATCCCCCCAAACCCAACAAACCATTCACTAAATGGGCAAGGGAACTAAAGAGAGACTTATCAGAAAAAGAGATTAAAATGACAGATCAGCATATGAGAAAATGTTCATGATCCATGGTCATAAAGGAAATGCAAATAAAAACAACCCTAAGATACCACCTTACCCAAACAAGAATGGCCAAGATTTTGAACTCAGACAATGACAGTTGCTGGTGGGGTTGTGGAGAAAAAGGAACCCTACTACACTGCTGGTGGGATGTAAACTAGTTCAGCCACTCTGGAGAGCAGTGTGGAGGTTTCTTAAAGAACTGAAAATTGACCTTCCCTATGATCCCGCCATACCACTTCTGGGCATCTACCCTGAACATCATAACCCAAGATATTATAAGGACACCTCCTCAGCTATGTTTATCTTGTGCTATTCACAATAGCCAGGCGATGGAAATAATCCAGATGCCCTACTGCAGATGAATGGATACATGTATATATATATATATACATATATATATGTATAATATATATATATATACATACAATGGAATTCTACATAGCCAACAGACAAGATAAAATAATGGCATTCGCAGGGAAGTGGATGAATCTAGAGCAAATCATGTTTAGTGAGACAAGTCATGACCTAAGGAACAAAAGGCGCATGCTATCCTTAATATGTGGCTATTAAATCCAAAGAGTACAAGAGCGAGGACTCAATATTTGCATACCCAATGCTATAGACATGTTATAGGAAATATAAACATAACTACAGAGACATAAAAATTTATGACTCTATAGACATAATGTTTTATTTCATAAATAAATATGTGTCTATGATACACAAACCCTTAGCCTAATTTTGATTATGTTCTAAAAACTAAGTTCCAGTGATCGTATATAGAGATTCCCTTCTTTTGAACACTTATTTGTTAAACATGTCATTTGAAATATGGTGTAAAAATCAATGTTAATAAATTCTTTAATAAAAAATAATTGTGCTAATATAAATGATGCTTAAGTGAACGAATGATTTACAAATTGACTTAATGAGATATATACTGTGAAGAGTCCCTCTTTAGTAAATTGGTAACAAAGTGTCAAAATTGCATTTCAATGGTTTGTAGTTACATGTCATCTACATATTGCTTAATCTCATGTCCAAGAAAATGGTGAATCAGAAAGAATATTGCTATTTTCTATGGTGAAAATATCAATGTATTCAAGAGGAACAATTGACTTTCTATATATGTGCTGTACAAAAGAATAAAGGCAGTAATCCCTCAGTTTCTTTAGAGTACAGATTATGATGATGATCTCAGAATGTAGGCATCATGACACTATTCTTCATCCACATAGTCTTAGCTCTCCAACAAGTGTCCTGTCAAATAGCCAAGAAGCAAGTGTGATCACACATCTCCAGCACAAGTGTGTTTCTTTAGATGTAAATGATATTATGGTACTCAAACAAAAACCTGATCTGGTATCTGGTTGTTAGATCTGTGACAGGAACTGGTTTTCCAAATAAGCTACAGAAATTAGTTCCACTTGAGAAATTTCCCTAACTAAAAAGCCGAGTTTTGAGGAGAAATTTAATGGGAACTTGACTCCTGAATATTTATGTAGGTTATGAATTTAAGGACCCTGGTTTGTATAAGTGAAAGTATTATTTATTTTTCTTTTTTCTTTTTATTTTGTTGTTTACCATTTTGTCCTTATTTCTTCCTAAAGGAGGAGCTCAATTTAGACAGGGCCCTGTTACAATCATAGGAAAAGGAACATCAGAAAAAGGATTAAGTAAATATTTTTTTTTCCTCCTCTCAGTACTGGGATTTCAACTCAGAGCTCTAGCTAGAGCAATTCCCTTGGCCTATACTTCTACTCCTGCTGAACAATTTTTAATGATTATTCACCAGAGAGCAATCTAAACACAAAGAGCTTTGTCTTTAAATATAATATGTAAGAATATTTATGAATTGAGGACATTCAAAGGGCAAATATGGGTCTTAATTTTCCATAGTCTCAACAATTATTATACTTTTAAATGATTTTAAAGCACAAAAGTAAATTGTTTTTCAAACACTAGTGAAGAGTTACATAAAAAAGGAGAGCATGAGAGCATGAGTACATATATATTAAATAATTTAAATTTTATCAATGTTATTAAAAAGATTAACATGTGTTAAGGGTTGTAGCCTAAAACTAATTTCCTTTACAAACAAATGCATTAAAATTTATAGAAATATGAATAGTTAAGTAAATGAAAACTGAATATTTAACCGAGAGGGTCTATTTTGCCTTGGCTTTTTTTTTTCAGATCAGCAATTAATACTATTGTAAGGTTAAGATACTGCCAGAATGAATTCAGAATGAATTTCTTTTCTATCCTATAGGATTGAAGATGTGCAAAGTTAGAATGCGATGTGGTTTTGATACATTCATTATGATAAACCCATTCAGCACATGCTAAATACTGGAGAACAAGAAAGAATGTGGAAAAGTGGCTTCAGATGAGAAGAAAAGTAAAGAAGAACAGAAAGAGAGTAGAGGAAGAGGTGAGGGGTAAGTGTGGTAGATATGCCAGGATCCCCTTCGTAAGAGAATATATTTCCCCAGTTGTGTGTCTTTCAGACTTCAACTTGAGAGAAACAACTTGCATAACTACCAGGCTGTATTGCTTCTATGTCTGCTGCCTCTCCTTGTGTGTATCTTGCCAGCAGTTAATCTAGCTAGCTTTCCTTTGAAAGCAAAAGATTTCTCTTTGATTTATATTTCCTATGCTGCTTCTTTCTTAACCCCAAAGTGGTTGGTAGTACAAGTATGTGGAGTATTCTTTCTCATTTATTTCCTCCATAGGTGAATCCACTCACATTTGTGTCCATTTTAGTGTGAGCATTTCATTTCAGATGTTGTTATGTTCCAAGTTCCCTAGCCAATGTGTCTTCTCCTCAGAAAGATGTTTTTCATACTCCTACTTCTCTGACAATGACATAAATCAGTAACTTGTTTAAATAATGAACAAATAAAATGGTGTAACATTTATCATTCCCATCCTGAGAAACTTGAATCTTATTACTGTGAATGAGAAGCAATAATCTAATATGAGGAGAACATACTGAACAACCCCAGCTTTCTCAATCCCTTTGCATTTGTAATGTCATATTTCTTCAGGATTATTCTTTTAAAACAGTCAGACTTATCTGTACCACCATGCAGCAGTGATGTCTCTCTCTTTCTCTCTCTCTCTCTCTCTCTCTCTCTCTCTCTCTCTCTCTCTCTCTCTCTCTCTCTCTCTCTCTCTCTCTCTCATTTTTTAAATATAATGAAATGGTGGATAAGTTGCGCTAGCATTCCTGGGCTTAATAATATATTTATTTCCTCTACCTCTCTAAGAGACTATGGCATGTAACAAACTACCTTCTGTTTTACTACATTTCTATGAGTGATAGAGATCAAAGATGGACAGGAGGAATGGACACTCATCATAAATATTTTAAAATAAACACTTTCCTACAAAGCAAGAAGGAAGGAGTAATTAGTAGCTAGTATAACCATAATGAATGATTCATTTCTGGTTATGATTATGAAGAAAACAGAACTCAAATTCATTGTTTCTATTTCTTCATTTTTCAGCCAGTGAAGTTATGATTAATGTTCTTCTTCAGATCTAACTTGTTGGTCCTTAAAGGCAACTCTTCTGAATTTACATATGAGAAAAAAAACTGAGGCAAAGTGGTCAAAGCATACCAGATGGAATGTGGTCAAAGTAGAAAATGGGGTGTTTTAAAAGAAAGTGTGGCATAGGCTTACTGAGGTGGATTGTGGAAAGTATAAAGATAATGAGAACTAACTTGGATTTGTCAAATCTAGACTCTGCTAAAAGATGGAGATTGAAATGGTGGTATGAAAAGACTCATAAGATTTTCCTGAAGTGCCCAAGCTCTGTGGCATCTCACAAAATGATCTTTAGTCCTCGGGACAGAAACTGTGGGGATACCTGCTTTGATTTGCAGGAGATTCAGACATCATTTCTATTTAATTTTTGTTCTTGTATATGATTTAGCAGCATTTTTTATTTCATTTGATTTGAGTAGTACTTATATTTCAAATAAGTTCTACTATGTTATTGCATAGACACATACATGTACATATATATGTGTTTATATGATCCAATAAATAAATACTATTCACACATGCATCATCTATATATTAAATAAGAAAAATGACAAAAAAGAATGTCTATGGATATTATTTCTTTTTTGTGAGAACAACTGGAAGATTTTCATTGCTGCATCTCTTTTATGAATGCCTCGAACAGTCCTGTTCCTGTTAATATCAAACATAGAAGAATCAAACCCAAAGTCTCTATTTTTCTAATTCCAAATTCTTCCAGGATATTAACTAGGCTGCTTGCCTTCCTATTGCATTGTGTGTTCTTTAAATTAGTTAAGCTCTTTCTGTCTTTCATACCTCCATAACTTTAGAAAGAGATTGAACCCAGAGCTTTCTCTATGCACACTCTATCTCTGAGCACGTCCACCAGCCAAAGCTGGCTGTGATAGTGGAATTATATTCTTGTAAACTCTGGTCAGAAAAGTTTCCATTTTGAGATATGGAACATAAATGACCAGTCCTGTGTGTGTGTGTGTGTGTGTGTGTGTGTGTGTGTGTGTGTGTGTGTGTGTGTGCAAGTAAAGGATGACAGTTTGGATTTAACCCAATGACAATGGTTGAGAATGTGAGTGTTTGGAACCTTTGCTCTTTCTCCGTGGGTGCACTCTGAGCATGGATGACAGGGTCTCCGACTTGGGATGCTGCAAGCAGCCTCATACATCAGACATTTTACAGTCCACCTAGTTCCTAATGGAAGGAGGAGTTCCAAACCCATTTTCATCAACATTTGCAGATGTTCTTCTCCTCCAAATGCCTTTTTAAGTATCTAGACCCAGCAGTCTGGCTTTTCCTCCAGATAGTCATCTCCTCCTCTGGCTACAAGTATAGTTACATGCTCCAATAGACAAGATCTTCCAAAAATCTGATATTTTAAAATTAAAAAAGTATTATTTCATATTTGTATATGCATGGGCTCAAAACTAAGATGATTGTGAGTGAAAAGCAGAATGGAAGTCTTCCTCTTGTTCACAGACACCAAAGATGCGTGAGGGGGCACACTTGGAAGAGGTTTCTGGGAGAGTTTCAGGAATAGGAGTGTGGGTGACAATGAGAGGAAATATCTCTGTCACCATCATTATGCCAGGAGGAGTGCTTGGAACTCAGCTGCGCACAGTGGGGTACAGAGCTCTCTGAAGAGGCAGATGGAACCACGTGAGGAAGCTGGGAAGCAGAGGATTCAGCCCTACTTGCATCCATCCCCTTTCCTCCTTTGTCACACAGCCCAAGGGATTTCAAGCTTGCTTGTTCTTTCCCGGAACTGAAAGCCCAGAGTTTCTTGCCAAGAGCTGAGCTGCAAGCCTTTCTCTGGATTCCCCTCCAACCTCATTTCTCAGGCCCCAGAAGGGTAGATTCACTCAAAACTGTTTTCAGGGTGGATGAGAAAGTCAATGTCAAGCCAGTGAGATAACAAAGTATCAAGTTTGTTGAAGTAAAGAAAATATATGTAAGTTCTTTTTCCCTGTATATATTATACATATGAATATATATTTTGGGGTAAAATAATGTACATGATTGCCAAGAATAAAAGAGAATTACACTTTCTACCATTTCTAATCTTCTTGAGTGGAACCAATTTATTTTGTGTTGAATGGGGGACTCATAAGCCAAAAATGTAGCCCTGGGACTAGATTGAGATATGAAGGGAAATTGAAACACAATAAAACCCCATGCATGATGGTTTACAGCAGATCCATAATTACCATATAAGATGTTCTTCTGCAGACAGGTGCAGGTAATTATGCAACACATTGACAATTTTTCAGTCTCTCAGCCATTTCTAAGCGAACCACAGAGCTGGTGCTATGCTCCACAGACAAACCTTTTTACATAGGATCAGAAACTGAGAACTTCTACCCCATTGTCCACTATCCCACAAAAGAAACTTAGCTTTGTTCTTTCAAACTTGAGTAAGAAAATCCACTCACATTAGAGCAGATCTGGCCAGTTTCTTTCTGGAATTATTGTGGGCTATCATACATAATGCATTGAGTTAAAATTAGGATTAAGGAAATAAAGAAGTCAAATTTCAAACATTTCTGGAATATGAATTTTTGTTAAGAAAAGCATATTGATGTGCTGATACAATTAGCTTGGAAACAATGGGTTAAAATTACATATAATGACATGTACAAAATTGAAGGGCACTGCTGTACATAGTGATACACATTTGCTTGTCATATTCCTGTCATTTTATTGGAGTCACCTTCAATTAAGAAGTAGCCATTATCTCTATTTTAGAGACGAGTGATCTTAAGAAGATAAAGAAACCTCCCTATATCTCCAAAGGTAGAAGTTGCACTATTTGGACCTGGGCATCTTATAATGCATAGGTTTCGTTCCTATTGAGAGAAAGCTAACTGCACAACACCTCGGTATCATAGATTTCTAGAAAAAGCTAGAATTCCCAAATGGACCAGTAGTTGTATCTCATCCACATGCATTGTTCCCAAGTTTTCCTTAACAGTATTAGCCTGGAATTGGAGTTATAACACTTGGAATTATTTTAAAAATCTCATGGAAAATTGAGCTCATCATGTCATTTTTTCACCAAAGAATTATCAAAAATGATACTACCTTGAGAACCTGGCTTCTGCATATACCTACAGGAACTACATAAGAGATTTCTGTTATTTCTGAATTATCTCCTTCCTGGGTACCAACACTGTATGTCAGAATAGGATTGAATCTTGAGACAGGGTATTTAAAAAGTTACAATGGTACCATTATTATGTAGGTGCTAGCATTCTCAGTAGAGTATTAGAAGAAGAGATTTGTGTTTGGTTCTTCCAGGGTTGAGGAACAAATAGCCCTCAAAGGCACATAATCAGGAAGACACTTTCATATCATTGGTTGTGGGAATTCTGTCTGCCTACATTGATTTGTATAATCATTTGTTTATTTGAGACAAAAATAGAAGAGCAAAGACAGATTTCAACAAGTTTAATAAAGATCGAAGGAACATATTCTATATCTCAGGGTATTTAACATTGAAATAGGCTACAAAGGTGCTAAATTACTTCCCTCCTTGGGAATCATTTTTAATGTAATACCAATCACTGTTTGTTATTTTACCAATCCCACCAAATAGTTACATGTAGGATGCGATCTTGGATGTTTGGTGTAAAGTAGTGAGCAAAACCTTAGTTTTTTGAGGAACCTCCATACTGCTTACCAAAGTGGTTGAAAAGTACATGTCCACCAGAAGTGTGCTAGGGTTTCATTTGGCCACATATTCACCAGCATCTGTTATTGATAGCTTTCTTGGTAATGGCCATTCTAACTAAGGTGAGATGGAATTTCACTATTGTTTTGATATGCATTTCCTTTATGGCCAGAGATGTTGAGCATGTCTTCATATGTTTGTTGGCCACTCTTGCTTCTTCTAAGAAGACTCTCTTTAGCTCATTAGCCCATTTATTTGTTGGTTATTTGTTTAATTTTTTAGGCTCTCTGTATATTCTGGATATTAGGATATTATCTGATATATAGTTGGCAAAACCCTTCCTCCATTCTGTCTGTTAACTTCTTTTTTTTCTTTCTTTCTTTCTTTCTTTCTTTCTTTCTTTCTTTCTTTCTTTCTTTCTTTCTTTCTTCCTTCCTTCCTTCCTTCCTTCCTTACCAGTCCTGGGGCTTAAACTCAGGGCCTGAGCACTGTCCTTGGGCTTCTTCAAGGCTAGAGCTCTACCACTTTAGCCAAAGCATCACTTCTGGCTTTTTCTATGTATGTGGTACAGAAGAACCAATCCTGGTTCTTGGTGCATGCTAGATAACCACGCTACACTAGGCCAAACTCCTGGCCCTATCAGCTGTCTTTCTAGCTTGTTGGCTATGTCTTTTGCCATGCAAAAGCTTTTTAGCTTGAAGTAATCTCAATTATTAAGTCTTTCTTTGATTTGCTGTATTTCTGAATGATGCAGCAATTCCACCCTTGGACATTTATCCTAAATATTATAAACCAAGATACAGTAAAGTCACAAGTACAACCATTTTATTGCAGTGCTACTCACCACAGCCAAGGTATGAATTCAGCCCAGATGCCCCTCAATGGACAATGTGTGTATACATAATGGAATTTTACTCATCTATTAGTATGAATAATATCGTATAATTTGTAAAAAAAATGGAAATACTTAGAAAAAAACTATGCGGAGTGAAGTAAATCAGGCACAGAGAGACAAAGATTCCACGCTTTCTCTCATCTGTGGAAACGCTATAAACTAATAAGTAAATATATTAGGTGGTATGCAAGTGTATACAAATGCATTAACAAATATAGTATATTCTAGAGGAAACTCAAACAGTGTAATTCCTTAAAAGGCAAAATTAACAATCAACAAAATGTATACTGGGAAAGATGAACTTGAATGAGGTGGGGTGAGGTTATAGGGAGAGATGCAGAAGAATGAATTGAAGATGGGAGATATAATCAAGAATTCAATGCATGTCCTACAAAATTAAGAAAAATGAGAGAAGGAGAGTTTGAGCAGGATGCATGAGAAAGGGGTAACATGGACCAAGATGCATTGTATTCATAATCTGCTTTGTTAAATGGCAACCACTTTTTGCAACCACTTAATCATAAAAAATAGGACCCCTGTATTCCATGCCTGCCTGTAATCCTAGATTCAGAGCTGAGGATTGTGGTTCAAAGTCAGCCCATACAGGAAAGCCCATGACACTCTCATCTCCAATTAACTATCAGAAAGCCCAAAATGGAACTGCTAGAATGTTAGCCTTGAACAAGAAAATATAAAAACAAAAACAAAAAACAAAAATTCAAGGAGAGGGCCAGGAGTTTGGCCTAGTGGTAGAGTGCTTGCCTAGCATGCATGAAGACCAGGGTTTGATTCCTCGGTACCACAAACAGAGAAAAGCCAGAAGTGGTACTGTGGCTCAGGAGGTAAAACTCTGGCCTTTGACTTTAAGTGATTTCACTGCTTATCTAATCAGATTGTGGTTCTAATGGACTGAGATGCTGGTTGAGTTCATACTATACTATTGTGCTCTTCAGCTCCAAAGCTACCATTTTAAACCCATCTTAAATCCTATTATTTTGACCATCAGTCACCAAATCTATTCAGATCCTTTGGGCCAATGGGGAAACTATGTAAAACATAACATATGATTTAAACTACAAATAAGATTTTGGTTATGCTTCCAGTGTTCAATTCCTAACCCTTCCTATGCCCAAACATTCTCTAAGTGTTTGAGTTGATACATGATAGATCAAAAATTGATATACACAAATCACAAGCCTCTGTCATGAACTGCATTTCCTCTGAACATTAAACTACATATAGGTCTGTGCCATCTCATTATTCAAGGTGTTCCCTGAGTGTAATCTGGACAGATTAGGAAATGCCTGAATTCTTCTAAACCCAGTGGATGGTTGTATCTGTATTCTGCCTACATATGCAACTGAAGTGGGCACATAGGACCAAGTTGCTCCCTTACTCCAAATGGCAAGAAGAAGGAGGAAGAAGAGGAGGACAAGGGCAAGGAGAAGCAGTGGAAGAAGAAGGAGAAATAGAAAGAAGAAGAGGAGGAGGAGAAGGTGAACTGCCCAATCATACAGGTCCTCCATAACTATGTTTTGGAAGTTGTGGAAGGCTGGCCCACACAGCCGCAGAATAATGGTACTGACTACAAATTCAACAACAGCTGTCCCTAGCTGCTCTCTTCAGGTCTAGGCTGAAATCCTGCCTGCTGAGGCTTTTTGTATCAATGTTAGTCAAGTCAGCTTCAGATGATGTAATTGCCTCCAGTTGCTCCAGAACTCTGCATGACTTCAGGCAGACTCTCATTGGATCACGTGTTCAAGGGACGTCTCCACTCTCTTTGCCAAGTCTTAGTGACAGTGAATTCATTTTACGTGATATCATGGAAATTCTGGTGGTGATTTGTTTTGTTTTGTTTTGGTCTGGATGTGACTTTTCTGCAGTATGTAGTCTCCACCTTCCAGTAGGCAGCCTGATCTGTAGAGAATAAAAATAGACTACAAAGCTCAATTATTCAATTAAATTAGAAGCTTATAAGTAATTTCTAGCATCCTCTACTTAGTTGAAAAGGTCCATGAGACCCTCTCTCCAAAATAACCAGCAAAAGTTAAAGTCATGATACAAGTGGTTCAAATGGTAGAGGAGCAGCCAAGAAAGAAAATCAAGTGAGAGAACATACTGAATTCAGGTCTTGATATTATTAACCACATAAATATAAAAGAAGGAGAAGAAGACGAAGAAGAAGAAGAAGAAGAAGAAGAAGAAGGAGAAGGAGAAGGAGAAGGAGAAGGAGAAGGAGAAGGAGAAGGAGAAGGAGAAGGAGAAGGAGAAGGAGAAGGAGAAGAAATAGAAATGGAGGAGGATGAGGAAGAAAGAAGTAGAGAAAGAAAGAAAGGGAAAGAAGAAAAAGAATAAATAGAACAAGTTAACGTGTGTGTAATAATGTAGAAATCCTAAATGAAGTGGGGTGGTAGAGAATAACAGTTCAAAGAAATACCTAAGACATGGAAGCAGCCTAGATGCTCCTAAATGGACAAATGGATCAAGAAAATGTGGTATACATATACAATGGAATTTATATCATTTGCAAAGAAATGGATGGGTCTGCACTCTCTCCTATGTGGAAGCTAAATCGAATTCATAAATATACAAATAAATGCATGGGGTTACATGCAAGTGGTCACAAATGTATTGACCAAAGTATATATGCAAGGGAGATTCAAATGGTGTCAATCCTTAGAAAATCATACTGATAATCCAACAAAATGAATACCAGGAAACTGATTCTTGGAAGATGTAGGCAGAAGGTCTATGGGAGGAAAAGAACTTGAAGAGAGGAGAGGTGGGGGAGGAAAGGCACTCATCACATTCAATGTACATCCTATTAAACTAAGAAAATCAAAGGAAGGGTTTGGGTTGGGAGACATGGCAGAGAATTATGAGAGGGCTGACATCAATCAAGACACATTGTATTTATAAACTGGTGTGTTGAAAGCTAACTCCTTTGTACATCTACTTAAAGGCAAAAAAATGGAATTTTTAAAAACCAAAATTTAAAAAAAGAGAGGAGAAAATGATCCCCAGCATGAGATGCCTTGGCCATTAATGAAAACCTAGTGTCTAAGCGTGAGCCCTATGACTGAACCACAAGAAAGAAGCTATGCTGAAGAGACATACAGAGTGTTCCCCTAAGAAACTTGAACTTGTTTAAGCATATGAGGGACCAATATAAAAAAAGATTAAACCAAAGAAAGAAAGGGGGGAAAATTAGCAATGTGAAGTCTCTAATGTCAGTCTCCAAAATCACTTCCAAAGGTCTCTGTTGGTGTATTCACCACTTCATGTAGTTGCCTGTTTTACTGTGGGGGAATGTGTAATGCATGGAACATGGCAGAAAGACCCCGCGTTGTGTGTGTGTGTGTGTGTGTGTGTGTGTGTGTGTGTGTGTGTGTCTGTGTGTGTCTTTTGGCTGCTAGCTCTTGAACCCTCTCTCTCATGTTTACTCTCAATTTCCAGGAAAGATAGAGCTCAGAATATTATGGAGAGGCCTTTTAACAAGGAAGAAAGGTTTCAGCTCTGTAGCTTCCAAGGGAATGAGTCTTGCCACATCCGTGGGAGGGAACTCTAAGTCACAGTTGGGCAGCAGTTTTGCCACTTCACAAGTGACTCAGAGCCAGGACCCACCAGCAAAAAGCTGATTCTGGACTCCTTCAGAAATGCTACATATTATTGATTTTTTTCATATATTTTTATTGTAATTAATAGGTTACATTATATTTGCCAGATAGATGGTGCATTACTACAGATTCATTGATACCTTTTCTCATGTCTTGGTCCCCATTTCCTTCCCCCTACCCCAGCCCCTCATCTTGTTTTCCTCCCTTCCCTATCCGATTTCAAATAACCAAATACTCATATATACAATATATCAGATAACCAGGAGAAATACTGCAACAATAACTAAGGGAAAGCAAAAGAGATGAGAGATAACATATTACATTAAGGACAACAATCACTCATTATATGGCTTTTGTTTCTATATCCTGGAGGTCCTTTCATTTAGCATCATTCTATATGGCCTTATAAATCTACATTTTGTTCTATTGTAAATCTCTGCTAGGAGAGCCCAAGGTTTCTACTGATTAGGACAAATGAGAGAAACCATTGAGCCTAAGTTCCTTTGAGTCTGGCTTATTTCACTTAATATGATTTTTTTTCTAAGTCTTTCCATTTCCTTACAAATGGGGTAATGTCATTCTTTCTGACTGCAGCATAGAATTCCATTGTGTATAAATACCACATCTTCTTGATCCACTCATCAACAGAAGGGCATCTGGGTTCGTTCCATATCTTTGCTATGGTGAATAATGCTGCAATGAACATTATTGTGCTAGTGGATTTAGTATGTCCTTGTTTCTGGACGATTGGGTAAATGCCAAGTAGTGGGAATTGCTGGGTCATAGGGGAGTTCTAATATTATTGAATTTTGCTCGTACTGGGCTTGAGTGCAGGGCTAGAGCACTGTCCTTGGACTTTCTCAAGGCTAGAGCTCTACCACTTGAGCCTCAGCACCACTTCCAGCTTTTTTCTATGCATGTGGTACCGAGGAATTGAACCCAGGTCTTCACGCATGCTAGGCAAACACTCTACTACTAGGCCAAATTTCTGCCCCTATTTTTGATATTTTACCATGCCTGATAGTGCAGTGATTTGTAACAATAGATAATTAATATAATGTGGAAGCAAAACAAAAGGAAAAGGGAGGTGGATCTCAAAGAATACATGCACTACATAGATAAAGCTATATGTATACATAGACATACATGTTAAGCATTAAATGTTTAAGGGATTTAACAGAGTAGATGAATATAGTAAAAATATAATAGATATATACATATGAAAATATCACAATGAAACTACTTGGATCAATTAGTATCTGCTGATACAAAAATTTAGGACTTATTTTAGTTCATATTAGATGTGAAATATGCTCACTATGATAATTACATATATTTAATGAGCAAATTCCTTTTAATGCTTAATATATTGTTTTAAAAATAAAAATAAGCAGGATGTGGGTGACTCATATCTGTAATACCAATTATTTAGGAAACTGTGATATGGGGATCATAGTGTGAAACTAGCCCATGTAGGGAAGTCCATGAGATTCTTATTTCCAATTAGCTACCAACAAAGACAGAAGCATTAGCTATGAGCACAAGGAAAGCGCCCAGTTACTGAGTACAAGCCTAAGTTCAAACACAAAAATAAATAAAAATGAATAAATTAATAAATACAATATATTGTTATCTGATTACAGTGCCACATAATTCTAAAGGCTTAGGACACTGAGACAGGCTAGATCACATAGTATGACTTCATCTCAGAAACAGACATTTCAGCCTCTCTTGACAGATGGGTGTTTGGGAGAAGAGAGCAGATTGATTGTTAAGTCCACTCAGGCCTCATAGCTGACAATGAGGATGAAGCCCCAGCTAATTGAAGACAGTTAAACAAGGGGCTAACAGTGTTTCTAACATAAGAGAGGCTGTCACCTAAGCCTGGCCAGGACTGGGCTGGAAATGGAATGAGTAAAACAATGAGTAAAAATAAAATGTATTTATGAGTTTGAGATACAAAACAAGGTGGGCACAAAGTGACAAGGAGAGTATGCAGCTGCTAAAAAAAAAAAAAAAAAGCAACAGCTGGAGTTGACTGACCTTGAAGAGACCTTGTGCCAATGTGGACCTGGACTTGATGCAGGAAGCATGACTTCTAGAAAACAGCCATAGGAAAAAGTGGTGGTATCACATGTTATGCCCAAATGACAGGACCCAAATGTGAGCAGTAACTTTACTAAGCGGGTACTGGCATGAATAAGGTCATGGCACTGAAACTTGGCATGAGGATGGCTGTGAAATAAGCTCACAGCGGTAGAGAAAGTCTGGAGGAACGAGACTAGCCCTTGAGGACCCATAAAAGGTACAGTCCTGGCGGAAACACCAGTTCGTTGTGCCTGATAAAATCCTGTTACTGCAGTATGTATCCAGATTTCTTTTCCTTTTTTCTTTCTTTTTTTTTTTTTGTCAGCCCTGGGTCCTGAACTCAGGGCCTGGGCACTGTCCTTGAGCTTTCCTCAAGGCTAGTGCTCTACCCCTTGAGCCAAAACACCACTTCCAACTTTTTCTGTGTGTGTGTGTGTGTGGTACCAAGGAATCGAACCCAGGTCTCTGTGCCCGCTAGTCAAGTACTTTATCACTAGGCCATACGATCAGCCCCCAGATTCCTTACCTAAATAGAAGAAGCTTCTGATGGCTACAAAGTTCTCCAGTCGGGGAAGGATTCAAGTGGATCTCTGGGGCCTCGGGCTCTTCAGTGAACTGTTCTCCCTGCACCTGTGTTCATGTAGCAAGGAGCTCCCTGGCAAGGATAAGTATGGGGTCAAACAATGAGCAGGAAGAAGGACTGGTGAACAGGGTGGATGCCAATGGCTCTTTCGATCTTCACTCTGGCTAACTCCATGTCTGATAACTGCTGTGAGTATGGGATTTGTGATCGTGTTTGGGGGCTTGGAGCAGGCATTCCCTTGGGCTGTAGAACCTGGAGAGAGAGCAAATCAGGAGAGTGCCAGCACATGCCTGAACCAGTTATTTCCCCACAGGTGTTTTCATCCGATTCTGAGTTCTGATCTGTTAGAGGGCATTGTTTGTGTTGGTCCACCTAAGTTCAATGGAAATAAAGATTATGTTGGCTCTCCGTTGGTAACTCATCTGACTGATGGTCAGTTGCCTCATGGTCTATTGTGAATAACCAAGCTGAGACACAGCTGGCGACAAACAAAGCAACTCTCAGTGTGGATGACATTTGGATAGAAGAGGTGGTCAAACTTGGCCAACCGTGGGCTAAACTAATGGAACAGAAACTTCAAGCATAACATTATGTTCTCTTTTCTGACAAAAATCAATAAATTCCTATTCAACTCATATTTAAAATATTGGCAGGGTTGCATTGCTTCATGATGCAGTTTCCTGCCTCTGAATCAGTAAGGAAAATATGATTATCATTACTTTTAGCATCTAAAATGTTGCAAAACTTGAATTTATTTATTACATGTACCACATCTATCAATTCAACACTGTTTATTATTTGCTTTTGGTCAAATGTCCCTTATCTAAGACCATGAAAATTAAAAATGGAATATGAAATCTATTTGTGAAACAGTATGTTATTATAACCTCATTCAAAGAGATTGGGAAAATGACAGTGTTGTTCTTTTCAAAGATATGTATTCTAACATGTCATTAATTTTGTCTTCTCTTCATAAACAAATGAGTCTGTTCATCCACAGCTCATTTCTTTCCATTACCTGCACTGTAATAGTTTATAAACTATTTAGCTGACTTCATTCAAATGAAACTACTTTTTGTTTACCAGTAACAAATGATCAGGAAGAATGTATATATATATATATATATAGTGTAATCGGTAAGTTCAACTATATGTGTATAGATATATTTGTATTATATATATATATAAAATCATACTACCCAAGTAAGTAAAATACCAAAAATGTATTGTGTTTTTCTTCTAAAATTCTTCCATTGGTTGAAATCAAAGAAAATATTCCAAGAGGCAACAAAATAGTTTACATCATTCTCCCATCAGTCCTTCAGTCTATTGTCCATTAGCCAAGTAATAAATCCTCAGAACACACACAGGTAATGTTCTTCTGGCATTACTTGTCTATCTTCAGATGTCTGAGTGCATCATACTTGTGCCAATCTCATACGTAAATTACTTTTCTGTATCACACAGAACAAGTGTTTCCTTATAAGTTATCCTTTTTTAAATGTTTCATACAATACAAGAAAATTGTAGCTCCTGCTAGCTGAATCACTATCTGATAAAGGTTAGATTTTGGACTTAAATTATTCCAAGCTTATGCTTTTAGTAATTATGCTTTATTAAGTCATCGTTGTTCACTAACAGTATGTTATGTAATTGGGTATTCTGATAAAAATTGCTTCTTTATTCAGGTTCTAAAACTCTGAAGTGTGGGAGCTACTGTGAAGCACATGTGAAGAAGTTATTATGAAAAGAAAGAAAAATGCCCCAGTGTTTTCTACAGAATATGTAAAATAGGAAACAGTCGTTGGAGATGTATGAGGTTCCACTAGATACACACTAACTGAGTAGAGACATGGTCATTCTTCCTAAAGCATGATAGAATTGAGAAATTATAGATACTTGCCTCCTTTCTGAATCTGTAACATTTTGCTTTTTTAAAAAATATACAACAAAATGCATGTTCTTCAGCAGCAGTCCTCAAGGAGAAGTGTCTAGATTAGAGACCCCAGAAACAATGGAAAACCTGGGTGATTCACTGACCTGACTCTCCATAGTGCAGGGATTAGCAGGCCTTCCTGGTAGATGTTCATTAGTGGATTGATTATTTCTTCTATCACCCTATAGATCAAGTCTACAGAGATGTATAGGATTCCTGCAAACACAATGAATGGCTCATACCTTCTTCATTATATTAAATGTTGTCCTTTATTCTTGCCAGACTATTACTCCCAGAAATCTGTATCTATCAGATTTTCAATGACAAGAAAGTATAGGGAGAGAATTAAAGATCAAAATCAGTGGTTCTTTATTCCTTGAGAATGGCAGGAAGGTTTCAAAGCAAGTGACTCAAATTAAACAGAAGTGCTAATCCTAAATGCCATGTTCACCAAAGCCTCAAAGAACTAGTTCCTCTTAAACTTTGGAAAGAGAGTTTCAACAGTGTATTAAACACCACACTCTGAGTTTCTGTATGTGAAGGCCTCTGTACTTTATTTTAACTCCACTATTGTTCAGAATGAGCATGGGACGGTCTGGGGATTCCCCCAAATGTCTGCAAAGTTATTTTGACTTATGAACAGACTCTGGTGGGACCTTTGTATTTTTATCCAAATGAGTTTTCCTACTTCTCCTAATGGTATAATCCCTTATGCTGATTTTTTTTTTAAAGAATAGAATTGTTGTGTGGTCCATTGGCAGAATGCGTTGATACATAAAAAGCTTTTATGGGATAATGTTGTAATTGGAAGAGACTAAAGTCATTCACATGCAGATTATTTTGTGGGATAAGGGAAAAAATTTAAAGACAGAAGATCTGCAGATCAAAATTTCATGTCTGGTTCCCACAAAGGCTCCTTTAGGTTCAAATTCATAATCCAGGACAAGTAGAATGAAGATATTTACTACATCCATGGCATAATCAAAAGAACAAGGGCCTCTGTTTTTCTCTATAAGTTGATGCTATTTAATTATTGAAATGTTGAAATTCTTCAATAGAGAAAACATAGGTTAATAATAAATAGCAAACAATCTCTGGCATGAAGTTGTGTCAAATCCTTCATACTCATCTTTTAAACCCTTCAACCTCTTATGTATCAGGATCTTCAAATGCATAGTGTTAACTGATGACAGTGATGATACTATTATTTTAATTCTTTTTTCTTTTTAAATTTGTTTTGTCAATCTTGGGTCCTGAACTCAGGGCATTGGTGCTATCCCAGAGTTCTTTCACTTAAGGCTAATGCTCTACCAATTTGAGCCACAGCTCCTCTGTTTCCTGAGTAGCTGGGATTACAGGTGCCAGCCACTAGTGCCAGGCTATTTTAAAATTTTTAACCAACATGCTTTCAAACATGTCTTTATGTGCGATAATTTCATCAAGCTAGTTAGCATGTCCATTGTCGCAAACATTTATCATTTATTTTGTTGGGAAAGCTCTTCTCACTAGTGTGTGTGTGTGTGTGTGTGTGTGTGTGTGTGTGTGTATGTATACTGGTCCTGGACTTTGAACTCAAGGCCTAAGCTGTCATGAGCTGGCACTGACCTGTTTCACTAAAGGCTAGTATTCTATCATTTGAGTCACAGCTCCACTTTCTGGTTTCGTTGTTGTTGTTGTTTTGTTGGTTTTTTGGTGGTTAATTGGAGATAACAGTCTGAAATATTTTTCGGGGGTCTGGGCTGGGTTTGAACCTTAATCTTCAAATCTCAGCTTCTGGAGTAGCTAGGATTATAAATGTGAGTCACTGTCACCTAAGGCATGGTTTGAAATATGAAATCAATAATTGCTAATTATAGTCCTCCTACTGCACTATAGAATATTAGACCTCCTTTTTCCCCCAATAACCATCCTCTCTTCCTCTCCCATCTGTGGTCCTCAGACTCAAACACTACAGGTATTTGACTTCTATGAGAGCACCCTCAGCCTAGTCAAAATTTGTGTTTCTGCATCTTAATTTCACATAGTAAGGATCAAGCCCATTAACCCACTGGCTTATGTCAGGTGTTTGATATTAAAATTCTGCAAATAGCCTAGAAAAGATATGAAAATAAGTTTCTTAGCAAACCTTATAGAAAGGAACAGATCTGAGAATGAAGAAAGATGTCCAAACTCCAAATTCACTGTTGTATTTATTGTCTTGCTGCAGAACCATGCGGACATGACCTGCTAATAGAGGCTTTAAAACTATTATTCTATGCTAGAAATTTTTTTTCTTTTTGACCAGTCCTGAGCTTGAACTCAGGGCCTGGGCACTGTCCTTGAGCTTTCTCAAGGCTAGTACTCTACTATTTGTCTCACAGCACCTCTTCTGGCTTTTCTGTGTATGTGGTAACAAAGCAATCAAACTCAGGACTTCATGCATACTAGACAAGCACTCTACAGCTAGGCCACACTCCTAGTCCAATGTTATGATTTTTCTTCAGAGCTAGCAGTTGTCTACTTAATAATAAACCATGAGAACATAGAAAAAAGCCAGAAGTGGTGCTGAGGCTCAAGTGGTTAGAGTTCTATGCTTGAGAAAGCACAAGGACAGCACTCAGGCCCTGAGATCAAGCCCAGGACCAGCAAAAAAAAAGTACTTTGTAAATACTAAATGATGCAAAATGAATTTCTAATTATTATTACTTGATTTTAGACAAATCAAAGAACTTCCCTTTGGAGTCATTTGTCATTTATATTAGTTTAGCTAAAATTTTCTGTGTTTGAATAAAATAAAATTTTATTCTCAAAAAAAAAACCATGAGAGAATATGGTCACCATAAGTATAAAAATGCTTGATACAATTAAACAATTTTCATAAAAATACAAATATAAACTTTTTCTTGTTTCAAATCCTTCTCTAGTCAGATCAAACATGACTTGGAAAAATAAAGAGAATCAACATCAGCAGAACAGAGATAAAAGTTTAGCACTCTACCCATGTTCAATAATTAGACTTGAATAATGAAACATGAAATAATGACTCTAATTTGTAAGGTAACATTCAATCAGTCTCTTTAACAAATAAATTCAATAGCATAATAATTTCACTTTAAAACCTGTTTCCTACCACTGTGTGTGCAGTAGAAAGGATATGGATAATTAGAGAATGACTTGGAAGATTGTTTTTGTAAAATGATGTAATCTAAGCAAAATAAACAAACCATAAAAAAATTCAAGAGCCCAGAATCTCACACCTGACTAAACACTATTGTTTGGGATCTAGTATTATGCCAAGTTTTCCTGTCAGTAATGGTATATTAGAACAAAACATATATATTTACTGTTCGTACAGAAACTCAGTATATTGAAGAAGTAAGAGAAATTTGAGCAAGGTTTAAGAAACAATTCTAAATCACAAAGAAAATAATGAAGACATGCAAAGAGGTGTTTAGGTTCAGACCCAATACCATGTAATAAAAATAAATAAATTGGCATTTTAAATTAATTAGTCTAATTAATTGGTTGGTCGTTTGGGAGAAACTTTAATCATCTGTTTCTATTTTCTTCTTATCCCATGTCATTCTCTGTTCAAATTGAAAAATTCTCAGAATGCTATGTTTAGCAGTAAGTTGAGACTCTTCAGTTCTTGTTTATGGAAATTCTACTTCCATTGCTTTCTACAGAGAAAGCTAAAGGACAGCATTCCCTCCCACCCTAACAAGACTCAAGTGGCACTGGGTGAAAGGTTGAGTTAAAGGGATCCATTGAGGTAAAGGTACAAAGAGAGGCAGATATTCAGAAAGATGGCCAGTCTGGAGCTTTGCATACAGAGGATGATGTGAAAGCCTGAGAATCTACCTCTCCCCAACAGGATACATTCTTTCAGTATCAGATAATAGCAATGTGACATTTCTCCTGGGACAATATAGCTCCTTTTGTAGCATAGGTGCACAAAGGCTACTCAAAGCTAAAGTTAGGGTAGAAATTTGGGGAGAAGTGTGAAAACAGCTTTTACAAGAAGCTTTCACATTGTAAAAATTCCTAGAACAATGGGAGAATTCCAACTCAGACAACCGTTGGCAGGACTGAATCAACCCTATACAACAATGGTATTACAGAGGAACCATGTGTAGATTTCTACATGCAAATGTCTTCTTTTATGTCCTTAACAGTCTCTTTACCACTCTTTAAAAGTCTATGATAGTCTGGCATTCGGCAAAAAAAAATTATGAGCTCCCCAAAAAGCATGAGAATCATAAAATGACCCAGTTGTCATCCACAGCACAATTGGGAGTTACAGTCTGATGCTTGAGAGGAACCTTAAAGGAATTCTATTCATACATCAGCTCCTCCTGTGTAAAATCTATGCAGCATTGTGTGAAGGTTGTTCAGAGAAACCTCATCAATAGGATGTACACACAGTGCTACTTCTCTGGATAACACCAAGACATCCTGGTAAAGTGATGCTCTCACCACTCCCTGAATCCAGTAGCTTCTGTCCAAGGGTAATGGGTCTCAAATGCTTTATCTATTTGCATGTGCCTCTCTCTCCAGATTTCAGTGTAACAGCTTTTCCCTTTGGCTCGATTATCTGAACAGTTAAAGTCATTAAATTTTTATCTGACAAGATCCTTTCCTGTTATAAAATGGGAATAATGATATGTTTTTTCGAATCAAAGATGAAAGAATCCTATTGAAATACTGGTCAGTAACTCTTAAAGATTCTCTCTCTCTCTCTCTCTCTCTCTCTCTCTCTCTTTCTCTCTCTCTCTTTTCTTTCAAATTGGCGATTTGATAATATTCTGTGACTTCTGGATGCTTGATTCTGTTGATTATTCTTTTTTCTTTCTTCATTTTCACTTTAAGTTCATGAATGTATCTTTCTTAAAATTTTAAATGGTTGCACAAAGGGGCTTTAATTCCATGAGTCAGGATATGAATGCAATGCATTTTGATCAATGATAGTGCTTTCCATTTTTTGCCTCCATCTTCGTGAAGGCCATCCATACCCTCAAGTTACATTGTTGAACTTTTACCTAATGAACATTGAATAATTATCATATTTACCCTCCCCTTCCCCTATTTGTCTTCTCTTCCTGCTCCCCTCAACAAAATGTGCTTTGGAGTCCTGGGATTCATTTTTTTAAATCATCCATTAATTCTTCAAAGGAGTTACATTGGACTCCTCCCTGGAATATGCCATCGTTTGGTAAATTTGATGATAGATAGACAGATACATAGATAAATAAATACATACATACATATACACTTACATATGCACATTCATTAATACATACATAGGTAAATAGAGCCATTTATTTTTTTTAAAAACCTGTATGTTTTCATGTTATTCATCATTTAGATCTAACTTCCACATATGAGTGGAAGCATGCGCCATTTTTCTCTCTGAGCCTGACTTATTACATTTAACATACTTTTTTCTAGGTTCGTCTATTTCTCCATAAATGCATTAATAGGTTTCCTTGCTATTTCAAGTCTGCCTATAATTTCATCAAAGTCTTTTTTATCTCTATTTTTTACAGGTGAACAAGTCCCGGGCCTTGAACTCAGGGCGTGAGCACTGTCCCTGGACTTTCTCAAGGCTAGAGCTCTACCACTTTGAGCCACAGCACTATTTCTGGCTTTTTTCTATGTGTGTGGTACCGAGGAATTGAACCCCGGTCTTGGTGCATGCTAAGCAAGCACTCTACCACTAGGCCACACTCCCGGCCCAGCATTTTATTTTTGTAGTGTCCATATTTTAGCTTAAATCCTCTAGCCCTTTATACAGTATTTGAAGGTTCAGTAAATTCCCTGTGTGAGCTTAGATAGACTTTTTGTCTGGTCAAACACTTGTATAAATATCCCTCTAAAGGCATTTATAGATATGATTATTTTTTTTGCCAGCCCTGGGCTTGAGTTCAGGGCCTGAGCACTGTCCTTGGGTTTTCTCAAGGCTCGAGCTCTACCATTTGAGCCTCAGCACCACTTTCGGCTTTTTCTAAGTATGTGGTACCAAAGAATCAAACCCGGGTCTTCGTGCATGCTAGGCAAGCACTCTACCACTAGGCCAAACTCCCAGCCCCAATATGATTAATTTTTATAACTAATTGTCTTTAACTGAATCAGATTACCCTCCCTAATGTTTTTGGGGGGCTTTTCTAACCAGGAAAATATGTTAAGAGCACAAGAATATTTCTTAGAAAAAGGTAACATTATTTTTTTTTAAGAATACAACACAGATACCTGCCTTGGGTTTAAAAACTTTCCTCCAAGTCAGACATGGTGGCTCATGCCTGTAATCCTAGATACTCAGGAGGCTGAGATCTGAAGATCAAGGTTCAAAGCCAACACGGGTGCAAAAGGACCTGAGACTTATCTCCAATTAACCTCTAGAAAATGGGAAGTGGGGCTTGGCTCAACGGTAGCGTGGTAGCCTTGAGTTGAAGAGCTCAGGGTCAGCATTCCAGCGCCCAGGCCAAGTTCAAGCCCCATGACCCAAAAAAACAAAAAACAACAACAAAAAACTATCCCTCCAGAATTCAGACTCAAGACTTCAACATCAACTGTTAGCTCACTTTCAACTTCTTGTTCCACTTTATAGATTTTATACTGGGTAGCTTCTACAAGTAGGTGAGCCACTCCCTTAAAAAACATACATCCATACATGCATACAGAGAAAGATTGTAAGGGATTGTTCACCAGTTTATGAGGGCTTGCTGGTCTGAAATTTTCAGGGCAGGCCAGGGCATTGGAAAGTCAGTATCAGAGTTCTGGGCCCCAGAGAATTCTGGTGACAGAACTCATACTTTTTTTTTCTTTACAGCTTTCCCCTGATTAAATGGTGCCCACCCATACTTTGGAAAGTGATCTGCTGTATGTAACAAGTCTACTAACTTAAACGTTAATCTCACCTACACAGTACCTTTCTAGTGCTTTTGTTAGTGTGTTCAGAAAGTTATCTACAAGAATGGAAGCATCAGTCACTATACTGTCACTGAAAGAAAGGCCTGTGACAACTGAAAAGCACAGCAGATGTGATTTGGCCATTGGTTTCAGAGGTTTCAGTCCATGGTGTGTTGGTTAAGTTCAAGGGGGTTGTGGGGAGGAAAAACATCACTGAGGGGTCACTTAGAATAAAGATGATCTTGTCCTGGTGGCTGCCTGGAAGCAAAGGGAAAGTTGAGGCCAGTAACCCAGTATTTCCTTCATGGAGGAAAGATAAATGTCATCCAAAGGCAATGGAAAGTCACACATGGAAGACAGAAAACCAGGAGAGAAGGGTTCTGTTGTAAATGTGCAAGGCAGTCCAACATGGAGAGGCAGCGTTAAAGTAGTAGAATTGAAAACTCCTTGGCGGGAATCACCTCTGAACACTGCTACTCCATTAACTGATTTTGTTTATTTATTACTACAATTGACATAGAATATTTTAACTTCTGAAAATATTTTACCAAGTTAAGAACCTAATGATCTTTTGGAACAAGTAAAAATGTAATGATTTGTTAACAGTAAGCCAGAATTCCAGATTATTTAAGCCAGGTGCTAGTGGCTCACACCTGTAATCCTAGCTACTTGGGTAACTGAGATCTGAGGATTCAGGTTCGAAACCAGCTGAGCAGAGAAGTCTGTGAGACTCTTTTCTCCAATAAACTATTCAGAAAAAGCTGGTCATGGTGGTGTGGCTCAAGGAGTAAAGCACTAGCCTTGAGCACCAGGAGGGTCAGGGATAGTGCCCAGGTCCTGAGTTCAAGCCCCAGGACCAGTAAAAGCAAAATAAAACTTTATTTCGACAGAAGCAAAATGATATTGCATATGAAGTTGCATTTACACAAATGAATGGCAGTCTTAGGAAATTATAAAATGATATGCAAGTGCAAGAACTATTTTTCTTATTATTTTAGCCCATGTCAAAGATTATTTTATAAAGTAGAAAAAATACTAGCAATGTACTGTGAGGATCAAAATTTATGCAAATGAAAATCCTAGAATGACAACACAATAGCACTGGGAGAAAAGTGGAAGTTCTCTGCTGCACAGAATTTACTTGCATTTAACTCTGAGCTAAAGATATATTTGTGCATCACATACACACAGAAAGAAATATACCAAATCATCTATAATGGAGATCAAAATGGAGTCACAGAATGCTTTCATGTTCCAAGAGAAAAAAAAGAAAATGACTGGATAACAAGTAAAAGAAATAACAAATAATAAGATGATAGTTACAGGCTACCATATCTAGAATTTTTCTAACGGAGCATTATTTAGGCATATATTATCAGATTGAAGCTATGTAAAAAGTTATTCAAAATATATCTTACATTTGTAGATATGAGCATGTAAAGATGCTAAACCTCTCATCTGTTAATAATCTGGTAAAATTAAAGTGAAACCATTATATTAGTTATAAGTATTATTCAATAATCTGATGCTTTATAAGTGCTTAAACAAATGTATGAAATGAAGCATCATAATCATGTTATAGTTTGAAAAATCAGGTAATGTCTGGTGTGCAGTTTTACTTATATAAATGTAAAAAAATCAGTGTTCCAAATATTAAGAGGATCTATCATGCTTATGTCATCCACTACTGTAAACTAAAAATGAAACCTAGGAATTCCAGAGATTTAAGGCTAGCAAATGAGCCAGTTGTGCTTTTAAATATGAATCACATAGATACAGAAACTTTCATACTGTCAGAAGCACATATATATATATTTTTTTTTAAATGAATCTTGAGAAAAGTGATGGTAACAGCTGAGTTCATTATCTGGCTCTGTGTTGATATTATCGGACTATTTGTGTCTTGCTTTAGAGAGCTATTGATATGCTGTTAATTAAACTTAGTGATGTATATACAATGCCTGTGTTGAATCTGTAGTGTACAAAAATGTCTGGGGTATCTGACTTGCCTGGATCTGAAATATTACCAGATTAGTATTAACTACCAGGTTAAAAACATACTAAAAAAGTGAATATTGTATATGTACACACATATATGCACATAAATATAATATTCATGCTATTGTTATTTATTGTTACATTTTATACCATACGTGGCTCAGATGTCTCATCGCCCCACCAAATTCCAAATTGCATTGAGGGAAACTCCAGCCTCCACTTGTCTTAGGTCAGTGACTACTCTTCATCTGGCTCCCTCTGCTGTGTATCTTCCACAGTGTGGGAGGGGCACAGGGGCTAAGATGGGTAGAATCTGATTTCATGCACCTACTCACATAAGGCATTGTTCATAAATTATGCTGAGAACCAAAGAAAAACTCAATTTGAAAGTAAAGAGAAAAGTAAAGTTGAGCAACTCAGGATCTGGGCTTCAATGTAAGAAATAAGACTTGGGGCATGCAATTCCTTTCAGCAGAAATCAAGAGGCAGATCGTAAGTGTACATAACAATGTCTATTTCTATTTTTAATTGTTCATTAGCTTCAAGTAGTTGTACAGTAGGTTTCCACTCAACATGTCAGTTTGACTAAGACACCTCTTGACCCCTTATGTAATCCTCCCCCTCACTCCCAAACCCATCCATCTCCCCAATTATCCATATTCCATTTTTCACTTATAAACCATGATTATTTTGACTGCATTCTCTCACCTTTCCTCTCTCCATTCATCCATCCCACTCCTCTTGATTTCACTCCCCATGACACCACAAGGTCTGTTTCTTGGCTTTCATTTTGTGAAGGTGTAGAATAGTTATTGAAGGGAATTTCATCATTGGAATCCTTCCCTGCATGTACCATACCTCAGTCAGGTGTGTGTGTGTGTGTGTGTGTGTGTGTGTGTGTGTGTGTGTGTGTGTGTGGCTTGTAGATATTTACATTTCTATTTGTTCTAGATCTAACTTCCACATATTAGAGAAAACACGTGACCTTTGTCTCTCTGAGCCTGACTTACTTGTGGTTGAATTCAGGGCCTCATACTTGCCTGTTTGATGCTCTCCCACTGGAGCCTTGACTCTAGAGCTTTTTATCTTCTATTAATTTAGGTTCTGCATTCCTTCCACTCCCTGCCCATGGCAAGTGTCTGAACTATGATCCACCTAGCTGGATTTTTTCAGTAGCTGGGCTTACAGGTACCTGCCACAACATCCACCTTCTTTCCATGGAGATGCAGCCTCCCTCATTTTTGTGCCTTATTTGACTTAAAATGGCAATCCTTCCATTCTCAGGCTCTCGAGTAGCTAGAATTGTGTGCCACGGATGCTGGCACAAGTCTACATCTAAACCTCCTGGCTTAGGAAAGCAAACATTGCATCCTTCCAGGCTTAACTCATTTGTGAGGGAAGTATAGATGGTGTACTGTCTTCCATGCCAGGCCATGCCCTTTCTTCTTGCTCCCTTGTCCAACTCCAAACAGTTGAGATGTCAGACTTTTCCATCCTCTGACAAGAAGGAAGATCCAGTTATAAAATGTTGTTTCATGGATTGATAGGTGATTCACATATGGAAATGGAAGGGTTTTTTTTTTCTGAGCTTTCTCCATAGATGTTGAGAAGAAGACCACCATTTCCTTTTGGAAATGCAGTGAGGACCAGGAGGATTTGACTGTTAGGCTGGGGTGGTTGTATCTGCCTTTGGAGTGAGCTTTCGTGAAAGAAAGAATAGAGTAGAAGGAAGCTGAAGAATGGAGACAGTGGCTTCTTGTCCACACCAGAGCCCCTGGAGTCAGCTGCCTTGAAGACCTCATTGATACTGAGCCAGTAAAATTCAGTGTGGTTTCTTTTTATTGGTCTAGTTTCAACCTCACTGACTTGCAATTGGAAAAAAAAATAAAAAAAAGAAATACCTCTCGCTACTTTCGGCTTTTCGCTGAAATCCACCAGGGGTGTGCGTTCAGGAGAGAATTAACAGTGAGTTATTTAGGGATGAACTAAAGGCCTATTTCCTAAATAATTCAAGACTTGAAATCTGTTTGGCTTGGACATGTTCTTAAAGATGGTTCTTGGCCTGAAAACACAAAAACAAACAATATCCTTATAAGAAGGTATACCAACTACAGCTGGGTTCCCACCAGGCAAATTGCCAGCTTAGTCATCATTGAATCATATAGCCCAGCCCAGCAGCTGTCCCACAAGGAGTGGCTCGATAAAGCGCTTCTATTTTAGAAATATTGTGATCAAAGATAGTTAAAATATATCAACTATTGTTATCTGATGGGCAACGTTTCAAGTATGCAGTTTGCTTCATTACTTGAGTTTATGAGTAGCTAGGTGGTAATATTTCTTACCCACCTCCTCGAAATAACTGTTCCAGTGAAAATGTGTGATTAAGAAAACACCAGGCATTGACATCCAGGTGTGGTATTTCTTTTCTCAACTGATTTACTTATTGCAAAATGGTGGTGACGTGTTATTTGTTTGGTTTTTGATTTTTGGTTTTATCGTGCTGATCCTGGGGCTTTACTCAAAGCCTGGATACTGTATTTTAGTTTTGTCACTCAAAGATAGCACTGTACCACTTGAGACACAGTTCCATCTCTGACTTTTTGGAAGTTAGAGGTAAGACTCTTACGAACTTTTTTATTCAACAAGATCTTGACCCTCAGATCTCAGCCTCCTGAGTAGTTAAGATTGCAGGTATGAGCCTCAGGCACCTGACTAAAATAAAGTTTTAAAATAACACAGTATGTCATGTTAAAGATGACGGTAATACATAAAATAGTCACATAAAATATTTATCCAGGATTGTCCATGTATATGTATATAATATTCATGTTACAGTAAAACCAAGAGTCTGATTTTTTTGTAAGTAATTTTCTGCAACACATTTTATTCATAATGTTAAAAAAAATCTATGGGAACTTTAAATGTCCACTCTTTTTATTTTGCTAGCTTTTGCTAAAGTAATTCTACAAGTCTCAAAGGAAACTGGAAGAATTGGATAGAAAGCATATTGTGTCCAACAATGGTTAGTCATTGAGAGTGATCCCACTGGCATAGTAGCATTTATAAGGGAAAGGCTGGTTTTTAATATTTTGAAAGATGATTTGTAACAAAACATAAGCATTTATCAAAGTTACTCTTAAAGGAAGGCAAAAGCCTATTTGACTACATGTTTTTCTAATTTCAGTGACCTGAAAAGCTCTTCAGTAACTGGGCAGAAGGCATATAGTCTTCAGCCTTTTTGTTTGTGAAATAAATTCCTACAATTGTTAGCAATGGATTGTGGAATTCACTTGGAGTTTCAAAACTTATAAAAAGCACTAAGAACTAATGGAAGAAATAAATATATTTTGTACTTCATTGTGAATGACTTCTCTTCTTTAAAACGAATGCCTGAGACCAATTGACTTATAAAGACAGAAGGTTCAGTTTAGCTCAGTCTCTAGGTTGTACTCTGTGATCAAGTGGATGCACCATTTTAGGCTTTTGGTAGGAAGAATTCCACTGTGGTGGGACTGAAGCATTCCTCTCACAACCAGCACAAGGAAGAGAGGAAAAGAAGGGGTGGGGCGTTCCATTATTACTTATGATGACACTCTTTTAATGATTAGAAGATCTATGTTACCGCTAAACTGGGGTCTAAGCTTTGGATGTGGTCCTTTGGAGGCATGTGGAATATCCAAACGATAGTGTTTATTTTCTATAGGATGATACCTCCAGCAAGCCTGTACACACAACCATATTTGTTTAAGTATGTGTGGTTTTCTCTAGTATACTGAACCCTTTTGTAGATATTAACAGTTTATTTCTTATATAACATTGTATATCTAGGAATTTTTTCCTATGTTGAAGATGAAAAAAAAAACTAAAACTGGATGAATGGCCCTGACTTATCTATCCTTACTTACTAAGGGAATTCTTTAAATGGATATATGACACAAGAAATTGGGGTTGTTGACCTGACTCAATGGTAGAACACTGGTCTAATGTATCCAAGCCCTTAGATATGTTCCCCTGTGCTGAATAAAGCAAACAAAACAAAACAAAAACACAATCAAATGATATAGAGTATGTCAAGACACAGGAAACTCATTTTTTTTTAAATTTTGTCTCATATAGACTATATTCTAAAAGGAAAAACTGGTAGGTTAAAGTGACAAAAATGGTATTTGTTTCTTCATTTTTAAGATGCGTTTGTAATAGGAGACGTTTTCTTATGTTATTTCCATGCATGGACACACTGTACTTTGAAAAAAATTCAAATTCACTTTTTTCTTCATATTCCCATTTCTCCTGTCCTTACTTCATTTTCCAAACAGCATTTTGTGAGTTTCCTTATGCTATATTCATGTGTGTGCACGCGCGCACGCACACACACACACACACACACACACACACACACACATGCACACGTGAAAGAAAGCTCCATTTATCTTATGATCTTCACCTTACTCTCTCCCTCCCCGTTTGATCCCAATCTAGACAGTCTCTTAAAAAAGCAAACTCTTAGTTTTAGAGTTGAGGAAATTCTCATCTTTGAAGGACTCAAACAACAGCATAACAATGAGGCTTTTTAGAATAGATCACAGCTAGGCACCAATGGCTCACACTTATAATCCAGGCTACTCAGGCTGAATTCTGAGGGTCGTGGTTCAAAGCTAGCCTGGAGAGGAAAGTCTATGAGAATCTTATCTCCAATTAAGCACCAAAAAAGAGGGAGAAGGAAGAGGAGGAGGAAGAGGAGATGTGGCTCAAAAGGTACAGCACTAGCATTGAGCAAAATAGCTGAGAGACAACACCCAGACTCTGAGTTCGATGGAGTTCCAGGATTGAAACAAAAGAGGGAAAAAAAACCCACCACAGTGTGTTCCTTAATCAAAAAAGAAAGGAAACAAGACATTGCCCTTTTATTTAAATATAAAATGTCTTCTGAGGAGATTGGGGTATGGGAGTGGAGGAATCTATGTCCTTATCAGTGGGCTATGAAGATACTCCAGTAGGAAACAACACGGCAGTACCAATGTTCAGTTCTGGGTTCACCCTCCAAAGAGCACTTAAAAAAATGAATCAGCCTTGGGCTAGACTGGCAAAGAGCCCTGACTCAACTTCTAATCCTTCCTCATCAGCCCTTCGGAATCAGGCCCTGTGTAATTTGCTTTGAGAATTACTGTAAATATTCTACTTCCAACTCTCTGCATTACAGTCTTAATGTCTGTAACAAATTGGAAAAATTCTGGTAACATCCAACTCCATGGTTAGTTTCCTTTGACATGAAGTATATTCTTTTTTTTTTTTTTTTTGCCAGTCCTGGGCTTGAGCTCAGGGCCTGAGCACTGTCCTTGGACTTTCTCAAGGCTAGAGCTCTACCACTTGAGCCTCAGCATCACTTCCAGCATTTTTTCTATATATGTGGGACCAAGGAATCGAACTCGGGACTTCATGCATGCTAGGCAAGCACTCTACTACTAGGCCAAACTCCCGGCCCCATGAGGTATGTTCTTAAACAGAGAATGGCCAACTATATTCTGTTTGGAGATCCTATAAGTTGCTTCTGCTTCTCTTTTTGGCTTCAGAAGACAAAACAATTCTGGAGAGAGCCCTGTCAGCTCTGTCTTCGTTTCTTAAAATTAGTATGAAATACACAGGCTGGATTGTGCTTGCTTTCTTCAAGTGAATTGCTGTTTTCCACACAGCCTTGCACCTGGAAGGTGGTGCTTTCCAAACCAAGGTCCCATGTTTACTCCCATGGGTTCCCTGAGTATTCCCCATAGCTGATGTCTGAACCGTGATTTAATGTCAGATAAGTCAGAGGACTTGATATTAAATCATGATCTGTACCACAGTCTTGCACACTAAAAGGTGATATTGAACCAGAAGTAGCTGATCATGAAAGACGAAAGTCTATCCTAAATCTCAGGAAGTAGCAAACGTCAGCTTTTTCCATGGCAAACTCAAGTGTGTAAGACCACAGTTATCTCTTGAGTATCCCAAACCTAATCATACTCTTCATTTTTCCAGATGGATAGGTAGGAGAAATTTCATTCAAGATCGTTAAGGCAGGAATCTAAGGACTTGCTTACCTTTCTCCTCCAGCCTTATTTTACCCTTCTTACTTAAACAGATAACATTTTAAAAGTAAATATTGGTGTTCTACTAACATTTTATACATCAATCTCCATTTCTTCTCCCTTTGTACTGGTCCTTTTTACTTCAGGCTTCAGTTCCTGGAATAAACATCTGACTGTGTGCTGCTTCTGTTGGCTTTTGTGCAATTAATTACCCAGCCCCATCAAATAATCTTCCTTCCATGTAATCATTACAGCAATGTCTCTACCGATGATGTATATCTGATTAGGTAACTTCCAGGTTCAATATTTTCCAATAATTTACCAGTCCTCTAAGATAAAATTCAAACTATAAGCTTTATCAAATTTTCCCTCTCCACATATTCCTTTGTTCATGGACATGCTCTTCCCTCTCTGGACCATCCGTAATATGGCTCCCTATTTTGGAAAAAGTCTTACTTTGGCTGTCCTTTTTTCTGTAATTTACTTGCTACATATCTTCCCCCAAGACTTGACCATAGCTTGTAAAAATCTTTCGTTGTGTCGTCTTGATCCTTTCTATTTCTTTGCAACACCTTCTAGTCATTGAACACAAAATTTTACCTCTCCATCCTTCTGTTTCCCTTGTATTTGGAATTGGGAATGAGAAAATTTGTTACACCATCCCAAATCCAGTAGATAGTTTTACAAATGCTGAAGAGCGGGGATGAATAGTATATACTTACTTTGATAGTTCATAACACTCACTTATTATTTTTTATATACTTTAAAGCTGTGTCCTGTGAAATTCTGTGCATTGTGACCATTTGCTAATCTTTCAGAGAAGTCTGTCTCTTATGATTACTATGAAGAGAGAGCATGTGTATGCAGAGTATCAGGTATGTTTATATATATACATATATATATATATATATATATATGAAACAGAAGAGGGGAAAAACAGACAAACCTAATGAATCTTCTACCAAATTTGAAAAGAAAGGAAGGAAGGAAAACCAAACATCTCCAACATCTTCCTCATGAGGAAGGTCTGTTTTAAACTTACTACCTTGCTTTAACTTTTCATCTCCGAGGTCTCATCCATTCCCAGTTGTTAATTAGGTGGACTTTTCTGTCCTATTTGGTTTCTGGGAGGTTGAACAATAATCTATGAGTCTATATATCCCAAGATTTCTACCTCGGTCTTGCAGTAGTCCTACAGTTCATATCCCTCAACTTAGTTAAGTTGCTTTCTGGTACATTCTTGAAACATGAATACTCCAGAAGCCTTGACCTATAGAAAATCAGTCCCAAGTTTCTTCATCTCTGAGAATTACTGCTTTAGGCCCACGCATCACAGTGCATACCTTTTCATTACCTTCGCTACTAGCTCATGAGAGCTGTTTGTGAAGGCCCCTGGGTTTTCATTATCTCATGTGACTCGTTGCACTGTACTTGTGTTGGGACTCTTGGGGAGCTTTATTGTCCATTATATTACTTCTCGGCATGGGCCAGGCACTTCCATAATTAGGATGAAAGAAGCTATAAGCATTGCACTCCTGGGCACAGCTTGGGCATCCACATCAGATCAGAAGCTGTTGTAAGCTGGGAGATGACAGTTAATGGTCTACAAAGGGCCAGACTCCTGGAAATTTTACCAGAGTATCAGCTTCCCTGTTTTCATGTGGAAGTACAAGAAGAAAAAAGAACTAAGAATGGACCCTACTTCCATCAGATGGACAAAATTACATGTCTTCATCTACAGACTGGTGTATGCCCATTTTCTTTTCTAGGAAAGGGACCTTCTATTTTCCCTGCCTTAGTGTGTTTTCAAAGCCATTTTGCAGCCATGATTGCACTCATTTGTTCTAGTTCCCTCAGATTGTTAAAATGTTCACAAATGCAATTAATTGCATCCTATCTGTATTAAGCTCATCTTCTGCGTACCATCCTCTTCTCATTCCAAAGCTGTATCAGGATCCCAGACAGCCCATCACCATGGCATCAGGCCGTGTCATCACCTTGATTTTCCTTCCCCCAGGAACACACGGTTTAGAGAAAAAGTAAAATTAAAAAAAAAAAACCCTCGCCATCTTCTCACTAGATTCCCATTAACTTGATGTAAGAAGCCAGGCAACTTTTCTTCTCCCCTGCCTACCCAATAGATCCACCTTCTACTCATTCATTTATCTTAATTAATTAAGATCAGTGATGTGGGTTGTGAGGACCACATATGTCCTAACACAGTCAACCCCCTGCATCTATCTGCTCTGTCTCTGCAGATTCAAGAATCCATGGCTTAAAAATACTCAGGAAAAATCGCGTGTGCAATGTGTGTGCAGACTTGTGGCTTCTTGTTGCTAGCTCCTAAACAATGTAGGATGGCAGCTCTTTACATAGCACTTGCATTGCTTCTGGTGTCAGACGTTATCTAGAGATGATGCAAAGTAGTGGGAGGGCATCCAGGGATTTGAACGTCTGTGAGTCTGAGTATCTGGAAGGGGTCCTGGAACTGAGTCCCCGGGATACTAAAAGATAGATGACCTGAGGAAAATAAAAACTAGGGAGAGAGAAAGGTCTCTAAGGAGGTAATTGTGAAGTTCAATTTCAAGATGAAATCATATGACCATCTGTGTCCTTCAGTGTATCCAACAGAAATCAAATAATCCTAAACTTGCTTAATTTTTAAATTTGATCTTTGAAAGAACATAGGCAATATGAACTGGGTGCATTGTTCTAATTCCACATGTGTATATAGTGGACTTCAAATAAGTTCACACCTCTACTATATTTCCCCCAACTCCCTCAACCGCTATGTATGTAGAATATACATACACATATGTATAAAATGAGACCCATGCAACAATATATCTGACACAGAGTGATATATGTATGTTACATACATAACCCGTGCTTCTGTCCTCTTCATCTTTCAGTATCCTTTCCTCTCTCCTGTCCCTCCCAATGACAAACCACACAGGCTGCCCTTTATGTTCTGTTCCATCATCATCAAAATCGACAACACCACCATCATCATTTAGGTTCCATATATAAGCAAAATCATGGCATTTGGATTTTTTTAAGCCTAGCTTAGCTCGCTCAACATGACAATTTTCAGTTTCACCCATTTTCCTGTAATCATTACAATGTTAATATTAAGACATACAAGAAAACATAGGGAGACACCTGGAAAATATAGGTGTAGTAATTATTTTCTGAGTAGGATTCCAATTGCTTAAAATAGTGAAGCCTAGATTGACCAAAGGTATTTTGTCCAATTAAAAAGTTTCTGCACATCAGAATAAACAATCATCAGAATCAAGAGACAAGCTTACTTTTTTTTGGAATTATTTTTTTAAATAGATTCAGAAGATACAGAGCAAACTAAGACACACAATGTTCTTGAATAGAAACTTTAGATTACTGTCAAGATGTCAATTAGATGGATAGATAAATAGATTCACATATTCTATTTTAAAATCATGTCTTGATGTGAAAGGATATCAATGTATGTGAATTAATGCACCTTCTATCTGACAAATATCATGTAACCCATTTATTAATTACAATAAAATATAAAAAAGACAAAAATGGCCAGCAATAAAAGAGGGATTTAATAAATCCAAGCTACAAAAAAAATTTAAAAAATAAAATCATGTCTTGAGAACCTTAGAAACTAAGTTTGTAGGTAGGGAAATTTAAATAAATAAATAAACATGGGGAGAGGGAGTAATGAGAAGATACTTATTTTCATAGATATTAACATAAAAGTTAAAAATTCAAAATAGTACTTAGCCATGAGAGAAAGAATAATACAAGAAAAAACCAAGAAAACACAAACATGAAGAAAGTAAGGCAGGCAGAAAATATTTAAGTGGTTCTGAGCTTATTGGCAATAAGCATGGGAAAATAAAAATTGAATCTTCAAGTCATGTACATATAAAGTCATAACATAAAGTCATAACATAAAGTATATCTAAAATATCAAGATAAGTATAAAAACTTAAGTCATATAAACTGAAATGAAGGTAGGTGTAGTGGCTAATGCCTCATCCTAGCTATTGAGGAAGTTCAAATCTGAGGATGGCATTTCAAAGCCATCTTGAACAGAAAATAAATCTGTGAGACTCCTATCTACAGTTCACTGCCAAAAATGCTGGAAGTGGAGCTGTGTTCAAATCACAAAAGCTAAAGGAGACTACAGAGTGTAAATTTCTAAAGCAAACAAGAGAGTTGAATAGTGCTGTGAATTTATCATATACATTCCACATACCAGCCTAGATTCCACAAAATCCAAACTGGTACTTTCTTTTCCTTGGACGATGTTATTAGAAACCAAAGTCTGGACATTGGGGATATTCAGTGGTAGGGAGATAAGTAACATACAATTTTTTAAACTTTAAATTTTATTATCAGGGTGATATATAGAAGGGTTACACTTGTATTTGTCATGTACTGAGTACATTACTTCTTGAACATTGTTACCCCTTCCCATGTTTTTCTCCCACTTTCCCAGTAACATATTTTCTAAACTTACTCCTTGTTGCATTGTTAAATGTTCTTTCTTTTCAATTAGCAAGAATGAGAAAAAAGCATTAGAAACTCATTTGTCATCATATTAATAAGCAATCAAGAAATCTAAATGTCTTTACTTAAAATATTTTTGATAATCTGAACCACTTATACATATGAAAATACTAGAGCTAATAATTGCACTAAGCCTTTGGAGATACTACATATAAATGCATGGCTAAAAGTTATAATGATATTTCATTATTAGCATTTCAAGTTTCCCATTTTTCTGTAACATGTAGATACACAAAGATCTTTCTATATTTTTTTCAGACCAAAAATTGAACATTCACATACTTTATCTAGGAATCATTAAACTAATGAGAAGTTGGACATCCGTTGCTCGAACCTTTAATCCTAACAGCTCAGGAGAGACTAGGATCTGAGAATTGAGGGTCTAAGCTAGTCCAAACAAGAAGGTTTGTAAGATTTAACTCCAATTCACCACCAAAAAGGCAGAAGTGGAGCTGTGGATCAAGTGATTGAGTATTAGCTTTGAGTGGAAAAAGCTAAGAGACCAGTGCCAAGTTCCCGAATTCAAGCCTCTGCACCAGAACAAAATAAAATAGTTGCTCAATAATGGTCAATTAAAACTTCTGAAAGAAAGATACTGCTATAAGAGATTCTGATGACAACATAGAATTCCATTGTGTATAAATACCACATCTTGTTGATCCAATCATATCTTCTCTCTGGTAAATAGTGCTGCAATGAATATTGTTGTGCTAGTGGATTTAGTATGTCCTTGTTTCTGGACATTTGGATAAATGCCAAGTAGTGGAATTTCTGGGTCACAGGAGAGCTCTATGTTTAGTCTTTTGAGGCACTGCCATACTGCTTTCCATTGTGGTTGAACGAGTTTACACTTACACCAACAGTATGGTAGTGATCCCTCCTGGCTGCATCCCCACCAGCATCTGTTGTTATTAGATTTCTTGATCCTGGCCATTCTAACTGGAGTGAGGTGGATTCTTAGAGTGGTCTTGATTCGCATTTCTTTTATGGCCAGAGATGTCAAGCATTTCATCATGTGTCTATAGGTTATTCTTTTTTTTCCCATACATTTTTTATTGTAATTAATAGAAGGGTTAAATTATATTCACCAGATAGAAGGTGCATTACTTCACATACATTAATACCCTTTCTCATGTCTTGGTCCCCACTTTCCTTCCCCTACCCCACCCCCCTTCCCTAACCTATTTCAAATAACCAAATACGCATATATACCATATATCAGATAGCAAGATGAAATACTGTAATAATATGAGATAACTAAGAGACAGTAAAAGAGATGAGAGATAACATAGTACATTAAGGACAACAATTACTCATTATATGGCTTTTGTTTCTAAATCCTTGAAGTCCTTTCATTTAGCGTCATACTATATGGCCTTCTGTATCTAGGTTTTGTTCTATTGTAAATCTCTGCTAGGAAAGCCTAAGGTTTCTACTGATTGTGACAAATGAAGGAAACCATTGAGCCTATATTCCTTTGAATCTTGCTTACTTCACTCAATATGATTTTTTCTAAGTCTTTCCATTTCCTTACAAATGGGGCAATGTCATTCTTTCTGACAGCAGCATAGAAATCCATTGTGTACAAATACCACAACTTGTTGATCCACTCATCAACTGAGGGAAATCTGGGTTGATTCCATATCTTTGCTATGTATGGTAAATAGTGCTGCAATGAACATTGTTGTGCTAGTGGATTTAGTATGTTCTTGTTTCTGGTAGATTGGGTAAATGCCAAGTAGTGGAATTGCTGGGTCATAGGGGAGTTCTATGTTTAGTCATTTCAGGAAATGCCATTCTGTTTTCCATAGTGGTTGAACAAGTTTGCCCTCCCACCAACAGGGTAGTAGTGATCCCTCCTGGCCACATCCCCTCCAGCATCTGTTGTTATTCTTATTTCTTCTTCAGAGAAGACTCTCTTTAAGTCTTTGGCCCATCTTTTAATGGGATGGTTGTTTCTTTGGAGATTTGTTTTGGAGTGATTCAATTTTTTGAGCTGTTGATATATTTTAGATATGACGCCTTTGTCTGTTGTATGGTTAATGAAAATCTTCTCCCACTCTGCAGGCTTTCTAGTTAGTTTGCTAGCTATGTCCATTGCCATACAGAAGCTTTGCAATTTAATGCAGTCTCACTTATCCAGACTTTCTTATCATAATCAATAGAAACCTTGGGCTCTCCTAGCAGAGATTTACAATAGAGCAAAACCTAGATACATAAGGCCATAAGGATGACAGTAAATGAAAGGACCTCCAGGATAAAGAAACAAAAGCCATATAATGAGTGATTGTTGTCATTAATGTACTATGTTATCTCTCATCTCTTTTGCTGTCCCTTGGTTATGGAATATTGTTACAGCATTTTACCTTGTTATCTGATACATATGTTTATCTGGTTATTTGAAATAGGTTAGGGAAGGGGGAAAACAAGATGAGGGCTGGGTTGGGGGGGAGAGAAATGGGTACCAAAACATGAGAAAGGTTATCCATGTTTGTGAAGTAATGCACCTTCTATATGGTGAATATACTGTAATCCTCCTATTAACTACAGTAAAAATTATATGAAAAAAGGTCAATGGAGGAAATGAGGTCCAAAATCCAAGACTTTTACACGTGATTTATCATTTAGCTCCCAAACACATTTTCCATCTATTAAAACAAAACTAATTACGGTAACACTAGTAAATAAAACTAACCTAATCCTTCTGGTACACATGACTGAATAAACCCAACTAGACTTACCACATTTAGATATTCTAGAAAAGGTGCATCTTTAAGATATTTGTGGTTCATGACTATAATTCTAACTAGATCTGAGGATAAAGATTCAAACCATCTTGGGAAGAAAATCCTCTGAGAGTCTTATTTCTAATTAACCACCAAAAGGCCAAATGTGGACCTTTGGCTCAAGTAGTAGAGCATAAGTTGTCAGTGAAATAGCTCATAGGTGCCTCATGCTTTTCAGTCAAGGCTTATTCTCTTCCACTTGAGTCATAGCTCTACTTCTGGCTTTTGGTGATTAACTGAGTTCAAGCCCCAAGACTGATATAAATACAGAAACAGAGAAAGAGAAGTTGGCATTTATTCTATCCATATAATTTAAGTATTGTTGCTTCTCTGGGGCAGCAACACGGGAACGGGGAGGGACACACAGGGCCAGCCTGTAGTCTCCCAGGAGCTGAGTGAGATGGTAAGTATCAATGACCCAGCCCTCCCCTAATGACGGGGGAAGAAAAAAACCATGCTGAGTCAGAAGCAGTGTTAACCATGAAAGTGCATCAGATCTCTCTGCTGATCTCTGCTGATCTGATCTGCTGTTCTCTCATGTTCTCTTTATTGCGTCAGACAATTAGTTATATACTGTTAGGGTAGGAGAAGGTGGGAACTGGGAGCTAGCCAATAGGAAGAGGGCCTCTGTGCTACCACTAAGGGTCTGGGTGGGGCTTTCAGGTACTGGGCAGGACAGGTGCAGAAAAGCGAGGGAGACCTGAGCTGCTGCGAGACCCGCGAAGCTGCAGGGGGTTCAATCGAGTCAAGTACACAGAGATGCCTTAAGAGAGGTATGCAAAGGACCGAATGCCCGGTCAAAGCCCTTTAATTGCTGCTGAGCCAGAATCAGGCCTCAGAGATGAAGGTCAGGCTCCAACAAAGTATGTCTTTTCTTTCTCTCTCTTTAATTTTTACAGTAAGGGTATTTCCAAGGAATATAAACAAAAGTAGCTGAATGGTAAAGTTTAGAGACAAAAAGATGTTCAGTAAACAAAAACAGAATTAGTGGGAAGGCTTTTAGGGATTCTGAATTCAAAGAACAGATTTGCAAAGTTATTAAAAATTCACTTTTAATTCTCTCTTTAAAAGGCAAGAGCTAAAGTCAATAAAGACAAAAGGAGCATGGCATCAGTAGTCACTTGGTAGTTGTTGATCCTATTTGCCTGTGTAGTATGCTGATGTTTATGAGGTTTTGTTTCAGTTATTTTTTGTGGCCCCAAGATAGAACCAGGGCCTCACACATTTGAGGAAATTGTTCTACTGCACCACTGTGGATGCCTCCCACCTGATTATGTTTTTAAATACTCATTTAAAAGTTGGAACATGAGCCAGGTGTTGGGCCTAGTGGTAGAGTGCTTGTGTAGCATGCACAAAGATCTGGGTTCCATTCCTCGGTAACACATACATAGAAAAAGGTGGTAGTCATGCTGTGGCACAAGTGGTAGAGCTCTAGCCTTGACAGTGCTCAGACCCTGAGTAAAAAAAAGTTAGACTGGCAAAAAAAAGTTAGAATGTAAAAAAAAAAGCCATTAATCTTCATTCCCTATGACATACATGCTGTTATTCTTCCTGATGTTCAAAAGATGCAACTGAACTATGGAAGAAACTAAATAATCTCCTTGGCTAGGAGAGATGAAAGGCAAAGGTAGAGGATATGTGCAAGAAACATATCCTCATTCTCTGGATGAAAATATTTTTGATGTTTATAATCTTGATCTAAGAGATAAGGGGAAGGGCAATAAAAATTACTGAATTGCTTAGTTTGAAGCATTGAAAATCCAGTAATTAACATGGAGCAGATAACCTATGCCATAAAAGAAATTGTGATCTTACTGATAGAATGATCCATTAGAAAGTGAAGACTTTCAATGACTGAGGAAAGAAGAAAAGCCAGGTCTAGTGCCACAAGGGCAGGAAAATCTGGACAGCATTGAGGATGATACAAAGAACATCACAGATGGCATAGAAGATGCTGTCTCCTAATTTGTAAAGTTCATTTCCAGCATAGGGTCTAGTGAGTATCTGTTGCATTAGTTCATCTTTTGCCCTGCTGTTTCTGTGATTCCCTCCCACAGATCAAATAAACTTAAATACAAGAAAAAGGGTACCAAAAACTAAAACAGAAAGAAAAAAATAGAAATAACTGTACACAGGACATAATAAGAACCTCTTGTTTCCATACTTACAGTTCATTTTGATATGCTTCATTATATATAGTACTATGCACTTAGTGATTGAGCTATTGTGATCCCCTGCTAAGAATATCATTGACATATTCTAGTTATTATAAATGAGGGAAACCATGAAACCACTATTTCTCTGGGTCTGGCTTACATCACTGAAAGTAATTTTTTCCAGGTCTTTCCATTTCCTTACAAATGGGGTAGTGTCATTCATTCTGGTGGAAGCATAGAGCTCCACTGTGTATATATACCACATATTCTTAATCCATTCAACTACTCAGGGGTGTCTGGGTTGGTTCCATATCTTAGCTATGGGGAATAATGCTGCATTGAACATGGTTGTTATGGTAGCTTTAGTATGGCCTTATTTGTGGTCATTTGAATAAAGACATTTTTCATCCTTGTAATAATGACAGTTTCACTGTCTAAATAAGTAAATGGTAATGGGAACTGACCTTTTTAAAAGGAGGTTGCAGTCTACACTTCTTGATATCCTTAAACTTGTTATCCAATGGCCTCAATATTCAGAATGTCAGGATTACAAATATTGTTTCAGCATGCCCAGCAGGAAGTGTTTTTGACATTCTGTCTTATGCAAAAGCAAATCTACTCATTACCTTTACATAATAGCTTCTGGTCATCAGAATCACAATACAATTAAAAATAGCTAAGCCATGGAAACAGCCCAAGTGCCCTCCAATTGATAAATGGATTGAAAAAACACAATACTATGTATACATGTATATCTCTATTGTATCTTCATGTAAGTGTGTATATCCACACTTAATATAATTGTGTATCTCCATTGTGCATCATATACATGCTTCCATGCATTCAATATAATGGAATGCTATTCATCTATAAAGCAGAATGAAATTTTGATGGTTCCATGTAAATGAATTAACTGGATATCACTGATCCTGTTAAGTGAAATAAGGCACATCCAGAAATACACGGGTCATTACCACCACCACCTCCCCACACAGATGCCAGTCCTAAAAGATAAACGTATGCATAAATACATACAGAGCTATCTACCCATACATAGAGAGCACATACTTGTAATTATGAAACTGTTTCAGGGGACTAGAAAGAGGGGAGGAGGAAAGAGAATGTTAGAAGAAGCATCCAAGTATGTTGTATCTCTATATCAAAAATGACATAAGGAAATTTGCTGAAAACTTGAACTACAGGAGGTTGAGGAAGAAGGTAACTGAAAGGGAGTTAATGTCATTACATTGTGAAATACCACAGTGAAACTTCTCCACGCCTAACAAGTGAATAACAAACAAGAACAGAAAGAGGGTCCTGGAGAGATGAGGTAGTGTGAGGAGGGAGGGTTGGTGGAGAGACTTAGTGCCTAGTTCATATGCCAGTCTGACAACAGACCAAGGAAAGCTACTGATATTGTTTTCAAAAGAGGGAAAGAGAGGAGGGAGAGCCACAGCAAGGGTGAATCTAGCCAGGACACCTGGTAAGTAAATATAGACATGTTACACCAAAATCTCCTCAAACAACTGTACATGGAACAAATTTAGATTGTGTGCCATACTTAGAAAAAACAAGAAGCATTGCTTAATAGTGCTGAGTGGAAGAGGAAAGCTCTAGCGTGCTATCCTGTGTTTCACCCGTGAACTATTTTTACCTAGTTCAAAGTGTTCCCTTGTTTACTCTTTATTTTGCCCTAAAGGTATCTTTCCTATGTTTTCTTTTTAAGTACAGCTTTAGTGTAAAATCGCCATGAATCCTCAAAAGATTTGAAAATTGAAAAAAAATTACTGAAAGAAAAAGCAAGTATGGCACGTTCATTGCATTGCGTTGCATTCGAATACACATTATATTTATTTTCAATTCACTTCATTGCTTGTTAATGATAAGTTCACATACACTCTGTGAAAACTATTAGGGGGATCCCACTTTACAATAGATTGTATACATTATCATATACAAAATCTTACTAAAGCAATAAATGAAGGCAATTAGCTGTGGCTCATGCCTGTAATCCCAGCTACATAGGAGACATGAAACTCACAGTTCTAAGATTCCTGGGGCCGGAAAAGTCCATGAATTTCTTTTTTCCAGTTAAGCAGCAAAATGATGGACCGGAGGCATGGGCTCAAGTGGACGAGTGACAACCATGAGTGCATGTGCACAAACACACACACACACACACACACACACACACACACACACACACACGTCTGTGAAAAAAAAAAGGTCAGTTCTTTTGAAGAAGTCCATGGGAAACTCATACACTCTTTCTGAATTGTCCACAAATATCCAAGTAGAAAGACAGTAAAACAATTTTGAAGTTTTTTCTCAATTTGATGAGTTTCATTCTTCTTGTTTTTTTTTTTAATCTAGGCTGAATTTGAACTTCCATCTTCTAAGTCTCAGCCTCCTGAGTAGCTTGAATTACAGTTGTGAGCCACTTTATGAGCTCCATTTATTAACTGTTTTAATAAAGAAATAATAGTTCAAAAGAGATTGATCTTTAACTAAAAACTTTCAAAAACTTTCAGTTGGTTGATATCCAGGATTTCATTTAGGTTAATAGAATTTTTGAAAGCCAATCATACCAGATAAGGTAAAGATAAGAAAAAAGCTCTTGAGGAAAAAAAGATATATGTACAAAGTAAACAAATTTTACAGCTACAGAGGTTCAGTTGCCAGTGACTCATACCTTTATGCTGAAATCAATGGGAAGATCCTGATACCTTTGTGATTCCTTTGATTTAGTGCTTTAAAATACCCATAAAAAAAGAAGAAATGGACAAACAAACCAAGGGAAGAAATCAAAATGAAAAGTTTAGCTCTCTTAAAACAGGTGAAAATTCTTGTTAACTACCTATGATTTTAGGGGGCAGTAGACAAGAAATATTTGCTTCTTCTTTACAAATGAGGAAATAAAGGGCCTCCAGAAAAGCTCCTTCTTTTCTCAAGTTTCTGTGACAACTCCAGGCTGTCTGATCACATAGAAATAGCTCTTGTTCCGAGTCCTGTCCCTGGATCTGTCTTCCTATCTGTTTTAATTCCCTAAAGGCAGAGCTAGCAGTACAGATTGAGTGAGACCAAACACCAAGGAAACCCAACTATTACGTGTCAGTGGAAACACATGGAGATGATTGTCATCTTCCTTTACACTGTATGTCTACCTGCTTCTTTCTTTTCAATCTAATTCTCCTTGGTGTCTAATATTCATAAATTCTGTCTTTAGCAACATTGTTTCCCGCATCTATGTAGTATGCAAATATGACTGTGTTCAAAGAGACTTCCTTTGTTGATTTCTTTCTTGTTTATTCAGCTGGAGAAAAGACTCCAGAATTGCTGAGCAATTCTTTGCTCTTATCTGTGAATGTCCAGAGCTTGTCATGATTTGGAGGGTGGAACACAAATGTCAAAGAACTTCCCAGATACCATGGCAGTATATCACGGTGGTTTCTAGGGAGTGTGGAATGGGTATGAAGATGCTACATGTATGGGTTGATGATTGGTAAGGTCAATCCCAACTTCTTTGATAAGTCTCACATCTGGAAAGCTGCCTTTAGCTGCCTAAAGGTCTTTGTGACTCTGTGGTAAACACATAGTTCTGATAGTACTGATTTGCATATGGAAATTGGTAAGCCTGAAATCCTACCCAGAATTCAACCCTGGAAAGACTAAAATCAAACAATTCATTACTATTGTAAAATTTTCCAGAATACTTTCTGACCCATTGTTTTATTTCTATCTGTTATGATTAAACTGAGCTTCCACTGCTTTTCACTTGATAGTTTGAAAAATCTTTTCCTAATTTTTGGGTTTCCTTGTAATTTTTTTTATGTAGTCATTATATTAGCATGTTCCTTAACATATAATGTCATATATTAAAATTTTATTTGTAATTGCTTTTGTAAACTATGAAAATTTTATCAATATTTCCAATTTTCTCTAAGTGTTTCATTATTTCAAAATTTTCATCCAGTTTTATGGTCTAGGAACAATCTTGTAATTGATTACTTATCACTCAAGTGACCTTGGGAAAAATTGGCTTAGATTTTCTTTCACAGCACATAATTACCTTTATAACAAAATGTTAATGATTTTAGTGTTTGAACTGTAAAATTGACAGGCAGAATATTTAACATGTAACAAAAATACTTCTATAAGTATAGATTTGCTCATTATTTCATTTACATTGTTTTCTGTTTTGTTTTTTTCCTGGTTCTCTTTTTTGTTGGACTGCAAAGTAATAAGCTATTTGAGAATGTTCCACTTATCACTGATACTTCATTCAGATTTTTCCTTGTTATATTAAAAAATGTTAAAATTCAAAAAAAGAGTAATGAATTAATTACAAATGGATATAAGAGAGTAGGAGAAGATGTCATTCATGGAAATATTTCCATTGAGAAAATGTAAAAATCATGCATAAATGCATAAATGGTATGTAGGCATCATGGATTACCTGCCTTATCAGTACCTGCCTTGACTGCATTGTTATTCCTCCTTTAGATGAAAGTTTGAGTCCATTCACATGAACACACAGGCTCCACACATAGCAAAACCAAGTGCAGCCTGACCTTCATTTGTTGACTACATTTTTTCTTGAATCTAAATCATCACATTTTTGTCATGCCAAAGTCTACTAATAAAAACCAGGTGTGGTGGCTCATGCCTGTAATCCTGGCTACTCAGGAGGCTGAGATCTGAGGCTCCAGGTTCAGAGCCAGCCCAGGAACAAAAAGATCTGTGACTCTTATCTCCAAATAAACTCCAAAAAATGGGTAGTGGAGCTTAGAACTAGGATAGGGTGGTAGCCTTGAGCTGAAGAGCTCAGGGACAACATCCAGGCAGAGTTCAAGCCCAAAGACCCACGACAAAAGACTACTAATGATATCCAGTAGAGAGAAATTAAGTTTCTTTGAATTGTGCATATTATATATGAGATTAGAACTGGTTTCAATATTTTTTGCCTTATCTAATAATGAATGGTCAACTTTCCTAACATTGATCTAAATTCTTTTCTGCCCTATTGAATTATCTCTGAGGATTAGAGTCATGACTCAAGAGGTAGAACACCTATCTCTCAAGTGTGAGACTTGAGCTCAAACCCTACCATCACTCAAAAACAAAGTTGACATTCATAAAGATGTTTCTTTCATGGAATATGTGAGAAATTAGGTTGTTGTCTAGGGTATCGGAGGATAATTTAGGAAAGTATGGAACTTTGTTTCTAAAGAGAATCTTTCCATTTCCTTGATTAAGTTGGAGTTGTAGAAGCTACAATATTTATTCTTTGAAAATTACTTTCCAACCAAGACGGGTGGGGGGTGTGGGGGAGGAGGGAAATGGGTACCAAGACATGTGAAAGGGTATCAGTGTATGTGAATTAACGCACCTTCTATCTGACAAATATCATGTAACCCTTTTACTAATTACAATAAAAAATAAAAAAAAGAAAATTACTTTCCATATTGCTTAAAACTCAAATTGATACAGGAATTTTGGAAGTGCCTAAAACTTATGCTGTTTCCAAATATTATTAGTAGAAATTCTATTTGTTTTCAAGATTGTCTACCCTTATCAGTATTTTGGCTTTGCTAATTCAAAACATTTTAAATATTTTTTTATCTAGGGTCAACTATCATCTAACATAAAAAGTAAAGAAAAAAGCAACCTTTATTAAAAATTCTAAGCACAACAATTGACCTGGGTTTTGTGTGTGTGTGTGTGTGTGTGTGTGTGTGTGTGTGTGTGTGTAAACTGGCTTCAACTACTATCACAATAACTGCTTCATATTTATTAATAGTAATTATGTCTGAAAAGAAAAATATGAATCAAGGATTCAATGATGATCAATGATGACTTCTCAGGAAATGACACAGATCTCAATTAAGCATCTGTTTTCTATGCATTACAATAACAATTACATGGAAAATACCCAATGTGCTAGAAAAAGTGGGAAAACATGGAAAATTCTTTCTGGGGAAAAATTCTCAAGCAGAGTAAGTAAAGTGCTGAGAAGCTGCCTGTCAGTGTAGCACCTTTGGGAAAGTAAAAACATAAAACCAATTTCCCAGACAGAAATGAGTTATTAAATCTGTGGATTACTGTAGAAAATTCCTTAATTCTTTTTTTATTTTTTATCTTTTTTGGTCAGTGACGGGGCTTGAACTCAGGATCTGGGTGCTGTCTCTGAGCTCATTTGCTTAGTCTACCACTTTGAGCCACAGTGCCAGTTTTCTGATGGTTAATTGAATGTAAGAATCTCTCAGACTATCCTTCCTGGGATGACTTTGAACCACCATCTTCAGATCTTAACCTCCTGAGTTGCTAGGATTACAGGCTTGAACCACTGACACCCAGCTCTCTTGCTTTTTTTTTTAAAATCCTTAGTCAATTCATTTTGCATTTCTGCTTATGTGGTGAGCCATACTCTTAACATCAAGTGAGGAAAGCCCAGGATGTCACCACTCGCTTAACAGTTCACAAAATTCTCACACAATGATGAGTTTTGTGGTAGTTCTGAGGCTGAGAAATCATGTACTAAGTGGAATGACAGAATCATATAATGGAGAGGCAAGAAACAGAATCGAGTTGTTTCTGTGAAGGAAGAGACAGCAGGGCTTGTGAACACAAAACAATTGATGTGGGCAGAGGGAAATAAAAGGAAAGGCCAAGTGGTGATGCCATAGTAATCTGGTGTTTCAGTTTCCCAAGTAATCCCTTTCAGGAAAGGTTACTTTGGCTAGACATGTCCAATGGACTAATTGCTTGTCTAGTCCCTTCCCTTGAGCAAAAACGGGCATTGCTTTCTGTTCTCTTTCTGTTCCTCTTGCTCTTTTCACATCACTGATGACAGCTCCCATGCTTAGTGCCACCATTGTCCTTGGTTCTGGAATGTCCTTCTACACTCAATGAAATCTGAAAAAGTAGGTTATCTTGGAGCCTTCTCTACTTGCTCTTCTTTGTTGCTTTTCTGACAGGCTATTTTTGTGTGTACACTGAGAAGTCACCTCTGTTCTTCTCTGCTCTCCTCTCCATCAGAGGAAAAGCATTTGCTGTCATAACCTTTGTGGTTTACAGTTCTCAGACATCTAGCAGGCATCCCTTTTCTTGAACATGCATATTTGAAGATAGTACGGCCAGTAACACATTGGTTTCCATCATTACCTGCACAATTCCCCCTCACTCTAATCATCATCTGCACCTGAGTATCTGGTATACTTTGCCCTTAGGTGATCTGACCATTAATCAAGAAAGCCACAGAGCTTCCTCTTTCGGTGAACTGACACCTTAGCCCAATAAACACTCTCTGAGCTCTGTTGTAACAGCCTTGGAAGCCATAAAATGGGCTGTGAAGATCCAAAGGTTAGCTAGAAGAGCTCAAGTGTGTAATTCTTTGGGAAGTATACAATTTCTTTGGTTTCAAGTTTTTATAAAATAGTGATTTGTCATGTTTCATATTTCTGACTTGAGGGGTCCAACTCACGTGGTTTATGGCTGAGCGCACTACCAAAAGGTAGTAAAAAACAGGTGGTTCATTTCTATGTCACCTCTCTGTCTCTGTCTCTTTCTGTCTCTCTTACTCTCTCTCTCTCTCTTACTCTCTCTCTCTCTCTTACTCTCTCTCTCTCTGTGTCTCTGTCTCTCTCTGTCTCTGTCTGTCTCTGTCTCTGTCTGTCTGTCTGTCTCTCTCTCTGTCTGTTTCTCTGTCTCTGTCTGTCTGTCTGTCTGTCTGTCTGTCTGTCTCTCTCTCTCTCTCTCTCTCTCTCTCTCTCTCTCTCTCTCTGTCTATTGTTTACTCTCTGTGTGGTTATCTCTTTGTCTCTACCCTACCCCCATAGTGCAGTTCAGGACCTTTTACTCTTATGTACCATTTCTTGCTGTTTTTGCTCAAGGCTGAAACTATTTCTTGAGTCACACTTCTACTTGGTAGAAGTGTGGTAGTTTGGTAAATAACTTGAGATGAAAGTCTCAAGGATCTTCTTGGGCTGGCTTCAAACATCCATTCTTAGATCTCAGCCTCCTGAGTAACTAAAATTACAAGCATGAGCCACTAGCACCTGTCTGTACAATTCTCTTATCTCAAAGTAATACTGAGCATGAATAATCAGATCTTTGTTCACTCATATCTGTAGGATTCAATTATAGCTCATCTATTTCCCAAAAAAAGACAGAATCTGGAACATAAAGAAGTAAATGTTTTGAAAACTGTGTTCAAAATCAAAGTAAACTGTGGAGGTGGCCCTTGGCACTGGTGAATTAAAGTATCTAGTCTGATCTCTCCTTTTAAATGCTGCTCCATTATAGATGAAAGACAGAGATAAGAAACTCCTCAAACATATGCAGGGAAAAGCCACTTTTCTCATTATAAGCTTTCCCTTAATGACAAGAAAAAATGTAGTCCAGTGACACAGGCCAAGCATCCTGGGCTTTCTGAGCACCTGTTCTTGTGATATCTAATCATCATCTTTCATATAAATCTAAGCACAACGGCCAAAGCCTTTTGTTTTGCTTGATGTGAAACTTTTTAAGGGTGTCCTTACAGTTTAAGATTATTTTTATTTTACATTTATTAGATTTTGATGTATCTCAATGTATCTCTTAGCAGAATGAATCATTGCATAGGGATTTGAGGCAACCATTTTTTGTATGTATAAATGCCATAACCCAGTCTATTCTCCAACAGCAAAAAAAAAAAACTGAACTAGAGTGAAGTTCACTTGGGGAAGCATCTGTAAATGGGTTTATTATTTATATAATGTATATAAAATGATGTCTCTACCTCAAAGCTTCTTAGACACATGTTTATAACATTCCTTGGGTAATAAGAAGTCATCTGTTTTCTTAGGAAGTTCCTGGTTGCAAATTATGAACGTTATATTTTCTATTGTTTGCCATTTGTTTTAAAGCATCACATTTCTGAGACCAGACTTGTAGTCAATTCCTGCATCTTTTATGCGTTTCTTGCACATGTATGCATCCAATGGAAAGCAAGTTTCTCTGAAAGTGGAAGAAAAGCCTGGATAGTAGAGAGACTCTCCCAAGAGAGGGGGCTCCATAAAGGAGCTTGTTGAAGTCCTTTCAGATTGTGAATTTTGATAACAGGGGACACCTCTTGTATCACCTGCCTGCAGCTTTGCCCTGATTGCTTGATGGCTTGTAGATGGTCGGCTGCCCCAGCCCTTCTCTTTTCATTAATTGAGTTTATACCTTGGGGCATGATGGGAAGATGCCTATGAACAGGAGCCCAAAGCACTTATAGACTTCTACAAGAACACTGTAATGGCCCACCTGTCATTTCTTTTCTACTAACAGTTCCCCTTGCTTTCCCTGAAGATGAAGAGGAAGGAGCTAGAGTGAGCATTCCTTGAGACATGCTGTAGATTAGGATGTGAGACACTTTCCCTACCCACCCACCCCCTCCACCCCCAGGCCACACACACAGCACTCTCTCTTTCTCTTCCTTTGATTCCAGCTGTCTTGAGGTGAGTGGCTGTGCTTCACTATGTGTTCCTGATTTGCTGGGCCAGAAGCTGTGGGACCCATAAGCTATGGACTAAAATCTCTAAATCCATGAGACAAAATAAGACATTTAAAAATTATAATTGATCCTCTCCTTTGTTTATTTCAGTAACAGAATGCTGATAACACCCATAATATCTGGTAAGTGCTTCTTGAGTGAATTTCGAATCTTCCGAAGGCCTGTCATACATGGCTACATCCATGAGATTGCTATGCCACTGTTAACATGTGGTGTTGATTACAAACTGAAGCGTTTTGCATCGCTATTAGATACTGAGCACTAATATGTACGGGCATGTTCTTACTTAGTCCTTAAAAAAGACCATAGGATATAGTGTATTAGCACAAAGTATAGGTGATGAAATGGACCCACACTCTTAACAGGCATCTCACACAAAGGCATGGAGTCGTCTGCATTCAAACATGAGGGAGTCTGACTCCAGCACTCTGAACAGTGCTAGACCAGAGTATATTGATTTGAGGTTCTAAATAATTCTACATTGGATGACCAGTGCTAACTCTTGACACAAGGCTTTATTTAAAGTATTTACAGTTCTCTGCATTGCCATCACTTAAAAAAAAATGAACCCAAACTAATTAAATGGCTCTATTAGCCCTCTGAGGTCATGTTACAATTTTTCATTTGGTGGGCTATGAAACTCAAGCGGAAGAACCGAACTGGCTCCATTTTATATTGAGTTTAGTGTTTATTAATCCCATCCTCCCATGACTGAGGCATTGCAAAACACATGAGAATCTTAGAAACCCAAGATATCGCAGGTTGTAGTGAAGATGGTGATTCAAGGTCGATATCAATGAAATAGCAGCAATGGTGAAAATTGTAAGTTACTACTTAGACTTTCATTACCCATTTGTCAGTGTTTCTATATCTTGAGTGAGAATCATTACCTACCATGCAAAGCTCTCGCTGCATGTAGCTAAGTGCTATCAGGCTGAACACTTCCCAGGCTATGTTTGGACAGGCCCAGATACTAGAATTGATTGATTACCAGTAGTGCCAATCGGGCTGTATTTTCCTAATCAGTTGACCTCATAAAGTGTACGAGGTAGTGAGCAAGAGGAATGAACCATTGGTACCCAGTTCCAAAAGCCCTTTTTAAGATATAGCCCAGGTCAATATTCAGTTTATACTGCAGTCAAACAATAATATTTAATAACACCTATTGAATTAACATTGCTTGCTTTAAATAAAATGACTATAATTCACACTTTACCAATTTTGAAACGAAAGCTCAAGTAGCAGTTTGAAAGCTAAAGAATATAGTAATTTAATTACCACATGGATAAGTCTCATGGATAGATTTTTTTTGCCTGTGTCCTTTTTTGAACTGTTTTGAAGTACTTGAAATATTTTATACTAGTAAATAATTTTAACCCCTCTGCATAACACCTTTGCAAAAAAATTAAAATAAAAAAGAATACTAATAAAAACCATGAGGCTGGTGAGGTGATATAGGCTTGTAATTCCAGCCCTCAGAATTTTGATGGACCGTGAATTCAAGAACACTCTAGAATGTAAAACTGTCTCAAAAGAAAAGAACAAAGAAAGCAAAAGGGAACAGAGGGGAAGCAAAGGAAAGAAATTGGGGGGGGGGAAGGAATCGATAGCAAAGCAGTGATGGAAAGAAAAGGAGAAGGCAGAGAAGAGAAATGAAGAAAAGGGAGAAGAGGAAAGGAGGAGAGAAAAATTAATAAAATGAGGAAGAAAACCAGAGGTGTAGTTCAAGTAGTAGACACAATAAACACACTATCTAGACATACATACACACTATCTAAAATTAAGAATATCAATGGGCTTTAAAGTTGAAGATAATCTCTTAAACATGTCATTGGATTGCTATGTAAGTTCCAATTTTATATCTTTCTCATGTTTTGTAATTTAATATTTCTCCTCAAAACTCATTGGTTTGCATACCCAACTGGTAATTCTTAATGCCTCCATATTTCATATTTCACTGAAGTTAGAAAGAGAAGAGATCTTTTCTCCTTTATGCTCATTCTAGTAAGAATTCTGCACTCTGGCAGAAGGGGTAGATTTATTCAAAGAACATTGTGTTCATGTATGAAAATACCACAGTGAAACACTTTATATTACAAATGTACACCAATTCAAAAATTATATATGTACATATATAAATAGAGAGATATAATTTAAATTAAACTGAAAAAAATCTGCACTCAGAAAGTAAACCTATTGTGCAAGAGTTTAACAAATACTCTAAAATAGGTAATGCAAACAGGCTGGGATTTAACTCTAGTCCACTTCAATCTGAAGCAATTGTTTGAAATGTTGTAAATATTCATTTGATACCTTTGCTATAGAATAAACAACTTCTTACCACTCTCATACACTTCTGAGGTTTCCAGAACACCATCAGGATTTATTTACTTCCTGTAAAACGACAGGGGTCCCTAATCCTGTCAACAGATTATGGAGCTGTGATTTCCTTGAGGGACTCATGGCGTTTTCTGTGAAATGCCGCCATCTATGGGACATGAGTAGAAACTTCAGGCAGGGCCAAGCACAGCGAAAACCATAGGGCCTACATCCTACTGCTACATAACGTGGTTAGTTTAGTCAATGAAGCAGTTCTTCGTCAATAAACGGGAATAAAATTTATAGTGCTGGCTAGGAGATAAACTCTAGAAACCATAATCTGGCAATTCTCGCTGCCACAGCTCTTTCTTGTGGGAAACAAAATGAACTCTATGTAATGTTCCTGGGTAGCTTTGTTTCAAATGTATTTCTCCATCTCCCATGCACCACACACACACACACACACACACACACACATACAACCAATACTGCCATTCAAAATGAAAGGACTTTCCACATACTTACCAACATCTAGGTTTCCTCACTTAATCAAATGTTTGGAAAAAATGCCCATTCTAAACAACACATAAACCAAACTGTCACTGAAGACATGGTTTCGTAAATGAGTCAGAGAAATGACTTGACACTCAAACACATGGCAAAGAAATACTAATTTGGCATTTTTTTCTTCCTCTGCTTATTTATTTAAATGAAGATCCAAAGTACAGTTTAGTGTTTGGAGGAGCCTTATAAACTTACCTGCACTCCTTGTAGAAATTCAGGGTCATTACCATTCATCTCAGCTATGGGAAAAAATATCATTCCTGTCATCCACATGTCACAAAAATATGTGGAGGATTTAGAAATTAATCATCAGTGGACTCAGGGCTGAAGTACAGTTTCTAACTAGCACACCTCTTCATTCTTTTAGCCTATCTTGTGGTCAAGAATGAGGACTTATACCTTGCTCTTGGTTTATACTTTAGACCTGTGTAGTCCTGTACAAATCATTTAAATTTCTTCCACTGCAATTTTTTCATATGCTATCTATGTATCTATCTATCAATCCATCGATCCATCGATCCATCCATCCATCCATCTATCTGTCTATCCATCTATCTATCTGGATGTCCTTTTCTACTTCTAAAGCACATAATGATCGTCCTTGTTGAAAATAAGACTAAATTAATTATCATTTTGATGGAAATCCTAGGCTATGCTCAATAGTCTTTTGAACATGAAGGACCTAAGCTGGTGGAAAATAAAGAAAGAGAAGAAAACGGATGGCCGAGAAGCACTCTATGTGGAAAAGCTACCACTTATTCTAACAGACCTTAAAAAGCATCTATTTCAGTTTGCTGCATGAAGACTGAGAACCCAGAGGAAATCCTGAGTGATTTTGAAGTAGGGGCTTGGGTCTGTCTGGTGTATCTTGGTCTCATGGCTCATGATAGGCCCTGGCAGCTCCCAGGTGATGAGCCTATGTGAATCCCTGGAGACAAGGTTGGTCTTTGGCTGGTAAGTGACTAAACCTGTCAATCCAATGCTTGGGACTTGGAGTTTCCTGGGACCCTGCCCCCTAACTTGACCCTATTTAAGCTCAAATCAGTTCAGGCACCATTATGCCATGCGACTCCTTGTCTCTGCCTGTCTCCTGGCTCCTAGCCGCTCTGCAGTCACTCTGTAATCCCAGTTCAACCCTCCATCGGAGCTGAATTGGCTTGTTTGGTGTTGTTTTTGTTCTTTCTTTCCTCTCTGGCCTGTTTCCTAATTGTATATGTTTCCTAAGTGTATATGCACGCTGTAGGCCTTCCTAACAATTGACTGCCTGCAGACTGCTAGTGCTCCAATAACAGCTCCAAAGATTTAACCTCTTACAATGTGGCTTCTCGGTGTCCTCACTTTACAACAACTTCAACAGCAAAAGAGCAAGGTGGTAGGGTTTACTCATACGATATAGACTGGACCAGTTTCTTGGGTTGACAGAGTTCTAAGAGTTAAAAGGTCACTACACTTCAGGTATGCTAACTTATTTAGCCAATGGATAAACAAGCAGGCGTTAAGCATTGTTCTTGCCTAATGCTTTGATCATGAATTGAAGTTGTTCTTCTGCCATGATTCATAAGGCATTCACTGCCTGGCTTTGCTCTGTCTTAAGTGTGGATCAGGATCTTTGTAAAGAGAATGAATTACATAAGATTCCAGTTGAATGTTGAATTGGGTAATATTTGGTTTCTCTTGACTTATCGTCTATTTGAGTGGAGGCCTGCAATGAACACTGCTCTAAACCTCATCCAGGAAAAAGGGAGCCCATGGTCTTCATCTGCATTGGCTTCTGTCATAAAATCCACACAACCAAGTGCTTAATGAAAGAACAGAATCCACGTGCCACAGTATTTGAAAGTAGAAAGACCAGAATTTATAGGTAAGTCAGCCCAGGTTCTGGTGAAAGCACTACTCCAGGTTGAAGACTGCTCACTTCTTGTGGTCCTCATCTAGTAGAAAGGGAGCATGAGGAAAAGACAGCTAGCTAGTCCTTTGGGGATTATAGGAACATAGTTCCAACCCTGAGGGAGAGTCCTCTTCACAAAGCACCATCTCCCATCTCTATTTCCTGACAGTGTTACATTGGGTATTGAACTTCAACATATACTAGAGGAGAATCAAAATTCAGATCATGATCTTTTTCTATGAGATTATATCTTCTCAAACTCAGTAGAATTTAAGGCTATCTTTATATCACACATGAGAGGAAATACTACCAGAGAAGCAGGAACAAAAGAAATAAGCAAACATTTCAATGAAACCTGAAAGACCAAGAGTAGTTGTGTGAAGTTGAAATTGCTAAGAAAAGTTTGCAATTACATGGAAGATTTTAACCATAGATCAGAAAAGACTGGCTGGGCAAGAAACAAGAGGAATCCCCGTTCAGAACAGAAGGAAAGCAGGTGATTAACATTTGTAGGAGGAAAGGCAATAAACCTGCCCACTTCATTCAACGCCATCCTACAAGGAAATGCCTGAAGTCATCACGGAAGGAATAAAAGGAAAGCTAGTCAGAATTTGGGAGATTAGAAGAGACACATATACAGCCCAATTCTAGTAAAAGATTGTTGATCCTGCATTTCTTCTTAGGACAGGCACAAAACAGCCTCAATGCCAAGATCCCATGCTGATTCCGAATGGATTCTGATCACTAACACAGGGCTAAGGAAAACCCAGTGAAGACTGCCAAAACTTAGGACGGGTGTGGATTTGCACTGACTCCATTTGCAAGGTGGCAAGCTTGATCTCATTTCTTGAATGTTGGAAGAATGACATGAAGTCCAAGGTCAAAGACAAAAGGACAGCTGGAAATCACTAACAGTGGTAGTTGTCTTGTTCTACAGGTTCTCTGGGCCCCAGTGCACATAGGGTGACATTAGTTAGGTAATGAACTTACATAGTAAAACTGAACATCAAAGAAGAAAAAGACTTAAAAACAACAGAATAAAGAGAAAGAAAAAGGAAGAGAATTGCAATAGACACTTTCTCAAAAACAAGGTAAGCCAGGGAGTCAATGGAATGATAATTTCCTAAGACCAAGAGAAAAAAAAGATAAATGAAATTTTATATCTGGTGAAATAATCTTTCCAACAGAGCAGTGAATGAAAGACTTTCTCAGAAAACAGACATTGAAACAATTCAGGTCAAGACATCTACTTATTGAGCTGTATTAAAGTCATGTTCTTCAGATTGAATGATGATACAAGTGGAAACTTTAACCTCACAAAGAAATGTCCAACGCTGAAAATGTACAACACTAAGGGATCAACTAATAGTTATTGAAAATAAAAAATAACACCCTATCTAAAGGAAAACATATATTTCTGATTGTACAGAAAATAAATACCCCATACTGCCCACAAGTAATAAGGACACTAATAGTAATAATGAAAATTGAAATCAGCAATCATTATCCATAAAGGACCGCAGGATGTTTAAAGCAAGAACTTAAAGACATGACACTCTACAAATACAGCATAAAGAAAATCTGTACATAGCAATTACTCTGAACTTGGCCAGGTAACACCAATAATGGGGAAAAACACATAAATCTTCTCAAATACCCAAGTTCCATTCTGACATTGCTTCTATAGCCCAGATTTTTTTACATCTGAGGTACAGTCTTAAGCCCAGAAAGAATGTCCCATTTCATGCTTTATGATAGTCACCTACCTCAACACACATACCTAATCCAGTATAGTTTTAATCTCAGTCATGTGATTCTAGTGTGAGTGTGCCTGGATTGGCCATTGTGTTTTTGTCCAAATGATAATGATAATCCACTTTAGGCAGTTTCCTGACTGCCATCTCCTTGCCATACACCAGCCTCATTATGTCCTCCTCAACTCTGAAGTATTTTAATAACCCTGTGCATATATTTACACTCATAATGGAGTCTACATCATAGTCTGGTAAAGATTAAATAGGACAACATATAAAAATCATCCAAAGGAACTCTGGTATTGTTTTAAAAGAACTGTACATTCCATGTTTTGTGGTTTTCTTTTCTTTTCCTTTTCTCATTACAAGGCCTTGAACTTAGGGTGTAAAAAAAATGTCTGCTTGCTTCCTCAGTAAGTATTCTACCACATGAGCTTTGCCTACTAATATTTTTTTGGTTAATTAGAGACAATGTCTTCTGAGTAGTTAGGATATGAGGTTTCAGAATTCTGAGCACTGTCCTTGGGCTTTCTCCTTTGCCACTTGAGCCATAGCACCACTTCCAGCTTTTCTACATATGTGGTACCAAGGAATCAAACCCAGGTCTTCATGCATACTAGGCAAGCACTCTACCACTAGGCCAAACTCCCAGCCCAACTTTCATGTTTTGTTTTTTTTTTTTGTTTTTTTGTTTTTTGCCAGTCATGGGGCTTGAGCACTGTCCATGGGCTTTCTCAAGGTTCGTGCTCTACCACTTGAGCCACAACACCACTTACGGCTTTTTTTCTATGTATATGGTACCGAGGAATCGAGCCTGGGTCTTCGTGTATGCTAGGCAAGCACACTACTACTGGGCCATACTCCTGGACCCAACTTTTATATTTTTAAAAAAACAGTTCATTTGTTTATATATTTTTGTATAGCATTGTTCTTGCCTTGGCTATATTTAGCACAGTTGGTTCTCAAAAGTAGGTTTGATTAAAAAATAAAAATCTGAATATCAAGTAACCGGAAGTTAACAAATAAAGATTAGCCACTTGTGGAATTTGATTTCTTCATTAAAAATAGTTCTAAAAAACTAGGTATCAGTGGCTTACATGAGTTATTCAGGCAATTCAAGACTGAGACCTAAAGGTCAGAAGTTCACAGCTAAAGTCCATAGAAATGTCCTCTCCAATTCATGGTCAAAATGCAGGAGTAAAGATATATATCATAGCTGGTGGAGCACCAGCTATGAGCAAAATCTGAACAAGACAGAGAGCCTGAGTTCAAGGTAGTAAAACACACATGCCTCCCCTGCATACACAAAATGCACAAAAGTCAGTAGGCAATCATGTTTAAAATGATTTTGAATGGATTGCAAAATAAGCTTTAGAAATCTGTACACAATTACAATTCAGTATTAAAGAATGTACATGAAAAAGGCAAAGCCTGGAATTATTCAAACAAATAATTCAAGTAGTTTTTGAGGTTTCTGACAAAGCTTTTGTTTTACTTGAGTAAAATATGAAATGTTCTTTTCTTTTCTAATATTTCTGTCAATACTTATTATTTTCTTGAAGAAAAACAGAACAATTCATAAAATAATTCAAGAAAACACTTAAAACAATAGAGTTCAGTTCCAGACCAAATCCTCAGATTCCTATGGTTCACTGAACCCCACAGATGCAAACCTGTTTTTTTTCTGATACTCTTTGACAATTTCCATATTTAGTTGGTAAATTCAAGAACTCCCATTGTGCTTAAGTGCCTCAGAGATCCTAGCATTTTAAACCTCTTCTTTCTGCAATCACATCCTTTCTTATAATGTTAACTATGTATGTGATCCTGGGTCCATAACTCTAGCTTTATACACTCAACTAGATTTATAAAGTATCTGTTTGTATCCCCAAGAGACACTTGAAGCTGGCATGTGTAAGCTTGCTACCCTGATCTTCCATTATCTAAACATGTTCCTTTTGCCATCATCCTCATCATGTTTGCTCATCAGTATATTTACTGAAAGCTAGCTCATTTATAAAGAAATCATAAGTGCTGAATTCTGTAACTCATGACATCCAGTTTGTGTCATAACAGAATTCTAAGATCTTTCTCTTTTCAGAGACCATTCTAAGAAAAGAAAAGTGCTTTTCATGAAATGATTTCTTTTTAATTTAACAGCTCAATTCTGAGGTCTTTATGACTTTCTTTATCATGGGTTTTAGGAAATGAGCAAATATGTACTAACTAAAAAGATTAGTCCCTTCCATTCATTCTCATGCATTCATTAACTTACAAGCTATAGCTTAAGCTCATATAGTGTCTAAAAACCATTGTGGTAAATATTGAAGATCCAGAGAAAAATAAACGTAACAAGTTCCTGCCTTTATAGAGCTTATAGTCTAGTGAGAAATAGAGATACTAAATAAATGAGTCTAAACCACAACAGCAGTACACATATGTAAAGAAGATAATACATCATAATCATTGGGAGGGTGTTTAATGCTTCTACCCCTTATCTTATTACCTGAGCAAATATCAACACTCCTTTCATATGACTACTCACAGTAGTATTAAACCCCCCTGCGCATTTGATAAATTTTACCACCTCAATTAACATGCTTGATGGAAATATTCAAGTTCATGACTTCAGGATCTTCCATTTCCTGGTTGACAGCACGGTTTTATACAGCAATTTGTTGTTTATTTTGATACATAATGGTAACGTCTACATGACTCCAGTGAGATATGGAGATCGTGTTATCTGAAAATTTCGATCAACCCAGATAGTTGCATTCCATTTGCTTTGAAGGAAATACTGTCAATCATGCTCAGAGTATTAGAACTGCAATTTTAAAGTTAGGAAAACGGTTTTTTTAATTAAAAAAGATTGCTTCCAAGTATAATGTTTGACAAAATACATGTCTCAGAGTGCTGAGAGCAGACTATTTACCAACTAACCTAGACCGTTTGAATCTGGTTTCTAATATGTACACATTCCCAGTTTATTAATCAAATAATAGAGACAAGAAGAATGACTGAAGTACCAAAAGAAGGAAGATTAAGGAGAGCACACATGGAAGCAACAATTTGAAAGTCTGAGCACAACATACTCAGATACAAAGATACACATAAATATGCCCACACACAATGTTTGTAGCATTCATTCATTCATTCACTCATAACCACCCACAATATTTTAAGGCATACTCTGTTACTGACTATTGAGATTTACTAGAGAACACTATTGCTTTTCTCATGCAGCCTATTTTCAAACAGGGAAAAATAACTAATTATCAAAAGTCATCATCATATGCATTATTTAGCACATTACATGGCAAGTGCAATGGAGAAATAAAAGACAAAACAAAGGAAGCTGAGAAGCACTAGTATTATAATGGGTTAGATATGAATCAGGATAAATTTAGGGCACAAAGCCAGGTGCAGGTGGCTCATGATTGTGTTCCTAACCCTCAGGAACCTGAGATCTGAGGATCACTATTTAAAGCTCACCCAGAAGCAAAGTCTATGAGATTCATATTTCCAATTAAGTACCACCAACAGAGATGGGATTGGGAATATGGCTCAAGTGGTAGAGTGCTAGCCTTGAACCAAAATCTCAGGGACAGCACTTAGGCCTAGAGTTCAAGTCCAGGATTGGCCCATGAAACACATACAAGTTATGGAAGAAGAAAGTAAGTTGTTCAGAGAAAAATGTGGTTATATACTGTGATTTTATATGATATGGACATATATTTATACATGAAATGCCTTTATATTTCAGATTGATACACACACATATTGATACACACGCATATACATATGTATATGATGAATAAGCAGATAGTTCTTTGTCGTCTCTGGGATATGGAGTTCCACTGTTGTGAGGTTCCATATTCACAAAGTCCTAATTTGTTCGTCCAAGTGTCTATAGGAACCTCTATGGAATATGTAAGACACTCTTGTCATTGTGAAAGGAATAGAGCCTAACAGCCACTCATGCTGTATTTATATCAAATTACATATAATTAGACATAGTTTACAGTAGACTGCAGGAATGTGAGGTTTTATCAAGTGCATCACTTGTTCATCTAAGGAGTTGAGTATCCAAGGATTCTGGTCTGGTATCCACAAAATCTTGGAACCCATTTTCCCCTCCTCCTTCCCTGAATGCTAAAGAACAGCATTTCTTTTCTTTCCCCTCTAAGTAAAAATAACCTTTCTGTTTTCCAATTTGTTTCCCCAACAACATAGTCCTGATAGGCACATGGACAAAAAGATCTAACATCAACTTCTTGTAGACAAATGGAATAAAATAAACCAAAGTCATGACATATGCAAATTAGTCCTCCACTCTGGCTTATTTTCCTTAGTTGAGAAAAAAAACATTTATTTTTTAATTCATAGTTGGCAAAATTCTTGGAATTGATCATTTGAATTTCCTGGACAGTTGTGGCAAAAAGGCAGGGCAGGTATGGGACCATTGGTAGAGTCATTTTGTGAAATTGTTTTCCCTCATTGCTTCAGTGTAGTAGGTCATGTCAAGGACAAAACTGTAGAGAGACAGCATCAAGCTGGTATATTCACTCTATAACACACATCAGTGAGAGGTAATTACATTGAGATTGTGTCAAATGAATTGATACTCTGACTTTGGTTAGAGGATTTTGATCTTGGCGGCCTCTCTCTCTGGCTTTATGTTGGGGAACTCTTGCTTCTTTTCATGACATAACACATGCTGACATCAAATATCAATGCTAGCTAAATCCAATTAAGCATAGAAGCAAAACAGCTGGATTAGCAGTCCCTGCAAAAATTGTTTTTTTTTTCATTGACTTCCTATTTTTCTTGCAAATGAACCTTTAAATATGGAAAATTTGAGCTACCCATGATTCTATTCCTAGTTGATATATGAAACCTAAAATAAAGCCTTTAAAATAGGAGCCAGAAGTTTCTTCTTGTACCAGTAATATAAATGCCATGATGAAAATCACTGGTGAGTATTCTTATATTCTCTCTCTCTCTCTCTCTGTCTCTCTCTCTCTCTCTCTCTCTCTCTCTCTCTCTCTCTCTCTCTCTCTCTCTATATATATATATATATATATATATATATATATATAGTTATATGCACTCCTTGTGTGGGCAAAGTGATTACAAACACAAACAGACATAAGGTGTTATCCTGATAAAAGTTATCCCCTAGAGTCTACTGAGCTGCTTTAGTGACACCAATTTTTAATCATTTGATTCTCTTCTACATGCAAAAAATTAAATCAAGTTGGTAAATTACATAACTAATTTTACTAACAAAGTAGTCACAATCATATGTGTTACTAATAAAAACAGGGTCAAAATATTGCATGAATTTTATCTATTTTATAAAGAAATATTAATAACCTCATTGTTTTTGCTATCAAAATTGCAAATAAAAATTTAAAAATTTGCAATTTTATAATTATAAACTGACTATTGCAGTATCTATAACTTTCATAAATAAATAGGGACTTGTCAAAATAAAGTGAAAATATAAATTATCCCTTTTCTGTGCAGATGGTGGGCCTTAAACTCAGCAGAGTATTGTCCTTGAGCTGTTTTGCTCAACTCTAACATTTGAACCACAGCTCTACTTCTGGCTTTTTGGTGGTTAATTGGAGTTTAGATTCACAGTCTTCCTGCCCAAGTGGGCTTTGAGCCTCAATCCTCAGATTTCAGTCTCCTGAGTAACAAGGATTAGAGGCTTGAGTCATCCACACCTAGCTTAAATTACACTTTTTACTTGTTTTTTCTTTTGCCAGTCCTGGGACTTGAGCTCAGGGCCTGGGCATTGTCCTTGGATACTTTTTGCTCAAGGCTAGCACTTTGCCACTTGAGCCACAGGGCCACTTCCATCTTTTTTCTGTGTATGTGGTTCAGTGAATTGAACCCAGGGCTTTGTGCATGCTAGGTTACCACTAGGCCACATTCCCTGCCCACACTTTTTACTTTTCAGATACATTTTATAAAAAAAAAATCTATGTGTAATATTCAATATATTGTTTAAAATATATTGTAATTCATTATAAATCCTAATTTAATTTTGATGAAGCTTGTAAATGTTTATTTTCTGTGTTATAGATGTGGAAACCTTTTCTTTAAAAGGTCTAGGGGGTAGGGGATAGAGCTCAATGACAAGAACACATGCTAACATGTGTGAGGTCCTGGGTTCTATTCCCAGCAACCATAAATATATAATTAACACTGTTCGTGCTCCAAGGCTGACTTAGAATCTACTCTTCACGTTCATATATCTACCTTTCTATGACCCCACCCTAGTTCTTCCAGTATGAACAATACCTAATCACAAATTTACATTCTGAGAATTTCACCTCCTATCAGATTATCACTCAACCATACCATTTTTACAGGTGCTAGTAAAGCTCTGGCAAGAAAGTGACTTTCAATGAAGAAGGGAAGGGATATTTGATTTGGAAGTGTAATCAACTATTACCCACAAATTCAAGGGCAATACCTTCCAATGTCATTCCCACAATCAATGGTATGCTTTCTTCATTCATAGAAATTCAAACACTGGTAGCTAAAGTAGAGATGAGAAGCATCAGTCTTTCAATGCCAAACCATGAACACTGGAAGATGTTTTATATAGTTTTCAAATGTACACTGTTATCAAACCCTTTCCAAAGTAATCGACAATTTTGGAAGGGAGCAAATGATTATTTCATTTGGCAAAACATAGAAATTTCCAGCTGAGGCACATTAAAATATTTTTTACAATTGCCTCAAAGGCAGAATGTTCTCACTAGTCCTTTTGTTGCAAAAATCTGTCTCTACTGAATGGAAATATCCAACTTTTTCCTGGAAAATGTTAGACCAGATATATAAAGATTTTGGGGCCATCTAATGACTCTATTCTATTTTATAAATCTCTAGTTATTAATATTTTTTTCTTTCAAATTTTTCATTAATGTACTGAATTTTGGGTACCCTGCTTTTTAATAGCAGACCTTCCTAACAAAATTAAGTACCTTCTTTAAACAATGAAATTAACTTTGGATAACTGTCTTACTAAACTTTACGTGTGAGCCATGCCTATAAATGAACAGGAAATTTAATAGAGACATAAAAATTGTGTCAATAGAGTCAAGTAGAAATTTTTAAAATGAAGAATAAAATTGCAATGATGGAGGATTTGTTTTGTAGTCTTACAAACAGGATAGAAAGAGTAAAAAGTCAGTGGATTTAAAAATATTCAAATTGAAAATGGGGACAAAAACATGAGAAGGGGTATCATTGTGTGGAAACTATGCACCTACTGTCTGGTGAATATAACTGTAACTCCTCTATACATGACAATAAAAATAATAAATATTCAAATTGATATAAAATGAGAATGACAGTGAAATAAAAATTTAAAGAAAAAACTGAAAATAAAACCATAAACATAAAAGCAAATGAAAGCATTTTGTTCCCAAGCTCTTTGATAATGAGAACAGATCATTTAATTGGAAATCATAGGGCTTTCAGGGCTAGATGAAGGAAAAGACATGCTTATGCTTTCTGGTTTCAGTTCTGAAATATAAATTTGTCACACAGGTCATTACAATACAAAATGGTAATAACTCAGAATGAGAAATTTTTCTTGGCTCATTCAGAGAATGCTAGAAAAATGAATACCCAAAAGGCAAGAGAGACAATGAAACAAGAATGTCCCAGCTAAAATATGCCGGCCCAGGAGAAAAAAAAAATATTTTTAAAAAACTAGTGGAAACCCATCAACAAGGGAGGCAGAGGTGTCCCAGCCCCCAATCTCCCAACAGCCTCCTCCCCCAGGCCTCTGACTGGAGACTGACAGGCGGGCAGGCGGGCGCTAAGACCCAGCACCTCACCAAAGGGTGTAGAGGTGTCCTAGCTCACCTGCCCAACAGGTTCTTCTCCCAGGCCACTGGATCTGGAGAGTGGGGGCACTGAGACCCAGCCTTCCAACAGCAGATGGGGTGTGTGTGAATTGAGGAGCCAGCATCTTTCCCCCTCAAATCTTGAGCTGGACACCCTCCAGCTGGGAATCCCCAGCAAGACAGCACCAAGGGGCCCCATGCAGTCACAGATTCTCGGCCAAAGAGGCGGAAACACAGCAGGGAACTGAAGGGCAGACCAGTAGCCGAGCTCACCTTCTGAGAACCAGAAAGGCACAGCTCCACCCTTGAAACCCACGTCCTCAACTGGGCCCCGCCCCTAGGAACAGAGTGGACACCAGCTGGTCCAGCTGAGAGCTCCTGGAAACCCCCAAACTCCAGACCCTAAGCCGGGGGCCCGCTTCTGGAAACAGCACAGGAAAACCACCCAGAGCGCTGAGACTGAAGCGGACAGATCCATCCCATGGCCCACTGTGAGGCCACTTGTTGGGCTGAGAGCTAGTTGTGCAGCGGCACACAGCCTCTGGGAACAGGCCGAACACCTGCAAAAACTGCAAACTCTGACCTAGTCAGCAGAGGAATCAATCTGGCCAAGAACTACAGGTTTACACAGATTCCCAGAACTGCCGGTCCCAGTCCAAGTAAAAACTGCCACCTACCGACCACAGAGTGAACTACAACAACAGTTCTCGGTGCCTAGGAGAGCGCAAAGACAAATTCCGATACATAAATAATCAAAGTCCCACACACAAAGCCCAAAAGGAAACAAGAGCGAAGGGACAAGAGAGATGTCACCATCCCAAGAAATGACATCTGAAGAGACACGAAATATGATTCAAATCAAGTAGATGATTTTGGAAATGACTAACGAAATTAAGGCTGAATTCCAAAAACACAAGCAAGAAATTTCCAAGGAACTCTTCGAATTCAAAAGAGAAGTGCAAGAAAAGTTCAATACCCTCTCAGCAGACTTGATCAGCTCAGTGTCCACACTTCAAGCAAAAATGGAGGCATTAAGCAGCAGATTGACTGAGATGGAGAATAGAACATCAGGAACAGAAGATAAATCACAAGAGCTGGAACAGAGAATCACCACCTTGGAAAGATTAGTCAGAATCCACCAAAGAGTACTCCAGGACCTGGTAGATGCAGCAAAGAAGTCTAATCTTCATATAATAGGGATTGATGAGGGTGCAGAATTTCAGGACAAAGGAATAAAACCCTTATTCACCAAAATCATAGCAGAGAGCTTCCCCAACCCCAAAAGGGAAAATACATTATTGAAGGTTTCAGGACTCCAAATAGGCAAGATTCTAGAAGGAACTCATCTAGACATATAGTAAAGACACTTGACCCGAATACCAAGGAATTGATCTTAAATGCTGCAAAAACAAAGAAAGAGCTATACTACAATGGGAAAAAAATTGAATTACAGCAGATCTCTCCACGCAAACCCTAAATGCAAGAAAAGCTTGGGAAAACATCATTGATGTCCTGAAGACCAACAACTGCCAACCCAGACTGATATATCCAGCAAAACTAGCATTTACATTTACACTCCAAAGAGAAGCTTTATGAATACGTGCACACTAAACCAGCGTTACAAAAATATTAATTAATTGAAAACAAATTGTAGAATATCAAGAACCCCCATCAAGAAGCAAATATCTATAATTCAAAATGGGGGAAAAAGACAGAGAAAGAAACTTAGAAGTAAAAATAAATCATGACAATGGACACTGAACACTTCTCCATAATTTCTCTAAAATGTGAACGGGCTGAACAATCCAATCAAAAGACACAGAGCAGCAGACTGGATTAAGACACACCACCCACTCTTTCCTTTCGCTGCTGTGGCTGCAACCATGAGTATGCTCAGGCTGCAGAAGAGGCTTGCCTCTAGTGTCCTCCATTGTGGCAAAAAGAAGGTCTGGTTGGATCCCAATGAAACCAATGAAATCGCCAATGCCAACTGTCATCAGCAGATCCGGAAGCTGATCAAAGATGGACTGATCATCCGTAAGCCTGTGACCATCTATTCTCGGGCTCGGTGCCGGAAAAACACCTTGGCTTGTCGGAAGGGTAGACATATGGGCATAGGAAAGCGAAAAGGTACAGCCAACACTCGTATGCCCGAAAAGGTGACCTGGATGAGGAGGATGAGGATTCTGAGAAGGCTGCTGAGGAGATACCATGAATCTAAGAAGATCGACCGCCATATGTATCACAGTCTGTACCTGAAGGTAAAGGGAAACGTGTTCAAAAACAAGCGCATTCTCATAGAACATATCCACAAGCTGAAGGCTGACAAGGCCCGCAAGAAACGCCTGGCTGACCAGGCTGAGGCTCGCCGGTCTAAGACCAAGGAGGCCCGCAAGCGCCGTGAGGAGCGCCTTCAGGCCAAGAAGGAGGAGATCATCAAGACTCTATCCAAGGAGGAAGAGACCAAGAAATGAAGCTCCCTTCTCATGTCTGTACATAGTGGCCTCTGGTTACACAGATCCATCATTGAAATAAAACAAGCCTTTATCTTAAAAAAAAAATAGAAACACCACCCATCCATATGTTGCTTCCAAGAGACCCACCTCACCGCCAAAGACAGAAACAAATTCCAAGTGAAAGGATGGAAACGAATTTTCCACTCCAATGCACCACGCAAAGCAGCAGGAGTAGCACTCCGACAAAATTAAAAATTCTCAGTAAAATCAGTACATAAAGATACAGATGCCATTACATATTAGTAAAGGGTACAATCCATGCCCATAATATTACAGTTATAAACATTACTCCCCCAACATGGGAGCACCCAAATTCGTCAAACACACTCTCTTAGGATTACAGAACAAGATAGACTTAAACACATTCATAGTGGGAGACCTCAATACACCACTCTCAACAAACGACAGGTCAGCTCAACAGAAGTTAAGCAAAGACACCACTGACTTAAACGACACCATAGCCCAGCTGGGCTTAACAGATATACACAGAGTCTTCCACCCAACTGCGAAACTTTTTACATTTTTCTCAGCAGCACATGGAACACACTCCAAAATAGACCATATAGTAGTTCATATAGAAAACTTAAGCAGATACAAGAGGACTGATATAATCCCATACATTCTATCAGACCACAGTGGAGTCAGACTAATTCTGAATGATGCAGTCAAAGTAAAAAATATTCAATCACTTGGAAGCTGAACAACACACTTCTGAATAACTCCTAGGTAACAGACAGATCAGAAAAGAAATTAAAAACTTCCTTGAATGCAATGACAATAAAGAAACATCACAAAAGAAATTATGGGAAACAACAAAGGCAGTTCTAAGAGGCAAATTTATTGCACTAGGAGCACAAATTAACAAGACAGAAGAAGAGCAGGTAAATAACCTAAAAAAACCTGAAACACCTAGAGGAGCAAGAAAAAGTTAATTCTAAAACAACTAGAAGGGCAGAAATAACAAAAACAATATCAGAAATATCAGAGATTGAAATAAGATCTACTATACACAAATTTGATAAATCAAAAAGTTGGTTCTTTGAAATAGTCAACAAAATAGACAGACCCCTGGCAAGATTAATCAAAAAAAAGGAAAGGGGAGACTCAAATAAACAAGATTAGAGACCCCATGGGAATAATCACAACTGATTTCTGGGAAATTCAGTCCATAATGAATAAGTACTAGCAGGGCCTATATTCAAAGAAACAAGAAAATCTAGTAGAAATGGGTGATTTCTTAAATAAATATAGGCTACCCACACTGAACAATGATGAGGTAAACAGACTGAACAAACCAATCTCTTACAATGAAATTGTGGAAGCAATCAGGGAAATGCCAACCAAAAAGAGCCCAGATGGTTTCACTGCAGAATTCTACAAGACGTTTAAAGATGAAATAATACCTATACTCTTCCACATAGGGAAAGAATAAATTAAACGATCCCTATTCACAGATGACATGATCCTCTACTTGAGTGACCCAACAAACTCCACTCCCAAACTTCTAGAATTAATAAACTAGTTTAGCAAAGTGGCAGGATACAAAATTAACTTTCAGGAGCCTTCTTATACACCAACAATACGCAAACAGAATGCCAAATCAAGAAAATGATCCCATTCGCAATAGCACCCAAAAGAATAACCAAAGATGTAAAGGAACTGTTCAATGAAAACTATAAAAACCTAATGACAGAAATTAAAGAGAACACTAGGAAATGGAAAGACATCCCATGCTCATGGCTAGGGAGAACCAACATAGTGATGATGGCTATGCTGCCAAAATTGATATACAAATTCAATGCAATCCCCATCAAAATCCCAAAGACATTCTTTATGGAAACAGAAGATGTAATCCAAAGATTCATATGGAACAAGAAAAGACCTAGAATAGCCAAAACAATTCTAGGAAAAAAAAAAGCAATGCTGTTGGTATTACCATACCATGCTTCAAACTCTACTATAGAGCCATAATAAAAAAAAAACCACTGGATATTGGCACAAAAACAGACCAGAAGATCAGTGGAACAGAATAGAAGACCCAGAAACAGAACCACATATCCATAGTCAACTTGTATTTGACCAAGGAGCCAAAGATACACAGTGGAACACAATCTATTCAATTATTGGTGCTAGCAAAACTGGGCAGCCTCATGCAGAAATTTAAAAATTGACCCTAGACTTTCGCCATGCACAAGCATTAATTCAAAGTGGATCAAAGACCTCAACATCAGACCGGAAACCATGAAACTGCTACATGATAAAATAGGCGAGACATTGGAACTCATAAGCACAGGCAAAAGATTCCTGAACAGAATCCCAGGGTCAAAACACATTGGAGAGAGACTCAAGAAAGCCAACCAACTGAGAAAAGATATTCACCAACAATACATCTGACAAATGCTTAATATCCAGTATCTACAGGGAACTCAAGAAACTAAGCCCCCACTCCAAACCCAACAAACCATTCACTAAATGGGCAAGGGAACTAAAGAGAGACTTATCAGAAAAAGAGATTAAAATGACAGATAAGCATATGAGAAAATGTTCATGATCCATGGTCATAAAGGAAATGCAAATAAAAACAACCCTAAGATACCACCTTATCCCAACAAGAATGGCCAAAATTTTGAACTCAGACAATGACAGTTGCTGGTGGGGTTGTGGAGAAAAAGGAATCCTACTACACTGCTGGTGGGATTGTAAACTAGTTCAGCCACTCTGGAAAGCAGTGTGGAGGCTTCTTAAAGAACTGAAAATAGACCTTCCCTACGATCTGGCCATACCACTTCTGGGCATCTACCCTGAACATCATAACCCAAGATATGATAAGGACACCTGCTCAGCTATGTTCATCTCTGCACTATTCACAATAGCCAGGCAATGGAAACAATCCAGATGCCCTACAGCAGATGAATGGATACAGAAAATGTGGAATATATAAAAAAAGGAATTCTGCATAGCCAACAGACAAGATAAAATAATGGCATTCACAGGGAAGTGGATGAATCTAGAGTGAATCATGTTGAGTGAGACAAGTCAAGACCTAAGGAACAAAAGGCACATGGTATCCTTAATATGTGGCTATTAAATCCAAAGAGTACAAGAGCGAGGACTCAATATCTGCATACCCAATGCTATGGACATGGTAATGGAAATATAAACATAACTATATAGACATAAAAACCTATGACTCTATAGACATAATATTTTATTTCATAAATTAATATGTTTCTATGACATACAAACCCTTAGCCTAATTTGGATTAAGTTCTAAATACTAAGTCCCAGTGATTATAAAGAGAGATTCCCTTCTGAACACTTGTTTGTTAATAAATTCTTTAATTAAAAAAAACTAGTGGAAACCACTAAATAGTCTTTTTAAAAAGTTGCCAGAGGCCATGTTGATGGCTGTAGTGTTTCCTAGATTTGGCTCCTAAAATCTCTACCAAGAACAAAGAACAATGTTCTCTTGGCTCTCTCACTGGGGAGGAAAGAGATCTCTGTGAGATATATCCAAAGAATTGTCCCAAACAAAAGTATGTTCTCGAGGCTTAAAGAATTTTTCTAGACCATATTCCAAATAGAGAGCTAAAAAGATGCGTTGAAACCAATGTCTCGGCATACAGACTCACTCACAGGCTGAGATTTGATAAAATGACTCCATGTGTGGAACAGCAATGCTTTGCAATGGGAAGGAATGCACCAGGGAGCCTTGAACTGATTTACTCTCTGAGTCAGAGAACTGGGGAAGCAAATAGCTTGGTGGACGATAGACTAGGAACTACCTCTGATGTCAAATATGATATGGATTTCAATAAAATATACCTATTCCCTATGATAGAAAAATTCTTTAATTTTTTAAAATAAATTTTATTTGAAACTACTGTTCAATATGTGAGATTTCTGTTGATCAGACTTGGGAAATAACAATTACGTTTTAAGGGAAGAAGTATAGTGAATTTAGTGTAAATTATGTTTTGTATTTCTGGTGTACCCATTGATTAAATTAAAAATCAACTGAGGGTCATCTAGATTGGTTCCATATCTTAGCTATGGTGAATAATGCTGTGATGAACATAGTGCTGGTAGGGTTAGTATGGCTTTGTTTCTGGTAAATGCAAAGGAGTGGAATTGCTGGTTCATATGGGAGCTCTATGTTTAGTCTTTTGACGAATTGCCATACTGCTTTCCAGAGTGGTTGAACACTGGCTATATCTCTCCTGGCCACATCCCTATCAGCATCTCTTGTTATTAGATTTCTTGATCATGGCCATTCTAACTGGTGTAAAGTAGAATCTCAAACTTGTTTTAATTTGTATTCCTTTTATGGCCAGAGATGTGGAGCATTTCTTCATGTGTCTATTGGCCCTTCTTATTTCTTCTTCAGAGAACTCTATCTTTAATTATGATGTGGTACATTTATACCATGGAATTCTATGCTCCCATCAGAAAGAATGACATTGCCGCATTTGTAAGGAAAAAATCATATTAAGTAAGCCAGACCCAAAGAAGTATGGGCTCCATGGTTTTACCTCATTTGTAACAATTAGTATATGCTAAGGATTCTCTTAAGAGAGGATCATAATAGCTCAAAAGCTATGTATATATGTCCATATAAGATGAGGCCACGCTAAAGGAACTCCAGGATATGGAAACAAGTTTTGTCTTTGTGGTTGTTGTTCATAATGTACTATGTGAAGCTATTTCTTTTTTTTTCTTCTCCCCTTAAGGTTTATCTCATGTTATTATTGTATCTGATTTTGGTACCTAGTATATTGTATATACATTTATTTGTGTATTTGAAAATGGAAAGGTAAGGGAAAAACAAGATGAGTGGGAGGGGGAGGGGGAAGAAAAGTGGCAGAGAAACATGGGAAGGAGACGCTTTGTGTCAATTGTGTGTGCTCCTCCAAAATCCTTATGCTGAAAAATCCAAACCTCCAAATTAGAGGTGAGGCCAGTGGGAGATGGTGAGATCATGAACATAGACTCTTCAGAAGTAGAATTTTCCCGGGTACTGTTGGCTGACACCTATAATTCTAGTTACTCGGGAAGCTGAGATCTAAAAATCACAGTTAGAAGCCAGTAAGGGCGAGGAAGTCTATGAGACTCTTATCTCCAATTAGCCACAGAAAATCCAGAAATACAACTGTCGCTTAACTAGTAAAACACTAGAGTCAGTGGGCACACGCACGCGCGCACGCACGCACACACACACATACACACACATACACACACTCACACACAGAGTGTGATTAGTGCCTTTGTAAAGAGACACAACAGAGATCTGTTTTCCCACTCTCACCAAGTTAGGCTATGATCAGAATTTCACCACATGGATCCAAATAGAAAGCAAAAAATAATGAAACTGAGCAAACCAAAGTAAAATGTTTTAGGTAAAACTTATTTCCAAAATGAAGGAAAATTAAAGGCTTCTTTCAGATGAGCAGCAGGAATTATTAGGAGATAGAACACATAGAAAGGTCAGAATACTGCAAGAAAGCTAGGAATGGAAGAATAGCAGAGAAGGAATAGTTGAGGGTAAAATAATTTTCTTTTTGTTCTTTACTGATATCAAAGCTAACTATTGAAAGCAATATCTACAATATTGTGTAGTGATGGAAATCAAGTTTTGATGAGTCCAGATCCTGGCTAAAATACTTTTTCCATGCAGAAGATTCTATTCGCAGGAAAGTAAATAGCATTTTCCTAAAGATATTGTTAAAGATGTATGTGAATTAATGCACTTTCTATCTGGCAAATATCATGTAACCCTTCTATTAATTACAATAAAAATATATGAAAAAAATAATAGGGAGTACTTCTTCTTTTCAAGGAAATGAACCTCTTCTACAAATAGTTACAGTCTTATGAATTTACTAAAAATCAATCCTATAGACTTAGACTAGATAAATTCAGAGGTATGTGAATTTTACCTCAAAAAAGGTGCTGAAATGGTGGCTAGACATCACAGTGAAAGACACTTCACATAATCAACCATCAGAACACTGGCCACAAGTCAAAACCATGTTTAAAAGAATAATGTGATAGGTGCAAGACTGGCTGTCAATAAATTTGTACTTTATTTTTTATTTTTATTTTTTTGCCAGTCCTGGGCTTAAGCTCAGGGCCTGAGCACTGTCCTTGGATTTTTCTCAAGGATAGATCTCTACCACTTGAGCCTCAGCACCACTTCTGGCTTTTTCTAAGTATGCGGTACCAAGAAATCGAACCAGGGTCTTCGTGCATGCTAGGCAAGCACTTTAACCACTAGGCCAAACTCAGTTTGGATGTTTCCTATGTTTCCCTTGGAATGCGAAATGCTAGAGATAGCTTAGAAAACTTTACAAACAGTAGCTGGTGAGTTCAGCACACATCTCCCTTTTGAGAAAAGCTTATTTCCACACAAGTAACAACAAAGTCCTATGCAAATAGAAACAGATAGTCCTTGGCTGTTGAATGTATAAACAGGGACTATCAATTCAGCGAAGCAGGAAACATGAAAGTAATACCTGTAGCAAAATCTGATGGTAAATGAAAGAAATGGAGCACACATCACTGTGCACAATAGGATTGCAAGGCTATGGGATCCTAGAGAAGATCAAGACATTTGTGGAGAAAACAGACCAGTGTCCAGGTGAGGCCGACCACAGGGAACTGTGGTAAAGTTCAACAGAAAAATCTCCACAGGGTAAGGAAAATGCTCTGTATTGATTATGACAGTAGTTACCTGATCGTACAAGGGCACCAAATTTATTGAAATGTATATTTCAGATTGGTGAATCTTAATATATGTGATATGTGAATAACAAGTAAAGAAGTAAAATACAACCTGCAGAATATTTTGTTTTAATAACTATCATCCAGGTTTTTGTGTTTCCTTCCTATATGGGAGACTAGGGCAAAATTTACCTGCTGCGAGTCAAAGCCCTTTCACATGCTGCCCAGAGTTCCACATAGATTCTTCAAGTATGAATATAGAGTGTCAAAAAAACAAGTTGAGCTTCATAAATTATGTCATTATAACATCATATCATTTTAACTCTTGTATTTGAATGAAGAAGCTCAAGTCCAGGCCATTTCTCACTTGAGCTAGTGGCCTTTAATATCACAAGTAAGCTGGTATGATGATATGAGATTCATATGGAATAGTTAGGCTCAGAGCTCTTGTCCACCTGGGCTAGCAGGCTGATGCTACATATATATATATATATATATATATATATATATATATATATATATCCCCACCTGTATATTTCAGTACATGTAGATACAGTCAAGGCAGAAATTCACTTACATGGTGAGGAGGAATCTTCAAAGTTTGTGTTGGAAATGATTCTATCATTGTTATGGGGAATTCACTTGTTAAACAAGGTATCCCAGATGGGATAAAAATAATGAAAAAATTTCACGTATTTATTTCATAGCATGGGTTGAGAGAATGTGAGTGAAGCAGATGCTTAAATATGAAAAGGTAGCCTAAGATCCAACAATAATGTAAATACAATTCATTGTTATGCTAAGAATGTGAATATTTGAATATAGATAATGAAGATTTTGAAGACAAATCACCATGTTAAACATGGTAAAATGTACATGACAAACAGAGGAAAGAAAGAGATGGATTGCAACAAAATAGTTAAAGGAAGTTCGATCAGAATAAAAACAGTGATGTGGAAATGGGACTAATTCAGGAGAGAGTCCAGCAATTAAATTTATAGGGTTTGAAGGCTAATCAGATGTAGGGAAAGTTAAAAGAGGAAGCTGAAAGATACTCTGATTATTTCTAGTCTAGGTAAGAATATACCATGATGCTTTCAAAAATTCTGTGCACAGCTTACAAAATTAAGTAAAATGAGGGAAGGGGCAGGTTAGGCAGGGTAGATGAGAACATTTAAAGGGGTGACATTGACCAAGATGCATTATGTTCAGAAATGGTATTGGCAATGGCAACTCTTTCATACAACATGATAAATTTTTTTTAAATTTGTCAACTTAAGTATAATAAAATAATTTTAAAAATTATCCAATATACAAGAATGCAAAAAAAAAATGTGGACTGAGCATGTTAACTTACATCTGTTGTTCTAATCAGGAGGCTCAAGGTTGAAGGAGAGTAAACCTAGGCTAGCCTGGGCAAAAGTGCTGAGACCCTATCTGAAAATGAGTCAATAAGCTGGGAGGTTGTGGCTTCTAGAAAACTTGAGGCTCTGAATTTAATTCCAGTATCAGCAAAATTTAAAAAGCAAAACAAAACACTTGAAGTTACTGAATTCAGTTAGAGCTTTTTGGAATAAGACATTTTTTATAAGCTTATTAAGAATTTAAAATGCTTCCCCTGATGTTGTGTGGAATGGAGGCACCAAATATGTATTGACGAACTATGTGACTCTTTAGTAGCTATGTTAGTGGATTTCATGATTTCTATTTGTGAAAGGAGGAAAAAAACAGAAACAGGATATACCTTACAGATAGATCTAGTCAAAGAAAAAAGAATGGCAGAAACTTAGGTGCCTGGAGGAATTTCAATAAATGCTGCCACATAAACTGTTTTTTATAGAAGAGGACTGTGTCATGAATGAAGAATTTGTATACAAGAGAAAGTAACATAGAAATGACAGAATAAGAGATAATTTATCAATTAAGACATATTCTCTGATTAAAGAAATGAAGAATACACATGGAAAAATTAAATAGCAAGATAAGAAATGTATTTTTTAATTACATTTTATACCATTCTATAGAGATGCAACTCTTGGTTTTAAACTCAGCTCTTACCACAGGAAGTTACTATTAAAATCACAGTATAGTGCCTGCTTTATAAAGTCTGGGAACTTTACACATTATCTTTTTCCAGTAGGAACATCAATAATATCATGAACTTAGAGCTGAGATGTATTTTTGTTGCTCTACCAGTTGACTAAGCATTCACTCTGATTAAAGAGATGACATTGCATGTAAGGAAAGTTATGGAAAACTGTTGAGAAATAGAAGAATACTAAATGTGAGAAAGGAGTGATTAATAAAAAGAGGTCTACACTCATTAAAGTACAATATATTCATGCTTGAAATAACAAAGTGAAGGACATTAATATGTACTTCAGAGAATATATGGCTGAAATGCATAAAATGCCTAATTCATTAGTGAGAAGGGGCAGATTAAAGTGAAAATCATTTCCATATATGTACCAGCAATGAGTAATGAAACCTATTGAAATCTGTGGAGCTGTGTTTCTATGTCCAAGTATGTTAAAAATGACACAAGCACTGTGTATACATGCTCTATATCTTCAGAAGATAATATTTTGACTAAATACCATTGTTGGAATATCTAAATATTTATAAAATTAAACACATGTTATATGAAAGAATTTTATTTGCTTGTTTATTTTAGGTTTTTGTTGTTGTTCTTCTTGTCAGTCATGGGTCTTGAACTCAGGGCCTGAGTGCTGTCCCTGAGCTCTACCACTTTGAGCCACAGCCCTACCTCCAGTTTTTAAGTGATTAATTATCAATAAGAGGCTCATAGACTTTTCTGCCCAGGCTGATTTCAAACCTTGATACCTTGATCTTCAGATTTTAGCCTCCCCAGTAGCTAGGATTACTGACATAAGCAACCAGCACCGAGCTTATACAAGGCTTTTTGATAAAATGTTTGCATTTATTTGTAGGTATACTCATTGGTTCATAGAAAAAAATGATTGATGAAATAAATATATTGCTAAACAGCTAAGTACAGTAAGGTTCAAATTAAAAGCAAAGAAAATGAATGCATACCTAACATAATGGCCCAACCTAGATCATTGATTTCAAGAAATGGTACAGAGGAAGTAAAGGAACCAGGATTTCATTCCTTTATGCTCAGAATGAAAAATAGCACCCAGTCCTGGCTTTTAACTCAGGGCCTGAGCACTGTCCTTGGGCTTTCTCAAGGCTAGAACTCTACCACTTGAGCCACAGCTCCACTTCCAGCTTTTTCTATGCATGTGGCACCAATGAATTGAACCTGGGTCTCTGTGCAGACTAGCCAAGCACTCTTCCATTTAGAAACAATCAAGGTATTTTGCAGAGAATGAATGGATGAATAAACTGTGGTGCATCCAGATAATAAAAATTATTCAGCATGCACCCATACACACACACACACACACACACACACACACACACACACACAGATGGATAGTGTGAGAGAGAAAGGAAGAGAGAGCAAGAGTTAGGGAGAGAAATAAGTTATCAACCAATGAAAAGACATGAATTAAAAATGATAAATGCATGTTATTAAATGGAAGAAGTAAGTCTGAAAACATGCTCTCAAAGATTCCAATTACATGATAACTCTATGATGTAAAAGTCAAGACCAATGAAACAGAAAATGGTCCCATGTTGCCAGGGCTGGCAAGGGGAAGTAAACAGGTGGACAGGTGAAGCACAGAATAACTTCAGGACTGTAAAGGTACAGTATGGAACTTAAAATATTGTAAACCTGTACAACAACGCACAATATCAAGAATAAATTCTGATTTTCTTTTTTTTTTTTGTCAGTCATGGGGCTTGAACCTTGAGCTTGGCTCTGTCCCTGAGCTCTTTAGCTCAAGGCCAGCTCTCTATCACTTGAGCCACAGTGCCACTTCTGGTTTTCTGGTGGTTGATTGGAAATAAGAGTCTCCTGTCTGGGTTGTCTTTGAACCATGATCCTCAGATCTTAGACTCATGAGTAGCTAGAATTACAGGTGTGAGCCACTGGCACCATGCAGTTTTTCTTCCGTTTTGTTTAAATAATTCATTGAGTACTTGTTTTAATGAATCTATCTATCTATCTATCTATCTATCTATCTATCTATCTATCTATCTATCCCAGTTCTAGGGCTGGAACTCAGGGTATGGTTCCCATCTCCAAGCTTTACTTTGCTCAAGATTAGTGCTTTACTACTTGAGCTATAGCTCCACTTTCAGCTTTTTGATAGTTTACTGGAGATGGGAATCTCACAGACTTTCCTGCCCTGGCTGGCTTCAAACCACAATCCTCAGATTTCAGCCTCCTCAGTAGCTAGGGTTGTAGGTATACCATTGGCACCCAACTTTAAAATATTCAGTGATTTTTCTGTGCTAATTTATTTATTTAGTGCCAGCACTAGGACTTGAACTCAGGCCCTTTTTTCTCCTTTGGCATTTTCACCTAAGTTTAATGCTCCACTGTTTGGGTCACATTTCCACTTCTACCAAGAGTAAATTTGAATGCAAATGCTAGACTTTGGGAATGATATATTGTTTCAGGTTCATTAATTGTAAAAGGTGTGTCAATCTGATGGAGTACCTCAATGATTGGGAGATTCTGTTGTGATAGGCAGGACGTAAAATATCTGTCCCTTCTCAGTGACGATATGAACTTAAAATTACTCTAAATGTTCTCTTTTGTCCTTGCTTATTTTTTATGGCAATCAATTTATTTTCATGACAATTTCCTTTTCCTAAATTCTGACATGACATTTGGAACAGAGTGAAATGTTTAATAATAATCAGAAAAGGGAGAGAATTTGAAAAAGAACACAGATGGACCAGCTATGGCAGTTGTCCTTAGGGAGACTTTCTACCTCCTAAACACAAAGATTATGTGCTCTGAAGTTCTAGCCTACCTACCTCATGATTTATCTCTCCCAGGAATTTGGAACTATGAGCAGAGAAGCAGAAATTGGGGATTGTTGAAACTTCCTGAAAACTGTCTCTGAATTCTGTCAATTTTCTCTACTTCCTATAGCATTTGTCAGCTGTCATGATGTGACAAATCAACCCCAAACCAGTGGTTGAAAGCAACAATCATTTATTACTATACTGTTTGCTTTTGCACATTTCCAGACCTCCATTATGTTCACTCTTACATCTTTGCATTGGCTGGAATCTCTGAGATAGGCTTGGCTTCTCTGGGGCAGAAGACTGAGTGAGGAAAATGCCAGAAATATAAGAGCAGAAATGCTCAAGGTTTATTGAAAACTATGCATAGAATTAGTACACTATCATTTTATCTGGCCAAAATAAGTTTCATTACTTAAGTAGAAATACGAAGGTACATGCCATAGCGTGAATGCTATGTCCCTTACAACCTTCATGGTGAAGTTTACTCTGCCCTGTGATGGTCTTTTGTTAATGCTTTATGGAAAGGCTAAAGGGAATTATCATATACTTTTTATTGTCTTTTCCCATATATTTTTATTGTAATTAATAGAAGGGTTACATTATATTAACCAGATAGAAAGTGCATTACTTCACAAACATTGATACCCTTTCTCATGTTTTGGTCCCCATTTCCCTCTCCCAATCCCAGCCCCTCATCTTGTTTTCCCCTCTTCCCTATCCTATTTCAAATAACAAAAACACATATTTACAATATATCAGATAACAAGGTGAAATACTGTAATGATATGAGATAACCAAGGGACAGCAAATTATTTTTGAGGCAGGGTATATTATATAGCTAGGCTGGCCCTCAAACTCATGACCCTCTTACCTCAATTCTTGAGTGCTGGGATTATAGATGTGTGACACCACGCCATGTCAGAAACAGCTTATTAAGAAATGAGAAAAGAGTAAGTAAGGAAAGGAAGGAGGGAGGGAGAAAGGAAGGAGGAGAGAAGACTAGCAAAGGAGGAGGGAAAGAGAAGGCAGAACAAATTTTCTAAATAGTAATCATGAGATAAAATATATATAAAACAAATCAGTGTTATTGTTTTTTGTTTTGTTTTTTAATTTATTTTTATTTTTGCTTTATTTGTCATTGAAGCAATGTATAAAAGGGTTACAGTTACATTCGTCAAGGACTGGGTACATTACTTCTCAAACACTGATACCCCTTCTCATGTTTTTGTTCCCTTTTTACCCTCCTCACCCCTTCAGGGTTATTCTTAATATACTATGTGAAGTTATTTATTTTCTCTTTGTTTCCCTTTATGGTTTATTTCAGGTTGTTACTGATTCTGACTTTGGTATATTGTATATAGGTTTATTTGTTTATTTGAAAGTAAAGGGAAAAACAAAATGAGTGGGAGGGGTGGAAGGAGGGAAAATGGGGAAGTGTAGCAATGTTCAAGAACGAATGTACCCACTACCTAATGAATGTAACTGTAACCACTCTATAAAAAAATTATGGACCGGGAGTGTGGCTTAGTGGTAGAGTGCATGCCTAGCATCATGAAGATCTAGCCTTGATTCCTCGGTATCACATGAGAAAAAGCCAGAAATGGTGCTGTGGCTCAAGTGGTAGGGCTTTAACCTTTAGAAAGCCCAAGGACAGCAGTGAGTTCAAGCCCCAGGACTTGTTGCAAAAATCAATCAGAACAGTGCCTGTGAACCTAACAGACCATATAACAAAAGTCTGCAAGCTGAATAGAGTATAGTGAAACAGAAGAAGGAGCAGCATGGAAAAGGCTGTATCCAAAGATGAGAGAGCATTGAAGGAATTCTGTGGATGCTCCAATTGAAAGATCAATGTAAATGAATAAGTCGATAGAATATGAAAAACAGAAGCAAGAGAATGAAGCCAGGTGCTGATGATGGCTCAGGCTTGTAATCCTTGCAACACAGGAGGCTGCTGTATTTGAGTTGTAGTTCAAAGTCAGCTAGGCAGAAAGGCACATAAGACCCTTATCTTTGATTAACAACCCACACAGGAAGTGGAGATGTAGTCTTCATGGTAGAGAGACAACATTGGGTGAAAAAGCATGAGACTTTGAGTTCATGGCCCAGTAGGAAAACACATACAAAAAAATGAAAAATGATCCTTTTGAATAGAAATTAGCCTTTATTATCTTAACAACACTTCCCATTCACCCACAAATTCCACTGTACGTATCACAAATAGACCCAACTTAATTTATTAGCAATAAGCAGATTTGTCTGTGAAGTTGTTGAATAAAGTCAACTAAACACACCATTGGTCAGTGAGCAATGGAAGTCTGTTTCACTACCTCACATTGGCTGTCTAGTTAGAAAAAGCAAACGTTAGCTAAGGCCTTCTTGTGTTCCTAGATATCCCAATCAGTAAGTTGTCTGCCTCAGTTTAAAACAGGAATTAAAAATCAAGAAAGATACTCTGTGGGTTCCTGTCTTCTCCTTTCCCCACATTCTGTTAACATCATTCTACTCCAAATTTTTATGAAGCCAACTTGTTTTTAGATTCCACAAACAAAATGGCAAAATTTTATTAAAAAAATATATATACAGGGACCGGGAGTTTGGCCTAGTATTAGAGTGCTTGCCTAGCATGCATGAAGACCCGAGTTCAATTCCTAGGTACCACATATATAGAAAAAAAGCCAGAAGTGGTGCTGAGGCTCAAATGGTAGAGCTCTAGCCTTGAAAAAGTCCAAGGACAGTGCTCAGACCCTAAGCTCAAACCCAGGACTGGCAAAAAAATAACATACAATAATGTTTAGAGTAACCTTAAATTTTTTGTATGCAATAAACTGACCATGAAAAGAACACTTATTAATTATAGAACAAAATCTGCTTATTTAGAAAGCACATAGTCATTTCAGTATTTCCAAGAAAGTATCTCCAAAAGTCATTCCTAAGCCATATTGAGAACATACCACATGAAATACACTTGCTTTTTCCATGAGTTACTATCTCTGCATTTTTCAATATTGTAAACACTGGGCTTTGATGATTTTAATCATAGAAATTCAAAGATATTTGAAGGTCCATTGGTAAAGAAGAAAGGCAGATATGTGCCAGACATTAATTCAGTCCCTAAAATAGATCAAAGAGGCATGCAGAAATGAGCTGCTATTTACTGCTCTGGAGGCAATCATGCTACTCTGCTGACCACAACGTAAACTTTTCTCCAGCTGTATGAAGAGGGAGTTGTCATTTCAAAGACTTTCCAAGTGCTAGGAAGGGTTTATACGACAAGATCCATTTAATTGATTCTTATTCCTGCTTTATTCCTTCTGTTCATTGTTTTAGGTTGATCCTCTATCTACCAATTATTTACATAAGCACCTTTTGGCTGTGTTGGTGATTGATTCAGGGCCTTACATGGAAGAAGAAAGAGCTCTACCAATGGAACCATAATCTTGTTGCTTTTGAGTTTGTTATTCAGATAGGATCTCAGTACTTTGGCAGCTGGCCTTGAACCATGATCCTGCAGTTGAAGTTGGTGTCTGTGTAGGTGGGAGTTCAGCTGTGAGGCTCTACTCCTGGTTTATAGCTAGCCATTTTGATGACCTTGTTGATTAGTTTTACCATTGGTTCTCTGGGGTTCTTTGTGTAAAATTTGGGTCTGCTCAATATATAATTTTTCATTATTATTTATAATTATTTTCCCTTTTTTTCTTTTGGTTAACTGGTTGGAATGAATAGTCTAGTGATAAATGGTAGGAAGGCTTTATATGTTGTTTGTCATTAATACAAATGTTGCTCAAAATCTGCCATTCAGTAAAATCATAACCACTTATTGTCACTAGTTAAATTTTGTTCCCATTATGAAAGGCCTCCCATCACACAACTTTTATCATGAGGTCACTTTTATGAATAGGTATTGCATTTTATGAGCAATTTATGTTTTACATTTATTGAAACTATCCCCATTACTTTGTTGGGTATTTCACTAATGCTGCAAATGTAGACTGAGCCATCTTATTAAACTTTTTGACGTAAGGACTACTACATCATGTGATATTTGAAATCAGTTCAGGAATTTCATTAATCTCAAAACCACTTTCAAATTCTACGTTAAGGCTTGTCTGTCCTTTAAAAATAGTATAAACTTGCCATGTAACATCACCTTGCATTTGATTCTTTTTTCTGATTTTTTATTTACTGTAGGGCTTGAATACTGGGCACTATCCATGAGCTCTTTTGCTCAAGGTTAGACCTCTACCATTGTGAACCATAACACCACTTCCTGATTCCTGGGTGGTTAATTAAAGATGAGTCTCACGGATATTCCTACCCAGGCTGACGTTGAACTGTGATTTTCATATCTCAGCATCCTAAGAAGCTAGGATTACAGGTGTCAGGCACCAGTGCTTGGCCTGGTTATGATTTTGATTCCTTAAGAATATGCTTGTATATTTAATTTTTCTGCTTCATTTATCATTTTGGAAAATTTTTCCTTTTTAAAAAAGTTTCACTTTCTTACTTCTATTTTTCTATCATAGATATTTACAATGAGTTGTTAATAACATTCTATTTTTGTGTGTCATATAGTTTTCATTCATTCCTACTTCAATGTTTCTGTTTTCTTTTTGAAAAATTGCCTTTAAGTAGTTGTACAAAAAAAGTGTTTGAATACAATGAGTTTTGATCAATGTCACCTTTTACAACATTCCTAACCATCCCTTCCAATCCTTCTCTCACTTTTCTTAATTTTGTAGAATATACATTGAAATTTTGACTGCAATCTCTCCCATTTTAGTTTTGGAAAAAATACATCTTTTGTGTACTTGGTATGTTTTGGCATATTTTTAGCTTATTTGCTTATTTAAATTTAATATCCCTTGCCTCCACCTTTACTTGCATTAGTTTACCAATTTATTGTACATTGTTATAGTTTCTCTGTGTGAATTCATAGCACAGTACGTTTTAGTCTTTTTGTATAACTGCTGTAAAAACACAAATTCTCATGTTTGTGGGCTCATTGGCACAACTTCATTCAGTTGTAACACACTTTATAATGCTTGCATGTTCTTCACTCTAGAAATCATTTCAGTCCTTTCAGTTGTCAATTATAAGGTAACTTCTTAAAAAGTAGTTTGATTGAATTTCATTGTGACTAAAAAGGTGATCTGTGCATATGAAGCTGGTGGAGAATTCCTTTGTGGACATTTACATGGACAGATTTTTAGATGGTTCCATGCATGGTTTAAAATAATGTGTTCCCCCCTCACCACCAGCACCCTCAGTTCTACACACATCTATTCAAGTAGACTTCTTCATTGAAGGCATTCTAATCTTTTTTTTTTTTCCGCCAGTCCTGGGCTTGAGCTCAGGGCCTGAGCACTGTCCTTGGACTTTCTCAAGGCTAGAGCTCTACCACTTGAGCCTCAGCACCACTTCCAGCTTTTTTCTATGTATGTGGTGCCAAGGAATTGAACCCCTGTCTTCGTGCATGCTAGGCAGGCACTCTACTACTATGCCAAACTCCCGGCCCGAAGGCATTCTAATCTTGAAGGAAAATTCCTTTTACTTAATTTTCTGGCTGAGAAGGATTAAAGTGTGCCATTCTGATTAAAACTTGATCATCTCTCCCCTATTGGTGTGAATTTTTTGCTATATTTTTGACACTATACTATTATATACATGTTCATTTCACATGTATTTGGGGAAGGTATTTTTCTTTCTATGAGAAAGAAACCTACATCCTCTTGAGTTTTTCTTATTAGTATCTAGGAGCTGCTGTAATAAACATCCAAGCTCTGGTGTTCTTATATCACTTATTCATTTATTGTCTCACAGAAATGTCAGACTCTAACATCAGCACCACTGAATCAAACCAAAATACCAACAGGGCCATCTACATTCAGAGTCATTGAGAGAGAATCTGTTCCTGACACTTTCTGCCTTCTGGTAGTTGTTGGCATTCCTTGGCTAGTGACTACATCACTCCTATTTCTGCCTTTAGGAAGCATATGTTTTATATCTTTACCTAAAACTTAACCGGAATCCCTATGGGTTACCATAGTAACCTGAAACTATACCCCTTGTATTCTTTAGGATACTTGCACTGAAAACTCCTTGGAATTTATCACTTGAGATCCATAGGATACTCTATTCATAGAAATGATCTGTGTTGAATAAATAATCATTTATTGAGTCATTGAAATATCTGGCTGTCAGGTTCTATTATAAGCCCCAATTTCAGCAACTGCTTTTGAGTCTCCAGAGATATAGAAGGAGACTACAGACTCAGAAATATTAGATCAGGGCCAGGGATGGAAGCCTCAGCTATCTGGCAAGCAGAGATTGAGAGTATCATGGTTTGATACTCTCAGCAAACAATCTGAATGTGCTGGCTGGCTTGCACCTGTAGTCCCAGCTACATTGGAAGTGGCAAGTAGGAAAATCCCATGTTATAAGCTGCTCCTGAGCAAAAATACAGAGATGTTCACTGGACATGGATACAAAAGTAAACTGTACACTTTGTGGGTAGACATGGGAGGGAGGGAGTAGGAAAAAGTGAGGGAATAGAAGACACTATAAGAGAGGAGAAAGCAAATGCATTGTTACCTGATTTGTCTCATTGTAATCATTCTGTACATCACCTTTATAATAAAGTAGGCAATTTTTTTTAAATGAAGCAAAAAGAGGGGATGTCTCAAGTGGGAAAGTACCTAAGTTGTAAAGGGTTAAGCCTTGAGTGTATACCTTAGTAGCTCTCAAAATAAAAATCAATTAGTTAATAAATAAATAAAAATACTCTGCCAATCAAGAGAGGGTGATGGGTTTAATGCCTTTGTGGATAGAAAGAAATGCTGCTTTGGTTAGCATCTTATGCATCACTCGTTGGTCACAGCCCCCAGATTCAACCTAGACAATGAAATAATGAACATCCACGAGGTTTATGTCAGACACTATTAAAAGAACCAAGAAACTATTAAAGTAAGAAAAAGTGCATTGGATTTTAAATGCCTCAAGACACATTAGCCTGGACTGTTCACTGCTTAAAGAAATGAGTTTGTGGCTCCGAGCTACAGGTATACAACCAGGCTTCATGAATTACAGGTGTACATACTGTTCCTTAGGGCCAAGAATTTAAAGTCATACCACTGAAGAGTTTTTAAAAGCTTTAGCACATTATTTTGTTTGTATGTAAATGAGAGCTGCTAATTTCAAATGAGTCTTAACTATTTATTTAAGTAGTCCCCAAGGAGCGCTACTTGAATGCAATTTGCTAGCGGTTATTTCAAGTACTAGATGCATTCCGAAAATAATAAACTGGATGTTTAAATTAACTCAGTGACTTGGGTTACCAATTCCAACAGATCACCATAATTAATCTGAGTCAAAGATTTTATGGCCAGTGCTGATTCGATATCTTTTTGTATACAAGTTTATGACTTTGAGGGAAAAATAAAAGTTTCCTAGTAACATGCAAATATGATATTTCAGTTAAAGAGAATATATATATAATATATATATGAAATAGGATATTTCAGCTAGAGAATATATATATATATATATATATATATGATTTGGACAAAAGGCCAGTGAAATATACAATTAATGTTCTTATTTAGAGTGAAACATGAGGTTAATAAGCCCTAAGGGCTTCAGTTGGGAGGCAAAATTTATATCAAGAACTTACAGGTATACTTCTGATTTCTTTCAACAACCTTCTATGCACAGTTATCATGTTGTCCAACTTCAAGTAGACATCATTCAAATAGTGAACCAAATTAAGGGTCCTGATTGACTAATTGTGCTTTTTCTTGGTGTTGGGCTGGTTGTGTTTTTATTTTTTCTGATCCTGGGTCTTGAACTCAGTTCTGGGTAGTATCCCTAAGCTTCTTTGTGCCCATGGCTAGCCCTCTACCACTTCTAGCCACAGTGCCTTTTCTGGGTAATAGTTTATTGGACATGAGGGTCTCATGGACTTTCCTGCCCAGGCTGGCTTTGAACCTCAATCCTCAAATCTCAACCTCTGAATGGCTAAGATTAGAGATGTCATCCACTAGCGGCCAGTTTCTGGTTGTACTTTATATCAGGAGCTTTCTCATCATTGTGACTAAATACCTGGCATAAACAACCTAGGAAAAAAGAATTTACTTTGCTTCATTGTCACTTGGACACATATCCTTGGACAAAAAAAATTCAGGCTGGCAGTGGCAGACAGGAAGCAGAGAGAGAGGGAAGAAGAGAGGGAAAGGGATGGGGGTAAGAATGGATGAAAGGGGAGAGAGTGGAGAAGAAGAAGAAGGAGGAGGAGGAGGAAGAGGAGGAGGAAGTGGAGGAAGAAGAAGAAGAAGAAGAAGAAGAAGAAGAAGAAGAAGAAGAAGAAGAAGAAGGAGAAGGAGAAGAAGAAGAAGAAGAGGAAGAAGAAGAAGAAAAGGAGAAGAGGGGGAGAGAAGGTAGGAGAGCAGGAGAGGGATGGGGAGGGGAGGTAGTCTACATACAATACACTCATAATGACCCACCCCTGGGATCCATATACTACTTTCAGCTAAGTTCTACTGCTTACATTTCCAAAACCTCCTTGTATAGCACCACCAGCCATGGACCAAGCATTCTAAACACAAACCAGTAGAGGACATTTCATTTTCAAACCATAACGTGGCTTGAATTAAATCCAGAATTAATTAGCTTTTGCTATTCCTATGTAAAGCCATTTATTATAACAAAGATCTTGGTGTTACTGAACTGGATTTAACAAATAAAGAATCATTATATTACATAGAAATATACACCAATATAATATCTCTATCATTGTCAGAATGCCAAGGTTAAAAGGTGTCGATTTAATTTTTTTTCCTTTCCAAACGGATAAAGAAAAACTGAACCACTAGGCCTAATTTCTTCAATCCTACTTGGATTTGTAGATGAGAATTACAGACGTGGAAGGGATATTAGAGATCATTTGGCATGAACACTGACTTTGTATTTAAGGCTGTTGAGAGCCAAGGTCTGAAAGAATTCACTAACATGTGCATGTTTTGTAGCAGAACCAGCAAATTAAACCTAATAGGTCTGTGGAGTTACTCCAGCTTTTTTTTTCTATAGCAGTCTGCCTGAAATACCATTTGCTAAGCTATAGAAACATTTGTAAAATGTTATCTAAATAGTTACTTGGCTAGAGATCTCTTTGGAGCCCATTTCACTTCAGTAAAACAAGTATAGTTTATAACTATAAATGTAAATGTCAGACAGGAAGAAAATTTATTCTTATTTAATTCCAGGGAGAATATGCAGTTAACAAAGGAGAAGGCATAAACTTTTTAAATTTATAAATATTTAGGATCTCATGGAAATAAAGTAGTTTGACTGAGAGTTTATATATGTTATTTAATTCATTTTTTTTCATTTTTCATTTTTTTCTGTCAGTTTTGAGCTTGAACTCAGGGCCTGGGTGCTATCACTCAGCTCTTTTCCCCACGGCTAGCACTCTACCACTTTGAGACACAGAGATACTTCAATTTTTCTGATGGTTATGTGAAGATAAGAGTCTCATGGACTATCCTGCCTAGGCTGGCTTTGAACTAGGATTCTCAGATCTCCACTTCCTGAGTAGTTAGGATTACAGGTGTGAACCACTAGCAGCCAGCTGTATATATTATTTTAATTACAGAAAAAAATTTGGGTTAAGTATGACAAATTGTGGGAAAGAAACTAGGTAACAAACTAGGAATTCATTGACAGATAGTTTCTTTTGTAAAATCTGTTAAAGCAGGCTCATCTCATTGTCAATTTTGGAGATAGAGATGATGGTGCTGTCTCCTTCAGGTAGAGATTGATCACTTTTACAAAAGAAAATGTATTCCCTTCCTATTTTGGCAGAAAGGATGATCCGCTTTTACACTAGGACTCAATTGACTTTAATTCAGGAAAAAGGAGCATATTTGTCCTTATGGATATATTGAATGTAAAGCGGGTTACTGTCAACCCTCAAGGTCATTTTCATTTATTTGAGGGTATTTTTTGCTCATGCTATTCTCAGAGACTTAAAGCAAAGAAATATTCTCCCCTGAATATTTATCCAGGTACCCAGCTTTGTTCTAGGTTGTGCATGGGTTCAAGGGCATTAGAACCCAGAAGTCAACATGCATTTGAGCCAATTGGAAAATAAGCTAAAGGAAATTCTCTCTCTTTTCTTTTTTTTTTACTGTTCTTTTTTTTCTTTTTTTTTTTATGGGTCATGGGGCTTGATCTTGGCCTGGACGCTGACTCTGGGCTCTTTAGCTCAAGACTACCATCCTATCCTTGAACCAAGCTCCACTTCCCGTTTTCTAGAGATTAATTGGAGATAAGAGTCTCAGGTCCTTTTGTGCCCAGGCTGGCTTTGAACCTTGATCCTCGGATTTCAGCTGCCCGAGTAGCTAGGATTACAGGTGTGAGCCAGCTTAAAGGAAAGTCTTGGGTTAATTCTCAGAGCAGCTATGCGTTTCTGATTCAGTAGACAGGCTCTGAGACATCAGAATTTCCATTTCTATCAAGTTGCCAGGTCATACTAAAGTGAGATGAGACGGCATCTCCCAGATCTCCTGTTTGTACCCTGGTTAACCTTCTCCCCACGATGAACAGTCCTCTACTTTCATCTTCAAGCAATCACAGCAGACAAAGACCACTTTGAGGGTGGTCTTTTGGGCCAGTATTGCATCTCTTCTACAAACATTCTAATGTCCAGAAGTGAACACCGAACCCCCACTTAGATGCAATGGTGGCCAACGTTCATGAGACGCCAGGGATGGCAGCATGAATGAATTTGTAAGTAGGAGTCTCAGGCAGACCTGGTGGGCTCACATCATTAAGTTATTCATGATGGTAATTCATTGGGATTTCCTTCAATATTGATATATAATCAAGGAAAATGAAACTACAGGGTTCTGCCACTGTCACTTACATTTATTTCTCAGCCATTAGACAAAGGAATAATAAATTAGCAACTCATTGGCTCCCTGAGGAAGCACATTGATAAAATTGTCAGCTGCGAGGTGACTATTTGTCAGTTTTACAGTTTTTTTTTTTTTGATTAACTGAAAATATTTTTAGAAGAAAGGTCAAACAAAGGCATTGTACTTTTTCCCCCCAAAGTGTCATTGGGAACCCTGTCTATATCACGAGCATTTTCCTCAAGTGACTCGTGTCAAAAAAAAAACCTGTGTGAGAAATTAAACAGCATGTGTCACTCGGTTTGAGGGAGAATTTTGTGGGTGTGTAGGCAGGTTGTGTTTTTCTAAGTGAAACTTGAGCAGCTTAAACTGGGTTTCACTGCTTCATTTATAACTTTCCCTGTATTTACTTACTTGGAAATATATTATTCTTCATGTCATAGTGCCAAGAAATCTGGTTAGTAAAAAATGCCAGATTCTTTTATTTGATTTTATTTGATTTCATTAGGGACCATCAGCAGAGCTGCTTAAGTGCCCGACTACCGTTTGCAGTTAAACATTCATTAAGGAATCCCCAACGGGTTCATTTGTTTCACCGAGGTCCAATTACAGTGCCACAAAAGCAGTTTTTGTAGCAATTAGTTGATTTTTCCTGTTTATGTTCTGTCTCTTTAGGAAAAGGACTAGCTTGCAGAGGTCAGATTTTTAATTAGGCACAATTTAGGGCCAATAAGAAACCTGATAATTTACGAAATGGCTGTGGTGGACTTAACAGCTCAAAGCAGAGGTAAATAAGTTGCAAGAGGGACCCCAGGACTCTGTTTCCTGGTGTGCCGGCTCAGAGCCCTACATTGTAAGGAATAGATTATGTGTTAAATGGCTGTCGTTGATACTAATGTACTCTGTGTGCAGGACACCACTGTCTTAATCTCAGTGCCATCAGGATTTGTCATCACAGGAAGTTTTTGGAGGAGAAATATGTCAGGGAGGAGAGGCATTTGTATTTTATTCCTCATGTCAGTTTGAGAAAGGACCAGTGGGTAAAATAGGACAAAACACACAATTATCAAAAGGCTGAACTAAGACCAATGGTAAGATTAGCATTCAAAGCCATTATATTTACAGTGTTAAGAACTGAGTTGTTTGTTTCCTTTTTATTTTAAGATGCAAACATTGACATTCAAATGCTAATATGACTTTTATTTTGAGACAAAATTTTGAAAGAGTCAATTAAAGTTAAGTGAGCTTGAATGGGTAAAATCTAATTCCACATGACTGGCTTATTTATAAGTAGAGGATCCAAGAGAAAACCCTCGTTTACAAGTCAAGGGGAGAGCCCTCAATAGACATGAAATACAATATGGCTAATACCTTTGGTCTTGAGTTTCTAGCCTACAGAACTTAAAAATAATAGACTTCTGTGGTTTAAATCAGCCAATCAGAAGTAGTTACAAAAGTCCTTCTATAGATAGATACAGATAGCTATAGATAGATGCATTTCTAATAAATGAATTTTAGAAATCACTTTTAAAGAGCAAACATCCACAATTACATATATATATATAAATTCCCATTAATATCTTGACTATTAATATCATAGGTTAGCTCCAAAAAGCACAAGGATTCTGTCAAATTTGTTTTAAATACAGTCAAATAAGCAAGAGCATGACAGTGTTGTGCAAATGACAAGTCACCCTACAATGGTTACACCTGTAGTCCACGTCACACTGATAATTGCCTGATTCAAAGAAGTTTTATGAAGCAGAGGTACTTTAGTTATACTCATGCGACAAAGAACACATTTAGGGAAGCTAAAATTTTAGGAGGGTAAAAGGAAAGATTAAATACAACAGGAACATATTTCTCTGTTGTTGTACTTCTGATTTGGAAAAAATATAATATTGGTTTCATAGAAAGATCTAGGCAGTATCCCTTCTTTTCCTATTTTATTGAAGAACGTGACAAGAACTAGAGTTAGTTCTTCTTTGAAAGGGCTTATAGTACTTGGCAATGAATCTACCTGGTATTGGACTTTTTTCATTTGGAACACAATTTCTAACTCAATCACATTGTGCCTTATAGATATTAACAATAACTTATATCCTCTTGGTTCAATCTTTGTAAGTCATCTCTAGCTTGATATATATCAATTCTTTCTATCCTTTTCCAATTTATATAAGTATAGGTTTTCACCATATTCCCTCATGATCTGATTTTCTAGGTATTTTTCTATCAATTTCATTAATTTGCATATTTGCCCATTCTTCTTTGATCAAATTAGCAAGAGATTTATCAATCATTTATTTTCCTCAAAAAGGATTTCTTGTTTATTCCTTCATATATTTTATTTTATTAATTCCTATCCAAATACTTATTGTTTCCTCTGTCTTTTAATTTTAGGTTTGATTATTATTTTTTTTTGTAGGTCACGGGGCTTGAACTCAGCCTGGCCGTTGTCCCTGAACTCTTCAGCTTAAGGCTTCATCCTACCCTTGAGCTAAGCCCCACTTCCCATTTTCTTGAGTTGAATTAGTGATAAGAGTCTCAGGTCCTTTTGTGCCCAGGCTGGCTTTGAACCTTGATCTTCAGAAGTCATCCTCTTAAGTAGGTAGGATTATAGGCATGAGCCACTGCACCTGGCAGGTTTGGTTATTCTTCTTAAAAAGAAGAGAGAGAAAATTAAAGAACAGTTGCCTTGATGCAATATTAATGCAAAATTTCTCATTAAGGTTCTAACAAATTAAATGGAACTGACTGCAATAAGACATTGAAAAGAGCATATATTATTGATGCTGGTTGCATTGTCAGGAAGTGAGGACGGTTCAAAATACAGAAGTAAATAAATAATGCATCACATAAATAGGATTAAGAACAAGAAATCACATGCTAATCTCAACTAACAAAGAAAAAGTCACTGACAAATTCAGTATTCTTTTATGATGAAAAGTTCTGAAGAAACTGAAAAGGAAACTATCTCAAGATAATTTCAAACATGACAAACCTATAGCCAATACTATCCTACTAAATGGTAAATAGTGCTCATCAGGAAAACAAATAGTGACAAATGCTGATGAGCATTCAGGAGGAAAAGAACACCTATTACAGTGTTGATATAAACTAGTGCAACCACTATGGAAATCACTGCAGGTGTTTCTCATAAAAGCTAAAGAGAGACCTATCTTTCTAACCCTACCACATAACTGTTAAGCATTATCTAAAAGAATGTAAATCAATAGATCAATAAAAGAAAAATACTTCCTGAAATGTCATCATGTCACCTCTTGGTGCAATTATTAAACCAATTATTAAAATAAAATAACAAAATATACCACAGGAAAGTAAAAGGGCATGCATCAACATGAATTGTAAGGACAGAGAAATAAAATAAAATAAAAGTGACAATAAATTAAATAAAATGATAATAAAATAAAAATGATGGTAGTCAAAGTACTTTTCTATTTTTATTTTAATTTTATTGTAAAGGTGATGTACAGAAGGCTTATACTTACATACATAAGTTATCTGGTACATTTCTTTTTTTTTTTTTTACCAGTCCTGGGCTTGAGCTCAGGGCCTGAGCACTGTCCTTGGACTTTCTCAAGGCTAGAGCTGTACCAGTTGAGCCTCAGCACCACTTCCGGCTTTTTTGTATGTATGCGGTGCCGAGGAATCGAACCCGGGTCTTCATGCATGCTAGGCAAGCACTTTAACCACTAGCAAAACTCCCGACCCCTATCTGGTACATTTCTTATTGAACAATATTTCCCCCTCCGTCAATTTTTCCCACTTACCTCCCCTCTCACCTCCCCTTAAGTTATAAAGATAATTTCCAACATATTGTCTTGTGAGTATTGCTGTTATATTGTTATGTTCTTCCTTTGTTCACTGAAATACTATTTCATTGTCCTCCTTCCTTTCCCCAATTCAGATAAACATATATATAAGACACAGGGTATCAAAATCAAACACAGGGATAAAGGAAATAGCCAGCAAGATAAATAGAACACCCACAGAGAAGATCTGGGAGATCTTCTTAGGAGAAAATCTTTACTAGTTCTACAAAAGTCACTGACCTCATGTCTGAAATATACTTAGAATGCAAAAAAATCCCCCCAAACCAAATCCTCAAAGAAATAACCATCCCACTGATAAGTGGGTGAAAGGCTCAAAGAGAGAAGAAATAAGAATGACCAATAGATATATGCAAAATGCATATTAATTGAGAGTCTACATTACCCAATTAGAATGGCCATTATCAAGAAATCTAATGGCAACAGATACTGACAGGGTTGGGGCCAAAAGGGAATGCTACTACACTGTTAGTAGAAGTGTAAACTTGTTTAACTACTCTGGAAAGCAATATGCAGTTTCTTTACAAGACTAAATATAGAGCTCCCTGTTACCCAGCAATCCCACTCATTGGCATTTACTTTAATGACCAGGAGCAAGGCCATATCAAAGCTACCAATACAACCATGTTCATTTCAGTATTATTTACCATAGAATAGATATGGAACCAACCCAGATGCCCCTCAGTAGATGAACAGATCAAAGTACTTTTTGTATATACAAAAGTGGAACTGTGAAACCTATTGCAATTGTTTTAGAGATCATCGTAAAGGAGAGGATGGTTTGATCAGGATATATAGATGTATGAAAATATTAATATACACACATTTAAAATTTTTATAAACAAATCTAGAACTATTGGAAGAAATAGGCACGAACTTACAGAAAGTCATATCTATTACTAAGTACATTAAGTAAAATAATAAGGAAATAAATGCCATCAGCAATAAATTTAATTTGCAAAATATATTTTTAGTCTCCAAACTCTCCATTTCCTCTAATTTCAAAATGATGCTTTCACATGTATATTGCTTCTACACACATGGGTTTCTTTTCTAACATCTATAAATAAATCAAAATATCAGTTGAATTATAGGATAAAATCAGTCTTCTGATTCTATGCCAAAGAGTATGTCTGACCTTCAAGGTGTTTTAAGGAACCTATTTTTATAATTTACTGGACATGTTGAGTACAGGAAAGTTTCAGGCACAAAACATCTTCCTGCTGGAGTTCTCTCTGGCCATGCTTCTGGCAACTTCATTTAGACAGAAGCTCTCTGAGCTTTCCTGTTAGCTCTCTTCCAAGGCCTCATCCCAAATAAGATGGAACAAAATATAAAAAGAGCACTACTTGTGGAACATGAGTAGGATGTGTCATTTCCCTTTCCTCTTACAATATCTAGCTCCCACTTTTATTTTCTCCCCTCATCCCCATCACTAGAAGGGCTGATGTAATTTGGGACTCTGTATAAAAATCTCACAAGATGTGGTATTTATACACAATAGAACTCCATGCTGCAGTCAGAAAGAACAATGTCACCCCATTTGTAAGGAAATGGAAAGACTCAGAAAAAAATCATATGAAGTGAAGTAAGCCAGACTCAAAGGAATATAGGCTCAATAGTCTCCCTTTTATTTGTCATAATCAGTATAAACCTTGGGCTCTCCTAGCAGAGATTTACAATAAAAAGACCAAAGTGATGACTCAATACTCAGGTACTCCAGGTCATTGACATAAACTTGGAGATGTAAATATATCTCTATACACATGTCAATCTATGGTAGGATTTATTTTCTATAGACATGTATTAAATATATACATTGATATGTATCTATGACATACAAAGACTCAGCTTAATTTCAAATATGTTTCTAAATTCATGTGTCAGTGATTGCATATAGAGACTCTTACATATTTGTAGAACATGACATTTGAAATATGATGTAAAAGCTCAGTGTTAATAAAACCTTTAATAAAAACACTTCACATTATCATCTTCACAACATAAGAAAATGCTTTATGAATGTTTCCAAACATTGTACATGAAGTAAGAGAAATAATATTCTACATATAGTTTTAAAGGAAAGACAAACAAGGTGGTTCATTCAAGTCCCAGCAACTTGAGAGGCAGAGGTAATAAGATCACAGTTGGAGGATTGAGTGAGCCAAGAGCAAAAGTACTGGGACATGATCAAATGGTAGGGTGTTTGTATAGGAACCATCAGGCCATGAGTTCAGCCTCAATTAATATTAGAAATAGTCTTTTTCAACTTAGAAAAAATCATATTAAGTGAAGTAAGCCAGACTCAAAGGCTCAATGGTTTCCCTCATTTGTCATAATCAGTAGAAACCTTGGGCTCTCCTAGCAGAGATTTGCAATAGAGCAAAACCTAGATACATGAGTCCATACAATATGATGATAAATGAAAGGACCTCTAGGATACAGAAACAAAAGCCATATAATGAGTGATTATTGTCCTTAATGTACTATGTTATCTCTCCTCTTTTGCTGTCTCTTGATTATCTCATATTGTTACAATATCTCACTTTGTTATCTGATATATTGGATATATTTGTATTTGGTTATTTGAAATTGGATAGGGAAGGGGGGAAAACAAGATGAGGGCGGGGAAGGGAAATGGGGACCAAGACATGAGAAAGGGTATCAATGTATGTGAACTAATGCACCTTCTATCTGGCGAATATAATGTAACCCTTCTATTAATTACAATAAAAATATATGAAAAAAGAAAAGAAATAATCTTTTACATTATAAATAATCCTTACAATATCTTATTCACACTTTCATATTTGACCTTAGCTTTCCAGTATCTGGAATCATTCATTGGAATTTTTTAGGTTGGCTTTTGATTTGGGGTTGGCTTTTATGTTTTTTCCAGGACAATTCATGGTTATGTTGAATGACTCACCACATGTATAAACACTGTCTTTAATTGACAAACGTTATTGTTTATACAATAAGCGTAGTATATGTAGTCAAGCTACTGCATACATGTTCCTCAGACAAGTCAAATCTTTCTCCTAATAATGAGTCCCACGGGGCCAGCCACATAAACCTGTGACATTTTTGGTCTTCCTGTTGCTATAAACAGCTACTGTTGGATGATGCTACTCCAAGAGGAAGGGCTAACACATAAGTCAGTTTTGAAACATGAGTTCTACGTGACTTCAAATTCTTTCAGAAGGGTAATTAATAATAGTCAGTCGCTGCAGTAACTTTGTATAAACAATGAGTGGCATTGAATCCCTACAGGTCAAAAATACATACATAGCTTTTTAGAGACTTCTTCTGAGGAAGGAAGGTCAGTGGTTGTTATGAAACTGTGTGTGGGATTTGAGATCACAGTCTTTCCCTTTCTTAGGCTCAAGCCCCTCACTGGGCCCCTACTATTACCATGAATTCGGTAATTTCAGCTAGTTGGTATTTAGTGCACTATTTTTATAACATTTATAAAAAAAGAAGGCTTAGAAAAATAACAGCATAGTAAAACTGCTAAGAAATGGTGGTGTCAAAAATCCACATGTTTTTGAGCTTTCCAAAAGTGCTCTTGGGAAGTATAAATGCTAACCTATTTGAAAATGTGACTAGTTTATCAAAGATACAAACTGAACTCTTTTGAATCCTGGATCAATCTGGCTTGTTTGATTGCTGAAACAGACAGTTCAATAAATTATACTTTCCAGTAGCAGTCATTCCTAATGGAAAACTCAATAAACTTTCTTTCAGCAAGTGTTTAAGTATATGTGAAGTGAATTCTGGCAGGCTGATAGGTTACAGCATGGGCTGGGGTTGTTTAATATTAAATAAGAAAGAAAATCCATATTTTAATTTCTCAGTTTATAATCAAGAAGTACATTTTGAATAAATAAAGTTTTGACAGGCTAATGTTTGGGCTACTGAGAAAACCAGGAGCCATTATTCAGAGTTTCTGTATAGATATTATTAATCTAGCAAATTCAATATAAACAAGAACCATACCTGTCAAAACTATTTCATATTATACTTGGCTTTTTTAGCCACATGAAAGTCAATCATACAACACGCACATAAACACACAAGTGCATCTATCTCTACGTAGATATAGACATTTCTTTTTATATAGATATATAGATATACAAATACATGTCTTTGTTTATATCAGCAGATATAGACATAGATATATCCACACTATAGATATGTTATTTTTTTCTCTTTGGTAATGGGACTTAAACTCTGGTCCTGGGCACTGTCCCTGAGCAATTCAGCCCAAAGCTATAGCCCTATTCCTTGAGCCACAGAACCACTTCTGATTTTCTAAAAGTTAATTGTAGATAAGAGTCTAACAGACTTTCGTGTCTGGACTGGCTTTGAACCATGATCCTCAGATCTCAGCCTCCTGAGTAGCTAGGGTTAAAGGTGTGATCCACCAGCCCACTAGATATAGACATTCTATATCTACATATATATTCATATATAAATAAATCATATCCCAATACCCATTAAAATAGTGAAGTCCTCTGTCAGATGGAACTCAAGTAAAACAAATAGCCTAATGATTTCATGTTGGTTTAACATTTCCATGATTACTCCCTGCCAAACTTTTTTTTTAACTGTAGAAATAGAAAGAAAGATCCAAAATATCATCAGTTACACTCATTGCGGATAAATATCAAAATTAACATGTGCATTGTTCCCATATTGCTTTCTTATAAATTTCAAATGGTTTAAAATAGCATTACGAATGACAGACTTGGATTTCATTTAAAATAAATAGAATTTTACACTTAAAATTTTGCAGAGCAAAGAAAATTACTTGTAGATTGATATATCATATGAAAGTCTACCTTTATTCCATACTCTGGCTGTCAGTTCCCCTCTCTGTGTGGCTCAGAGGGAAGTTAGACTGCAAGAGCTTTACAATTCACTACCATCTTCCATCTCCTTAATCTAAACCCTTCATCTCTCCCTACGCTACTGAGCCTGCTCCCAGCTTCTCTGGCATCTTCAAAATGATTTTCTAATTACTTCCAGAGTGAACTTTAAGAAATATCAATTAAATGTTTTATTGACTCCTCCTTGCTTCAAAAATGTTAAAATATGGACCTGGCCTACCTAGTTGGCTTTTTTCCCATGTCACCTTGACCTCTGTCTGTTTTTCATTCCTACTGACCAGAATCAGGTTCCTCTAGGAGGTCAGGCTTCCATTGGCTGTACAATCTCTGCTCTTTCCACTGCCACGTGTCTGAATAGATGGAGCTACTGTTAGAACATTTTGAGTCCTCTTCTGAGGAAAGATGGCATGTGATTTTTCCCTCCAGTGGAAGTGACGCTGGACCCCACTGTATGGATGCAGTAGAAACAGGAAGAGTTCTCTTGCAATACCTGATTTGAAAGCCCAGATTTGCTTCTTATTGTCTGTTTAGCCCTGGGATACATACCATCTCCATTCCTCAGGTTCCATGTGTATAAACGCAAAGAGTAGATGAAGTCAGGGAGTTAGCACATGTAAAGACCACATAGAATACTGAATATTAAGCAAGCAGGCATTGCATGCTTTCATAATCCCCATCATCATCATCTCCCTCATCATCATCAACAATAACAACATCATCTTGTGCTCTCACACTTTCCAAAAGTCATCCACTTTCTAATGTTCATAGACCCTAAGGATCATTCTGGTCATGTCTTATAAATTATTTCTGGTACAAATATAACATTTTATAAAAATCTGAATACAGAGGAAAGAAGAATTCAAATTTGATTCAGGAATGAAATTTACACTGAAGGAAACAGTGAAAATGGTCTTTGTCACCTCTGTTTCAGGGCTTTCTGTTGATTCCGTGAGGTGGAGTTAATATTCACCTTCTACCACAGTCTGTGATGATATTGTTCTCAAGTCCTTTCTCATGACTCCACTTCACAGATCCAGGTCCACTCTGGATAAATGCCACTCTTGTAACAGCCTGGATCCCTTTCTGTGCTGTTTCCATGTGCTCCTATTGAAGTTCTCAGACTACATGCATCTGCCACAACCTGTCTCTACTTTGGATTGGATTTCTGGAACTGAGTACAGTAGTTCAAGTGGATTTTTCACTCTGAACCTACCTTCTTATCCACAGTGGAGATCTAGCCCAAGTTTTAACAGTCGACCAACCTTCCTGCCCCCGCCCATGGGTGACTTCGTGAATTTCCCCCTTGTTTTCCTTTCTACTTTATAAAGCTTAGAAGACAGCTTTGTGCAAACCCTGTTTCATTTGCTTTTTTTTTTTTGCCAGTCCTGGGCTTGGGCTCAGGGCCTGAACACTGTCCCTGGATTTTCTCAAGGCTAGGTCTCTACCGCTTGAGCCACAGCACCACTTCTGGCTTTTTGCTACATATGTGGTACCGAGGAATCGAACCCAGGTCTTTGTGCATGCTAGGCAAGCACTCTACCACTAGGCCAGACTCCCGGCCCGCATTTGCTTTTTAAAATGCCCTCCAAAGCTCTCTTCCACTCAAGTGTTTTCCTATGAACTATAGAGTTCTCTGGCTGCTATCAAGGCACCAACCATGCCAACAGGCAAGAAAGATAGACCAGAAGGGAAGACATGACACTCACCACCCAGAAGAGGATGCAGTCCAGTGGGCATCAACAGAGAACCTCTTGTTTTTGTCTGTTAGGGATTAGACATCTTAAGGTTTCTGCTAACACCATCACCAGTTTTGGAACTATATTATTTTCTTAAGCTCTGCATGATGCACAGCCTCAAAAATTACAATTATTAACCATTCCATATTTATGGGTCACACAACTTCCCATCTGGCCAACCATAGATCAAAGATCAACTAAAATTAAAACAAGATGTCTCATACAAGTAGTTGCTTAGAGGCTTCACTTTCCTAATAGTATGAACATGACTTAAATTCTGTTGGAGCTTCTTCCAGCATCCATTGTGTAAGACTACAAAAATTTTTCAAGATTTAGTATGATTTTTGAGAACACACATATGACACTATAGTAATCAGATTTTAGGAGTGAATTATGCGTTTATTTATATACGTATGCATTGACAAAATATCAATTTTTATAATTATATACATGCAGATGTTTTTAATATTTCATTAAATCATTTACTGTGCATCATTTATAGAGGAAAATTTTTCCATTTTTTTCATTTACAAATTAAAACATGTACATTTTATATAACAGTGATATTCACAAGACAATATTTTATAAATGAGCTCTCCAACATAGGAGGCGGTGAGAGGAGGAAAAGTGGGAGGAAAACATGGGAAGAGGTAACAATGTTCAAGAAGTATTTTACTCACAACCTTACAAACATAACTGTAACCCCTCTCTACATCATTCTGATAATAAAAGAAAATTTAAAAAGAAATTAATTAAATGTTATCAGTTTATTAAAATTTATAAGTTGAATGTTTTCCTATGCATGTATAGGTGAAACAGAAGACACAGGGCTGGCACTTGCCTTAATGTCAGGAATACACTACATCTCTTGGAAAGTATCCCCTTTGGGTAAAAGGGGGTTATTGACATGCAATGTGCCCCAGTGGTATATGCACCTCATTTAATTAAATGCATTTAAAGAATGCATGTATTTTGGGAGTACATGCTCAGATTTGCTGCTGGTGTGTACATCCCAGTTGCTTGGTAGCCAAGGTTGTGCCATTCCAATTCTTGTATCTATTCCTTTTCATCTAGTACTTTCTATGTCTTTCTTAGAGCCCAGAATGTTAGCTCTGATTTACAAATGTCTTAGGACTCCTGGCATCTTTGGAGGTCAGCCTTCTCATTCTTATCCTCTTTCCTTGCCTTGTTCACTTTCCTTTTCTGTGTCCTTCATCTATTCCACTTCTAAGTAAACAAGCCCTCCCAGCTTTCATTCCTAGTCTCCAAAAAAAATATGTTGCAATAATTACAATACATGCAGAATTTTTAAGCTCTGACCAATGACATAATAAAGCTCATTTATTTTTGTATCTGTGGGCCAGTATAGGAGCTTGAAGTCAAGGCCTTAAGTTCTCACTTAGCTTTTTCACTCATGGATGACACTCTACCACTTAAGTCACACCTTTATTTCTGGCTTGTTGCTGTTAATTGGAAAGAAGAGTCCCTGGATTTGTCTGCTCAGCATGACTGTGATCTGGGATCCTCAGAATTCAGTCTCCCGAGAAATTACAATTACCAGTCACTGGTACCCAGCAAACTTGATTTACTCTTGTAAGAGAAAATTGCAATAAGGACAGACGCGCACTGGAGATGAATGGCAGATGAAGACAACTACATTTCCAAAACTGAAATAGCAATTGGTTTGAACTGAGGAAAAACAGTATTTGCAAGCTAGCTTTGAGCTTGGTGCTGGGTATATAAAAATACCTATGTTAGATGAAAATTCATCATCTGAATAGATACATGGCAAAATGATTACTTTGTGTCCATTTTCTTTATACCAGCTATTATAAAATTCAGAGGCATCATTGTATATAAGTTCATAAAGAGATAGTGGTGGAGTGCTTGCTTAGTATGCATGAGGCCCTGGGTTCTATCCCTAGGGCTACAAAAAAAAATAGCAGTAGTTCAGACAAGGGCTCTAGATTTGGGCAGGAATTGGGTTCCAGTCCCTAGAACCCTGCCTCTAGAGGATTATTTAACTTTTCTATGTATTTAACTTCTTTTATGGATGTCAAGATATCCATAAAAAAATTGAGACATTACAAAGAACGGAACAAATGAGTTAAGATAGAAATATGTATCCAGCTTTATACTTTAGAACAGTTTTAAATTGCTATAGATTTTCTTCCTATAGATTATATTTAGTTACTAAATATATGTATGCCATTATCAAATGGGAGCACAATGGAATGCTGGGTTGAAATATAAGGCATAATTTTTATCTTCTCTATCTTGAATTTGCCTTTCATTTGATGGGATGTTGGTTGCTTTTGGTTTAATTGGAGGAGGAGGAGAGACTAGATAAGAGTATTTTTCATTAATAATAAAAAAAAATAGAGCTCACAAGTATTTGAAGAGATTCCAGAGCAGTCACTAAGGGAATAGTGAGTGCAGGTACCATAACCCACAGTGTTTATTTTGCTTTGTGGCTGGTTTCAAATGGGTCAGCATATCAGTGAAACAAGAAGTAAACAAAGACCTATCTCCAATTACATGGCTCCTGGGGCCATCAACAAAGTAAACATCAGTCACCCCATGAAAAATACAACGATTACCTGTTATTGGACACTGGGCATTCTGGTCTGACCACCAAGTGGCACTGTTAATGAATCCACTTATTTCTAAAACAAATAAACCAGAGAAAAGGAGTGGTGGCTAAAGCTGACTCTGAAGTCAGAAGGGGAGATGGTTAATAATGCTCAGGGCTGACATTTCTGTTTTATTTGAAACATGCTTTTCTTCAGAAAGACATGATCTTCTTGATTTGGTTTAAGGAGTTTCAGCTGAGGCAGGGATTTTAGATCCTTTAGAGAGATGTTCTTTTTTTATAAGTGGGAAAAAAAGAGAAGATTCAGAATCCTATCATGGTTCAGATAGTATACAGACTGAATACAATGAAACATTTTTTTAAAAAATTGTTTGCACTAGTTATTTTAAAATTCTGATGTTACATCAACAGGAGAAAGGACAAGAACCACACGGCCATCTCAGTCAATGCAGAAAAAGCATTTGATTAAATCCAATATCCCTTTACAATAAATGCTCTGGAGAAACTAGGAATTCATGGGACCTTCCTCAGTATAATAAAGGCTGTGTAGGAAGCCAGCTGAGGCAGGAAAGAACATGAGACATTCATCAGCCAAAAGCAGAAAATGGAAGCATGGCTTAAGTGGTAGGGTGCCAGCCTTGAGTAAAACAGCTAAGAGACAGTGTTCAGACAGACCCCAGAAACAAAAATAATTACTAATTAATTTAATTAAGGAGGATACATATCTTCAGGAACCATGTCATTCACTTAGCTGAGTGTCTGGTGGGGCACTGGAGACCATGTACACAGTTGAAAAGCCTGAATCAATCCAGGTTTTAGAAATTGTCTCCGTCCCATGGAGGAATAACTCCAGTCATGATTTGCTGCTGTCTCTGAAATAATCATTGACAATGTTGCCTCATTTTAGCAGGAAAAAAAACCTCCCAGTATAAAGATATAGCAAGGATCTCAAATTCACTTTTATGTTGTTTGGGGTCAAGGGGCTTGAACTCAGGGAATGGGCCCTGTAAGTGCCTTTTGCAGTCCTGAGACATAAAAACAGGACATAGGAGTAAAGTTCAACACTACGTTTACCTTTTGGCTGGTTCATTGGAGAGAATTCCCTGCCTTTGCTGACTTTGATTCACAATCCTCAGATCCAAGCCTCAACAGGAGGCTGGGATTATAGGTGTGAGCAACCAGCTCTTGGAACCTTGGTCACACTCATCTATTTGATCGTTTTTATGTTTTACCCTCCCTGCTTCATTATCTGATTTTAAAGATGTGAAACAGCGTTTGACTGATGAGAAATTCATGCCATAGTATCAATAAGCTATTTGAATTTAGGTTTTTGTAAATAATGTCACCATAGCAGAATACATGTACTCATTAATTCAGCTGTTATTTTATTTATCTGTTCAATACACATTTTTAGCTCCTGAAAAAAAATGCTGATGCTGACAAGATAATCTTTTCTGAAGAACAGCTCAAGTGTCCATGTGTAAAGAAATGATCAGAAATGTGTTTAAACCAATATGGGTCCAACTATATCCAAGATCATTTATTTCATGGTTACAAAATGAAATACACAAAAAGTCCAAGAATAGTTTCAATATATTAAAGCAGATCTATATAATGAAAGACTATCATTTGCTCAAAAATATTATATGAGAAAGGAAAAAATACTACAATATAATGATATGTGATGGGATGAAGCAATTAGGAATTCTTTGTAATTGTTTCTGTTTAGTCTTTGTTATTTATATACTCCAAATTGCATTACATTTTATTTTGTTAGTACATGTACAAGATATGAACACACATGAAATATCTGAAAGAATCATAAATATATGGATGTTAAAGTGAAATTCCACATGAAGATGAGCTTTTGCATGTATTTTCAGTGTGGTTTTATTTTCAGTTTTGGAATATGACTTACATAGTTTCTTTGAAAGACATTATTATGAATTGACAGTGCCTATTGCACAGAAAAGTGCTATACTCAAATAGGAAGATAGCTTTTTTTTCCAAGTAAATAGTATCTCTTGGTTCTTAACCCTTATAGTCTGATAATTTCTTGGTGTTTGTATTCTTTTTGATGCAATTTTAACTATTTCATCTCTTCTGCCAAGAAAAAATAATAGCAACTAATTATTACCTAATGTTTAAACCCTACCTGATTAATTATTTCAACCTCCTCTCTATCCTTCAAACTAAAAATGTATTTCTTTCAAGCATTTTTGTGTGACTATACAAAACCATTCTGCATCTGCAAATATTAAGAAAATCATGGACAAGGATTTCAGTACTATAATGATTAAATTAAATAAAAAGCCACATTTTACATTCTTGAGAATAATTTAAAAAGAATCAAGGCATTTATAATTTCATGTCTCTCTTTTAAATAAATAAAATTTCAAGCTATTTTATATAATGATATAGAAACCATGCTTAAATTAAGAATGTATACTTCTTAAAGTTTGTAAACCTAAGTAGATACATTGGGAGGCATGCAAGTGTATACAAGTGTATTAACTGAAATATGATAGAGTCAAGGGAGAACTATGATAGTATAATTCAAGAGAAAAACAAAAATCAAAACTCAACAAAATGAAATGCCAGCAGACACTCAAAAGGGGGTGGGATGAGGTCAAGGGGAAGGGTAGACAAATGAACAGATGGCTAGAATGCAGTCAAAAACCCAGTGTATATCCTACAGAAGTAAAAAGAATGAGGGTGGAAATGGATAGGGAGAGATGGTGAGAATATTGAAAGGGCTGACATTGATCAAGACAAATTGTATTCCTAAACTACTTTATTACATAGCAATGCCTTTGTATAACTACTTAAAGATAATTTTTAAAAAGTTAGAAAGGTATATTGTATTCCTAAACCATTTTGCTAAATAGAAACTTTGATACAACTAGATAAAGATAACAAAAATTAAAACAAAAAAGAATGTATAGATTGATTGAACCAATGTATAGATGTCTGGATAGAATTAATGCTGTCATAATGAGCATTTTCAAGGAGAGATATGTCTTAAAATGTACAGTTGGAAAATACATTCACCATTGAATTAATTTACTATTAATTAAATAATGTTATTGAGCATTCAAATATCATAAGATTGATATATATTTGTCCTGTTATCTGCTACTTTTTCCTATTTGTTTTGATACTTTGCTATTCATTAATTCATGTGTATCATAAGATGAATTTTTTTTCCTTAACAGCTATTTGTACATTGATTCAAACAACAAGTACTACTCAGCAATGGAAGAATATAGAACACTATAATGACTGTGTTTACATTTAAATATGTAGGCATATATATGTTATAACATTAACATATCCACATAATATACCTATTGAATATAATAATTTACATATGAATATATATAAATAAGATATCACAATTGATTAGAAATACATGTGCATGATTTTCTAGTACTTCAGCAAGACATGAAACAATCAAAAGAAATTGTAAGCTTCAAAATATAAATTCACTCTGTTATGCTCCAATGCAGTATAAACAATTTTCTAGTACAGTAGTCTAACTTACTGAGTTAACTGCATTTTTAATGTTTCTGAAAAAAATCTTGTTTTTTTTTCAAATTTATTTTTATTGTCAAGGTGATGTACAAGGGGATTACTGTTACATAAGTATGATCATGAGTACATTTCTTGTCAAACATTGTTATCCCCTGGCTCATTTTCTTCCCATTTTCCCCTCCCCTCTTCTAGGACCCTCCAAGTTGTAAGGCTTATTTCTAGCATACAGTCATGTGAATATCACTGTTGCAATGGTTCACCCTTTTTCTCACCATTTTGTTATTTTCCTTCCCTTCCCCATTTCAGATAAATGTATATACATGACACCAGATATCAAAATCAAATACAGTGTCAACAGGGAATAAACTAAAGGAAAAAAAAACCTGCAAGAAGAAAGCAATAGCTTCACACCACACATAAATGCAACAACTAAGAAAAAACCTCTTGTTTCCATATCTTGGAATTCATTTTGATTACTAATCATAAATGGTCATACATACATACATATTGAGCTATTGCGATCCTCTTCTAGGACTCTCCTATACATATACTAATTGTTACAAATGAGGGAAATCATGGAGTCTGTTTCTTGGATCTGGTTTGCTTCACTTATCTATGCTTCCATCAGAAAGAATGGCATTGCTCCCTTCATAAGGAAATAATAAGACTTGGATATAATCATATTAAGTAAACATTCTTGAATAACATCTTTTGAGCATTGTTACTTTTCCATTTACAGATAATAGTGGGAACCAATGAGTTAGATCCATAAATCTATTTTGTTTGTTTCTGTTAGGAATGGACCAGGTTAATAACTACTTTGTTTTTAATCAAAATTTGAGGACATTACATATCTTTTTTATAGGTCTTATGAATTTTATTTGTCCTACTTTTATAGATAAAATAGAGGTTTAGACTGGATTCAATTTTCCATGCAGGGCAAAATGACTTCCTGGGCCTGTGTTCCCAAATGTCTTTGTGTTTGTCCTAGTAGACTATCACTTCCTCATTCCACCTGCTGGAGAAATGCTTTATGCTTTTCCCACCTCCGGTTTCATCTTCAGGGTGGCTTCCAGCTCAGACTGAGTGGCCAAACGTGTGCAGGTTAATCTGATGGACGGCATTTGTTAACTCTATTAATGCAGTATGACAAGAGGCTTCCCAAAAGCAAAAACATGGTCACATCATTAGCAGAATAGCACTGTCTAAACAGGAAAACATTTATAAGTTAATACCTCATATAAAATGTAAGAAATTTGGAAAGGTGTTCAGGAACATCTCCTAAATTAGAAGGTGTCCAAAGTGAAGTTGCCAGTCATCCACTGAAAAATCCAAAGTACTGATTTAACTCAGGATAATTTTTTGAGGGGATGGATGATTATGAAATCCTTATTGTGGGGATGCATATATTTTTGAGGGATACATATTATCATGGAAATTATAGAAAAAATAGCCGTACAACATTACATCCAACTCTGTTTTTTGTTTTTGTTTTTGTTCTTGTTTTTGTGAGTCCTGGGCTTGGGCTCAGGGCCTGAGCACTGTCCTTGGACTTTCTCAAGGCTTAGCACTCTACCACTTGAGCCTCAGCACCACTTCCAGCTTTTTTCAATGTATGTGGTACCGAGGAATCGAACCCGGGTCTTTGTGCATGCTAGGCAAGCACTCTACCACTAGGCCAAACTCCTGGCGCCCAACTCTGTTTTATCTTAGAGATTCAATAACTCTGTATAGAAATCTCAGGCCCTGAAGTCAGGTCCAATTCCCAGTCCTGCCATCCTTGGTGAACCTTGATTGAAGTATTTAATGACTCAGGAAAATGGATGAAATAACACTTAATTCAATGTGAATAAAATAGGAAAATACTTTTTAAAGTTCCTGGAATAATGCCTGGTACATACAGAGTCCACAATGTATCATGTATTTTTATACCACTTCATTTCTATAAACAAAAGATTAAGACTTTTGAATTCTTTTATTTATTGTCAATAGTTTTCCATTTTAAAAGGAAATTTCTGCAAAATATCAAAGCATCAGAGTAACAAACTGATTGTTTCTGATTACTTTCAGCATCAGATTAACAAACATTTGGAAGATAGCTTTATTTTTCATTTAGCATATTTATATTTGGTATAATTAGAACAAACCAATACATATGTTATGAAATGTGGTTATTTAAAAGGCTATATTTTTTTTCTTTTCAAAGGTAAATAACACAGAGCACATATAAACTAGTTTATACAGGAAAAATTCTCATAGAAAATGCCACAAGAAAATACACAAGTTTAGACATTTTAGCTGTATTATAAAAACAGAGCAGACAAATACAAAATGTTATTGGCTCTGAGGGAGTACATAAGTTGAAAAACTCATTTTACTGAATTTAGTCCATATTATTAACATTTTCCAGAGATTTACTTGTAATTGCTATTTCATTTTCTCAATTCATCACATAATTCTCTCCATACAAAATAATTTCTGAGCAGAAACAGCATTTGAATAATGTGTAGAGAACACTACAATATATTAGGCCGCAGTGAAATCTGATTTGGGGAATCCGTTCTTCTATGTGGAAACCTGATTTATACACTTGACCTTAAATGACCTTACATTGTAAAAATCGAAGGAACCTATTCTATTTTATCATAATTCATTCTTACATAAATAATAACCACAAAAATCTTCCTCAGAAATACTAACAGACAAATATGGAAAGTCATGTGCCATCACTATTTGTGGGAGTTTCTATCTTAGTGCCAAACTAGTATTCTCTAAAGTCAGACAAGAGCATCATTTAAGACTAAGTAGAAGAGGAGTCCCTTTTTCCCCCAACAACTGAAATACAGTCAGTAGTCTGAAATGAATAGTTCTCTACTTAAAAAGTAGGAATAATCAGAATTCTAGTAGGGAGTTGTCAGAGTAAAAATACAATTCTCTTTCTCTGGAGAGCATATTTCATTTTAAATCGTAGGGAAGGTATAGAAAAATTATGCTTTCATCATTTTTCATTTAATATCTGATCCATTGTATTCTCTTTCATTGCATGGCTCCCATACACAGAATCCTGATTCTTTCAGCCATTTCGTAATGTCTGGATAAACTATAGGTGTTTGGGTTCTTTTCATTGTTTCATACGTTTTTATTGTAATTAATAGAAGGGTTACCTTATATTCACCAGATAGAAGGTGCATTACTTCACATACATTGATACCCTTTCTCATGTCATGGTGCCCATTTCCCTCCCCCCAACCTCCTGCTGCTCATGTATTGTTCTTTTCTTTTGCTTCTTTGATTTCTTGCCTCCTTTCTTAATATCTGATCACGGTCAGGGTAAGTTTCAGGAGAAGCAAATTGTTCAAGGACTTATTTTAAAAAATCCCCCCTTACCCTATGCTGAACAATTTATTTCATTGGCTGTATTTTAACTTTTCCTTCCTCTTATATTCTGCTTTATAGGAGTATTTCTAGTTTTATGCTTAAAAATCAGTTATTTTGGCTTATTTGATTCAGCTATCTATCCTTTCTCTAGAACTAGTATATAATTGGCCTATAAATCTACAGTTAGATTGGCCAACTCCCCAATTTCTTCAAGATTTAAGAATTTTCAGAAATTAAAGAGAGAAACAAGAATGGCCAATAGACATATGAAGAAATGTTCAACATCTCTGGCCATAGAAAAAAATGCAAATCAAAACAGCACCATCCATTTAGAATGGACATTATCAAGAAAACTAATACTAACCAGTGCTGACAGGGATGTGGTCAAAAGAGAATGCTACTACACTGTTGGTGGGAATGTAAACTTGTTCAACCACTCCAGAAAGCAGTATGGATGTTCCTCAAAAAGTAAATGTAGAACTCCCCTGTGACTCAGGAATTCCACTTCTGGACATTTATCCAAATGACCACAAACGAGGCTACATTAAAACTACCAGCAAAAACATTTCCTTGCAGCATTGTATTCCATAGCTAATATATAAAATCAGCCAAGATGCCCCTCAATAGATGATGGATCAAGAAAATACAGTATATATTCACAATGGAATCCTATGCTTCCATCAAAAAGAATGATATCACCCCATTCATAAGAAAAGGGAAAAAAATCATATTAAGCAAAGTAAGCCAGACCCAAAGGAACATAACCTGTATGTTTTCCCTCATTTGCAGTAACTAGAAGATAGCTAGGATGTTCTTAGGAGAGAATCGCGATGGCTCAATATCTATGTGCATATGACCATATAAAATGATGCTTATCCACCTAAACTCCAAGACATCGAAACAAGAGTGTGTGTGTGTGTGTGTGTGTGTGTGTGTGTGTACTATTTGCTGATTGCAGTTATTTTTTTCATATATTTTTATTGTAATTAATAGAAGGGTTACATTATATTCACCAGATAGAAGGTGCATTACTTCACATACATTGATACCCTTTCTCATGTCTTGGTCCCTATTTCCCTTCCCCACCCCCATTCCTCATCTTGTTTTCCCCCCTTCCCAACTTATTTCAAATAACCAAATACGTATATATACAATATATCACATAACAAGGTGAAATACTGTAATAATATGAGATAACCAAGGGACAGCAAAAGAGATGAGAGATAATATAGTACATTAAGGACAACAATCACTCATTATATCACTTTTGTTTCTTCCTGGAAGTCCTTTCATTTAGTGTCATACTATATAGACTTATGTATCTAAGTTTTGTTCTATTGTAAATCTCTGCTAGGAGAGCCCAAGGTTTCTAACTGATTATGACAAATGAGGGAAACCATTGAGCGTATGTTCCTTTGAGTCTGGCTTACTTCACTTAATATGATTTTTTCCAAGTCTTTCCATTTCCTTACAAATGGGGCGATGTCATTCTTTCTGACAGTAGCATAGAATTTCATTGCGTCTAAATACCACATCTTCTTGATCCTCTCATCAACCGAGGGGCATCTGGGTTGGTTCCATATCTTTGCTATGGTAAATAGTGTGCATTTATTTCTTTTTTCTTTTTGTCCCCTTTCATTTACTTCCCTTTGTCTCTGTTTGTGATTTATATACTCTTTGTCTTGTGTATAAGGTGGTCTGATTTGAGAGAAGGAGAGTGGAATCACAAATAGTGGGGCAAAGGATAAATCAATGCAATAGGCAATAGTGATACTCGCTTGGTGGAATGCAAGTTAGGGAGGGGAAAGTGGAAGAAAATGAGGAAGATAGTGATATAGTTCAAAAAAAGTAATGTGGGCATTTGCTTGCTTACATAACTCTATCCCCTCTGTACATCACCAAAAATTAATTTTCTCTGAAAAGAATGCTCAGACATAAGAATGGTGGCCGATTGTAAAAAGTACACAAACTTCCTTTGCTGAAGAGCACTGACTCTTGAGCCTATGAAGTAACTAAAAACAGGACAAAAGCTCTGCATGCGTGATAGCATTCTTGAGTCTGTCTTTACTGGGAGTTATCCTCCTGAACGCTGCCTAGGAATCTAGGGATTTATTCATATGTTTATAAGGAGGAGTGAAGATCACTCTCCCTAAGGAACAGAACAGTGGAACCTCCCCCAAGAGAGCTCATGCACCAAGTCAAGATTCCCTAACATATTCTAACCACATAGCCACCTGCAAGAGATGACAGGAACTCCACAGCTCCAGAACCTCTTCCCAAATAAGGGCAAACATAACGACCAATCAATCTATATTTTTGACTACAATTCTTTAACTATGAATACCTTCCATTCTCTGCCCTAATTCTTTTGTTGCTATTATTATATTATTATATTATATTAGTATATATTGTATTATTATATTATTTAACATATTCCAAAGATGGCTGAAGATAGGCAGAAGTGTTTACACAGCTTTTTCCTAAGGCTGCCTGTTCAAGTTGGAAAATCAATTTCATTTCTCTGCCCTTAAAATAAATGAATGCACCTATAATTGTGTGTGTGTGTGCGTGTCTATGTGTGTGTGTAAATGGAACTAGGTAAATTAGGGGATGATTAATGTTGGAAGTGATGGGGGAGAATGATGAATACAGTGACACTGTTCAAGATATACTGTACTCACAAACTCCTATTGAATTGAACGCTTTTAAAATTACTTATGGGAAAAGAAAAACCTACAAAAAGAAAACTGGTTATATCTGGTTCCAGACAGCTGATTCTCCTTCTCTAAAATTTTAAACTTCATTTGCAAGTCATTGTATTGTTTCTTAGAACATCCTTTTAAGATAATTATTATTGTTCTCTAAATTTAATAAAGAAGGCAGAAGAATCATATTTATTTGCACATAGTAGTTGAATGGTAAGACTTCACCATTTTCTAAAATTTCATGTTAGTCAATTTCCTTACTCGCCTAGCAATTTCATTTTTTTGCCCATTCCTTACTCAAATGTAACCTTCCCTCTTTAAAAACAAACACAGAAAACGTACATAAGAATATAAAATGTCACAGCTCAATTAGTTGCACCATTTTGCAAAAGTGGAATCGGTTTCATTATTATGAGAAGAAAAGCATTCGTACTTCTGCCTGAAATTGTTAAGCAGCGTGCGTTTATAATCTTTGGCCTGTAACTGAAAGAATATAGTTTTAATTTGCATTTAAATAAAGCAAATCTCCCATTGCAGAGAATTTTCTTTTATTAGTCCCCATAAACAAGATGGCATTAAAGTGCACAGCCTGCTTAAGTGGGACATGCAGATAAATCAAGGGGCTAAACAAGGCAATAGCATGAAGGAAAGCCACTCAAGACAAACTTCAATAGTTAACATTCTGATTTCCCACAATCCATTAAAGACATGTGAAGGCTTAAGAGCTTTCTGTTTGCTGAAGCTATGCTTTTTGAAAATAATACCTCATTTATTAGCAATCCATAAGCATAATTTCCCATCCCAATTTTATCTTACTTACATGCTAATTTTATGTGTGCTAAATTCCTATAGTGTTTAGCTTGCTTCCTAGATTTTATTCATATACATAAAAACCCAACCAAAGAAGCAAGTATTGAGTATCAATAACGTGCTCAGTTGTCTCATAAGTCATAGGTGGACTCATTATCTGTGTATTTTTCTATTTCCATTAATATGTGAAGGCTTTACAAAGGAATGAGGAACTTCTTCAACTTGGGCTCATTTGTTCATTCTTTCAAACTTATTTAGTGTTAGTCCTTGCTAGCAATGGCTATCTTCCAATTCTACCACCCATCTTCACCAGGATGTTCTAGATTGTTGAGAGAGGCCATGGGAACATTTATCATCTCTGTGATTATGTACAGGCAATTTCTCCCCCATTTGCCAATCAGAAATGGATTGACTTCTTCAATGATAAACACTCACTGTGAGCAACAACAACAACAAAGAAAATCCACTCTTCTTTACCTAGGCTATATATTTAGAAAAATCAGTGTTTTAAGATCCTCGGGTCAGGTAGCTAATGACCTCCAAAGCAAAGCCTAGCTTGAGAATGTTCAGAATATGTTTTTAAATAAAATAGATATCTCAAAATAATTTTGAATATTAATTCTTTAGTGTTCTCATAATCATTGATAAAGCATACTACTCATTTTTCCAAATTTAGATTCTTAAAAACTTAATATGTTAGACCAACAGTAATTTCTGGCTTCTGGTCTCTTTGTACTTTGTCTAACCCTCTGTCTATCCATCCATCCATATGGATGGATAAACAGATAATAAATATTTTATCATTTTTGTTTATTCTTTCTAGGCTAAACTGTAAAAATACAAAGTGTCCTTATACAGAAAATATTCAATAGAAGCTATGAGAACATAAGCTATGCTCATAATGTTTATACTTACAAAATATATTAAAATATTCTTCCATAAAAGCAATGAATCTCTAAAGTTTAAAAATTTCAGCAGAAATTTGAGTATAGGCATAAAATATTTCCAGGATAAAAAATGTTTTTTTTTTTTGTGTGTGTGTGTGTGTGACAACATTGAACCACATTAAAAAAAGTTCCCTTCAATGAGATTATTTCATTTGTGTATTTTCTCAAGAAACAAAATTTTGTACAATAATATCCAACACTATATTACTATAGCTCCAAAAATACACAAAATATCTAAAAGTCAATATCGTAACTAAATAAACTTACTTGATAGGAAATAATACTATTATAATAACATTATCAGTGACATAGGTATTGTTGGTAAAATATCAATGACAAAAATTGAATTTTATTGTGTGCAATATACCAATTTTTTTACTTAGCATACATATCCACACAATAGAAGGAATCTTGAAAAGTATAATCATGACCGAGGTTTGAAAGATTACAAATGGTTTACCTATTCTGTGTGACCCTCTTTGCTTACATTTTTTCTAAATTATCAGTAACTACTTAGACTGTAGACAAAGTTGATATTAACCCCTCTATGTATCACCTTCACAATATAATTAAGTTGAATAAAATTTTTATGTTAAAAAATAAACAAAATACGCATATTGATCACAATAAATTGAAATAAATAACAAATAGTTTTGTAGAGCAATGACTACAAACAAAACATATCCCACATTCATTTTTCCATATATCTTTATTATAATTAATAGAAGGGTTATATGATATTCACCAGAGAGAAGGTGCATTACTTCAGGCGAGATCAGGTGCATTCAGGGTAGTATGGCCATAGACAGAAAGTGCATTACTTCATAAATATTGATACCTTTCTCATGTCTTGGTCCCTATTTCTCTCCCCCCACCACCACCCCTCATCTTGTTTTGTTTTTTTTCTCTGCTTTAGCAATTTTATTTTTTTTTATTTTTCAAATTTTTTTATTGTAATTAGTAAAAGGGTTACATGATATCTGCCAGATAGAAGGTGCATTAATTCACATACATTGATACCCTTTCACATGTCTTGGTACCCATTACCCTCCCCCCCACACCCCCACCCATCTTGGTTTTCCCCCCTTCCCTATCAAATTTCAAATAACCCCCTCATCTTGTTTTTCCCCCTTCCCTATCCGATTACAAATAACCAAATAAGCATATATGCAATATATCAGATAACAAGGTAAAATACTGTAAAAATATGAGATAACCAAAAGACAGCAAAAGAGATGAGAGATAACATAGCACATTAAGGACAACAATCACTCATTATATGGCTTTTGTTTCTATATCCTGGAGGTCCTATCACTTAGTGTCATCCTATATGGCCTTATGTATCTAGGTTTTGCTCTATTGTAAATCTCTGCTAGGAGAGCCCAAGGTTTCCATTGTTTATGACAAATGAGGGAAACCATTGAGCCTATGTTCCTCTGAGTCTGGCTTACTTCACTTAATATGATTTTTTCTAAGTCTTTCCATTTCCTTACAAATGGGGCGATGTGTTCTTTCTGACAGCAGCATAGAATTTCATTGTGTATAAATACCACATCTTGTTGATCCACTCATCAACTGAGGTGCATCTGAGGTGCATATCTTTGCTATGGTGAATAGTGCTGCAATGAACATCATTGTGCTAGTGGAATAATCTGTCCTTGTTTCTGGATGATTGGGTATATGCCAAGTAGTGGAATTGTTGGGTAATAGGGGAGCTCTTTGTTTAATCTTTTGAGGAACTGCCATACTGCTTTCCATAGTGGTTGAACGAGTTTGCACTCCCACCAACAGTGTAGTAGTGATCCCTCCTGGCCACATCCCCTCCAGCATCTGTTGTTATTAGATTTCTTGATCATGGCCATTCTAACTGGAGTGAGGTGGAATCTTAGAGTGGTTTTGATTTGCATTTCTTTTATGACCAGAGATATTGAGCATTTCTTCATGCATCTATAGGCCGTTCTTATTTCTTCTTCAGAGAAGATTCTCTTTAAGTCTTTGGCCCATCTTTTAATGGGATGGTTGTTTCTTTGGAAATTAGTTTTGGAGTGATTCAATTTTTTGAGTTGTTGATATATTTTAGATATGAGGCCTTTGTCCGTTGTATGGTTAGTGAAGATCTTCTCCCACTCTGTAGGCTTTCTAGTTAATTTGCTAGCTATGTCCTTTGCCATACAGAAGCTCTGCATTCTATTGCAGTTCCACTTATCCAAACTTTCTCTGATTTGTGTTTCTGGGTCCTTATTAAGAAAGTTTCGACCTGTGCCAAGGAGACCTATTGTATCTCCTATTCCTTCTTGTAAACTTTTCACTGTATCTGCTTTTACCTCCAAGTCTGATCCATTTGGAGTTAATCCTGATGCACGGGGACAAAGAAGGATCCCACTTTAGATTTCTGCAGGTGCTTAACCAGTTCTGCCAGCACCACTTGTGGAAGAGGTTGTCTTTCTTCCATTCTATTTTTTTTTGATCCCTTATCAAAGATTAAGTGGCCATATGTCTGTGGGTTAATATCTGGGTCCACAGTTCTATTTCACTGGTCTTCAGGCCTGTTCTTGTGCCAGTTGTTCCAGTACCAAGCTCTTTTGATCATTATAGCTTTGTAACAGAGTGTAAGGTTTGGTATTGAAATTCCTCCTGTGTTGTTCCTTCTGTTAAGAATTGTTTTTACTATACAGGGTCTTTTACTATTCCATATGAAATTTTGGATTGCCTCTTCTATTTCTTTAAAGAATGACATTGGGATATTGATGAGTATTGTGTTGAATTTGTAGATAGCCCTTGGCAAGGTTGCCATTTTCACGATGTTAATTCTTCCAATCCAGGAGCATGGGAGGTTAGTCCATTTCCTCAATTCTGCTTGAATTTCCTTTTTGTTGGTTTTAAAGTTTTCATCAAAAACTTCCTTTATATTCTTAGTTAATTCCTAGGTACTTTATTTTCTTTGAGGCTATTGCAAAAGGAGTTGCTTTCCTGATTGTTGGGCTCCTTCCTCTCTCATTGTTGGCAAATAGGAAGGCAGTTGATTTTTGAGGGTTAATTTTACACCCTGCTACCTTGCCAAAGATTTGAATCAGCTTAAGAAGCTTGGTAGTAGAATCTATAGAGACCTTTAAATACAGAATCATGTTATCTGCAGTGATGGGAAAGTTTCACTTCCTCTTTCTCTGTTTGGATTCCCTTCATGCTTGCTTCTTGCCTTATTGCTCTGGCTAGGAATTCTAATGCTATGTTAAAGAGGAGTGGAGAGAGTGGGCATCCTTTTCTTGTTTCATATTTTAGAGGAAATTGTTTAGCTTTTCACCATTAAGTATAATGCTAGCTGAGGGTTAGGATTGAAAAATATTTAGTAGTTCCTGCCATTTTTCAAAGCTTTCGTTAGGGCCTGTGGCTTGACAGTTCGTGTGGTACTTAGCTGGAACAATTTTTAGGTGCCATTTCTTTTTTTGTCGGTATCATGTTTGTGTTGGTTTTCAATGTGTAGAACATCTTTGAGAATTTTCTGTAATGCTGGTTTGGTTGCTACGTAATGTTGCAACTTTTCCTTGGAATGGAAATTTTTATTCTTCCCTCAGTTATGAATGAGAGCTTAGCTGGGTACAGTATTCTCGGTTGGTAGTTATTTGTCTTAATGGCATGACATATTTCCTTCCAATCTCTTCTTGCTTGCATGGTCTCTGCTGAGAAATCTGGGGTTATTCTGATTGGTTTGCCTTTGTAGATGATTGATCCCTTCTCCCTGGCTGCCTTTAGGATCCTTTCTTTGGTCTCTATTGATCCTGCATGGATTATAATGTGGCGGTAGGATGTTCTTTTCTGGTCCGGTCTGTTTGGGGTTCTAAAAGCTTCTTGTATCTGGATGGGCTTGCCCTTCTGGATATTTGGGAAGTTCTCTGAGATGATTCCCTGAAGTATATTTCCAAGTCCATTGTCCTCTTTCTCCAAGCCCTCCTGAATACCAATTAGCCTTAAATTAGGCTTCCTAATTGTATCTTGGACCTCCTGAAGTGTTCTCTCATATTTCCTAAATTTGGTTTGATTCATTTTCTGTTCTTTCTCTATACCAACTAGATTATCTTCAACCTCCGGAGATTCTGTCTTCTCTGCATTGTCTAACCTGCTATCAATACTTTCTACTTTATTCTTCATCTCCCTTCCTTCCAATTGCTCATTTTTGATGCCTTGTATCTAATGTTTTAGAACTTGTATGGACTTCTTTAACTCCTTGATTTCCATTTGAATGGTTAGCTCAGCAGCTTTACTCTCATTGGACATTTGTTGGAGTTTGGTCAGCTTTTTGTTTGTGGATTCAATGAATTTGACCATTTTTCTTTCTCTAGCTTCCTCATTTTCATGTAAATTCTTTATTACGGCCTCCTTTATGTCTTCCTCACGTTCATGTATCTCCTTTATGGTTTCATCTTTTTAGATATGCTTCTTCATATATCTCTTTCTGTATATTTTCAAACTTTTCATTAATCATGTTTATCAATTGCATTTGTATAGCATTTACAGAACTCTCCTCTCATTTTGCCATTGCCTGTTTATATTGGGTGGGAGATGCTATTCCTTGTTTTGCCATTTTTCTTGAGTTTCTTGCTCTGCCCATTTGAAAATGGGAGCAAGATTAATACTGCACAAGATTACAATTTTTAAGATATAACCAATCTAGAGCTCTTTAGTTGGCCAGACAATAAATGTTCACAATTTTAGATTGGTGTTATCACTTACAGACAAATTTAATACCACCACCAAACACTGTTTTATGACACCTCAAAAAAACCCCACAATCTAATCTCTATTTTATTTAAGTCCCTTTTGAACTACAGCATAATTGAACACCTAGGTACACAGTATTGCTCAAGAACCATCAACTGTGGATCCACGCATTCTAAAAGTTGAAGGATGAACAGAGGACCAGAGATAGAAAAAAGGTATGAAAGATAAGAGGGGAGGTAAGAGTAGGAGTGTAAGGTTAATATAGTATTGAAGAAAAGGGATATTTGACCTAACATGATAGAAGGGTAAAATAGTTGATTACAGAATTTAGAAATAATAAGATAAAACTTATGAAAATAAGAAGAGTAATAAGAATAACATAGAAAGAATACGTAAAGAAAAGAGGAAGATATGTATAGGAGAGATCAATGATAAAAATTTTTTAAAGTATAAATAAAAAATAAAGAAAAATTAAAAAAAAGAAAATTATGAAAAAAGATGGAGGGATATCCTGCTCAATTGTGAGTTCTTAGGGTTATAAGAACCTATAAAAATGCAGATGAAAAAAGGTGGAAAAAAAGGGAGGGTATTCTTCAGTTTTTGTTTTTTTTTTTTTGGAGGGGGAACAGGGTATGAAACTTGTGTCTCCACTAAATTCTGGATCCAAACACTTTAAAAAGTCTTTTTCTCTTGCAATTTGGCTTTGCAGTTTTTTCAGATCAGTTTGCTTGATTTGGCAGAAAAAAAAAATGGTGGCGCTTACAAGGAGGGCGACCCCACCCAGGGGGAGGAACTTCCGCTGACTCTGGGGGCGGATGGCCTGCTAGCTGCCTCTGGAAAAACTTTTGCCCGTTTGAATGATGGTGCTACCAGCACCATTTCTCAGGTTCCAGTTGGTTTTGCAGGGTCTTTGCCAGCAGTCAAGATGGCATTGATTTTGACTGGTGGGGGAGGGGATTCCTTTCCAATGCCGTTCCACCAGCAGAAGTGGAAACTTCTCCACGGAGGTACTCACAAATTGCTGGATTTTCTGGTTTCGTGAAGCTGGCAGATTCATGCCACAGCCGGGTGATGGCTCTGGGCTCGCGCATGCTCTGTCTGGCTCTGTCTGGAGACGGCAGGTCTGCACTGCTGAGAAGCTCCGTCTGCTGAGTCCACAGCAGCTCAGGGCAGCTGACACTGATCCATGGTGTCTTCTTTGCCAGTTTCCTGCCTTTCTCCTCTCTGAGATCTCTCTGGTGCTAAAGCATACTTAGGATCGATCTTTGGGTATGAACTTTCCCCTACGATGCTAGAACTGGTATCTTACATAGCCCACACTCTTAATGTGACTCTGGATGAGGTATGAAGTTTTCTTAACATTCAATATTAACTATTCTTATACTAAAGGATAATTATAAAGATTTTGAGAAAGAACCAGTATTGTGAGTCATACAATAAGAGAGCACACTGCAGTTTAGCTTGATATTTAGTAAGCTTTCAACAAATTCTCTTTATGCCAGCATACTAAGTATAAAGATTACTCACAATTGAACATCTAATGTGATAAAATAAATTTGACCGGAATCTTTCAAAAATTGCCGGATTTCTGCTTAATTGCCTGATGATTGCTTCAAACTGGAAAAGTCTATAGAGGACTTTGCCTAATTATATCATTCAGATCATTAGTTTGGATACAAACTGCACTTAATACTTGATATATTGAAAACATTCACTAAGAATAGCTATTTTGTAATTGATATAAATGCTTTTCAAGCAAAAGAAAGTCATTTCCAGGCTTCAAGCTTTCAAATTTCCATTATAACTATACACTTTAACCAAACAGGCCAATTGCTGATGAAGGTAAGCTAGGTCCAGGTAGTTGGGCTCACTAACAGCTTGCAAGACTCTTCTGTGTTGCTTGATGACTGACAGTAGCTGAACTCATTGTTAGGATCCAAATGAAATGAGGAATCAGGTGATACTGCTCTTCTGAGTAAGTCTGATAAGTAATAAATACTCTACTAATAAGTAATTATTAATAAGTAATAAGACTTCTACTGGGAGTCATTTCAATTCACTGCAGGTCTCAACTATTAAGGATCTTAACTCAAATAAGCTATGATATTTCTTTTTTTAATATTTTTATTGTAATTAATAAAAGGGTTACATGATATTTGCCATATAAAAGGTGCATTAATTCACATACATTGATACCCTTTCACATGTCTTGGTACCCTTTACCCTCCCCCCCACTGTCCCCCCATCTTGGTTTTCCCCCCTTCCCTATCAAATTTCAAATAACCAAATACAAATAAATTCAATATATCAGATAACAAAGTGAGATACTATAACAATATGAGATACTCAAGGGACAGCAAAGGAGATGAGAGATAACATAGTACATTAAGGACAACAATCATTCATTATATGGCTTTTGTTTCAATATCCTGGAGGTCATTTCAATTAAGCTATGATATTTCTTTCCTTCAGGTGTTTATAGTCAATAATTTGGAAGAAATCATGGACAATACATTGTACATAATAGGATAAAAACCATGCAACATGCTAAGAGCACATGGCGTAGCAAAATCAAGGGTGATAATGATGCTTTGTGTGTGTGCCTCTGTGCGTGTGTGTGTGTGTGTGTGTGTGTGTGTGTCTGTGTGTGTGTGTGTGTGTCTGTGTGTGTGTGTGTGTGTGTGTAGCGTGGGGTTAGGGTATTAAAGAAGACTTCCTAGAAAAGATGGCAGTAGGGGCCGGGAGTTTGGCCTAGTGGTTAAAGTGCTTGCCTAGCATGCACGAAGACCCGGGTTCGATTCCTCGGTACCGCATACATAGAAAAAAGCCGGAAGTGGTGCTGAGGCTGAAGTGGTAGAGCTCTAGCCTTGAGAAAGTCCAAGGACAGTGCTCAGGGCCTGAGCTCAAGCCCAGGACTGGCAAAAAAAAAGATGGCAGTTAAAGGCAAAAATGATGGTAGAATCTAATTTTCCTTGTGGAGAACGTAAGAAGAGAGGTCCTCTATATTAACATCCTCAATCACATTTGTCTTTTAGCACAACTCCTCAGTTGTGCTCTGTGTGAACTTAGAAGATGCTATGAATACTATAAGGTGCATCAGTAAAAGTCAAGACTAACTTCGCATTTGAAATGGTAATTGTACAGGAACATTACTTACCATATTCTGTGTTTCCACTGAATGCCAGGTAAGTGACTTATCTGCTAAAGAATGACCCAGGTGGCAGGAACACCATCATATTGAGTGTGTGTGTGTGTGTGTGTGTGTGTGTGTGTGTGTGTATGTACATAAGGAAAGAAAATGAAACCAGTCTTGGCATAAATATGCCAGTATCTAGATTCAAAATTATTTTATCCTTATTATAGTTAACTCATATCATTTTATTCTGACCAACATTTCATTTTTGGAGGAGAAGGCATTACATTATTATTGTAGTTATTATATACATGTGGCCCAAAGTGAAACCACTCACATGATCTAGGAAATCCTAGTTGGACAGGAGAAGCAATAATCAAACCAAAGCAACAGGATTTTGTTGAAAAGCTAGCAAAAGAGAACTGTTCCCATCTCCATTTTATATGTTACAGAATGAAAAACATTTCTAATCCATGCTTTCAGCTTTCTTCACCTTGGAATTGCTAGAACTTGTTACCAATTTATGCTCTGACAGTCACCATTTTGCCTGGCTTGTGTCCAGAAATATGCTGATATAGCATTGAGATGACTTTCACTCAGGTCAGCATCTGGTCATTATGGTTCATGGCTATTATGACAGTAGCCCCTGAACCACTTTCCGGCTTCCATCATTTCCTCTTGACTGATGACAATGCCAAGAGTTGCCAGTGTCACCTTCAACACACACATGTAAAGTTGGAAATATCTCTTGTACTGCTGTGATAGTTCTATACAGAAAGAAGCCTCTGTGTTTAAACATGAGGGAGCTCATCAGGAAATCTATTTATGTAAATAGTTCCTTTAAGTCCCCCAAATAAATTTTATCTCATCCAGACACAGCTTATGTATATAGTTTGTAAAACATTTCCTACAAGCTAACATTCACTCGTGTTGAATATTTGGTTCGTGTTAACAAGAGGAATTTGAACTAAAGCAGAGCACATTCTTTGAAATGATCCTCAGAACTCACTGAGAGAATACAAATCCTAGACACTAGCCAAGATATGCAATAAATACTAGTTTCACTGATTTGGGTCACACAACATCAAAGCAACTTCTTCGTAAAAACTTATTTGGCAATTCTTTAGGGGACCAAAGTCTCTTATGTATTTTAATGGAAGAAATTATATTTTTATTTCATTGAAAGGTTTCCGGTGGCAGGAAACCTCATACCTAGGATCTAGGATATCCAAGTGTTGAACGTTTCCTTCGTCTACCTTTTCTTCCACAATAGTTGTCAAGACTAATTGTCTTCTCTTGAAGGACTCGGGACAAAGAGGAGCCTCAGTTAAAAACAAAAAACAAAAAGCAAGAAAGATAACCAGGTGGCTGACCTGCATGAGTATGTGCTGAAAAGGGCCAGGAGCGCAGTCAGGAAGTCAGAAGAGAGGCATTGGCTTCCGGTTTCCTCTCCCAAGAAAGCCTGAAGTCAGGAACACATTAAAGGACCTTCTTCACTAGAGTTTGTTTAGTACCAATCATCCTAACATTTTTGACGTTTTCCTTTTTACTAATAGGGAGTGCAGTGATTTCTCTGTAAACAGAAATGATGAACAACTTTAAATGCTGACAATCTTTACTGGCTATCTTTCAAATCATGTTTTGTTACTTCTTCTTATTTGGGGGCACACAAAACACTTTAGGTTAAAGGGAGCTGCTTTGGGTACAGGGTCCATCAGGCCAGGAGTTTTTCTTATTTATCTTCTTATTCATACCTTTCCTTCACTGGAAGTTGAGCTCTCTGAGATGAGAGATTTTCTGTCTTGTTCAGTTACAGAAAGGATAATGTCTAGCTCAAAGAGGGGAAGCAGGGAGGTGCTCAATAAATGATGAATAGAAGTGAGAATGAATGAACTCACAGGTATGAATGCATGAGCAAGTAATTTACCCTTACTTTTGAAGTACATCCATATTGTTGTTTGTGATATATTTTGAATCTTGCCCTACAGAAAAAAAATTAAAGTACTGATATCCAATTTCTTCTCTGGTATACGTAGGAAGTGTTCTCTATGTCTTTTGAAATGGTATAATATAGTCAACAAGTTGTAAATAGTATTCACCAAAAGATATCACCGTGTAAAAAGTATTGGCATATCTTTTGTGAGTTAAAAGAAAATATTTTTTCTTTGTCTTATAAATCTAAAGTGCAAATATTCTAGCATTTGTTAGTAATGATCTAAAGGCAAAAACAATTCAAGAGCGTGATTACTCTTTACTAACATTGAGTAATGGAAGTATTACAACTAATTGCACAGATAAGGTTATTTAAGGCATCAAAAGTTGCTACTTATCTAAGAAGGAAGCAGAAAAGAATGATTGTCCATAGGCTCAGAACTCAGTCTTGAGCTCTCTTTAAATTGATAGCTATTTATAGGATGCGATTCTTATTACTTTGACAAAGTCTTATTTAAGAATCCTCTTATTTAAGAACCATATGGAAAATCAGCCTGGATTTCAAGAAATGGATTCTTACATTGTCTCTACTGCCAAGGACACTGGATATGATTGTATTTTTTCTTGATGATTCTAAATGTCTTTAGACCTCATACTTCAAACCCAGTTTACATATGTATTTGATATTTAGTATCAAGATAATGAAATAAAAACAAGTTTTATTTCTGAATCACTGTAGGCAGAAGTTAAAACAACAATAACAAACCACTCCTGAAGATCAGGTTCAGTTATTTTGAAGGAAGTACTGATAGTTTGAGAAACACTATTTGAAGGGCATATTAATGCCAGTAAATTTAGGTTCATCTCACAGAAGTAATGAACAATGTTTCAAGATGAAACCTGATGATATTTGGTGTGAATTAAAAAGCAGTTTCATTTGCATACTGAATTTAGAATACTCATTGTGCTATTTATAACAATACCATGTATTACACAAAGGAACTCCCAGGTTCTGGTGGTTCAGCCTGTAAGCCTAGTTACTCCAAAGGCTGAGATCTAAGGATCACAATTCAAAGACAGCATCAGCAGAAAAATCTGCAAGACTCTTATCTCCACTAAACTAACAAAATGCTGGGAGTAGAGCTCTGGCTCAAGTAGTAGAGTGTTAGCCTTTAGCAAAAGTAGCTCAGGGGCAGCACACAGGTGCTGAGTTCAAGCCCCAGGAGTGGGGTACAAATAAACAGAATGAAAAGGTACTGATAGTTTTCATCTCTCCTTTTCTGCTTTCCTTCTTTCATTTCTTGTATGCATTCAGAAAGAGTTCAATAAAATGAAGAAAAGGAAAATAATAAAAAAGGAAATGAAGGAACAAAGGAATAGAGGGAGGGAGAGAGGAAGGAAGGAAGGAAAGAAGGAAGGAAGGAAGGAAGGAAAAAAGGAAGGAAGGAAGGAAGGAAGGGAGGAAGGAAGGAAGGAAGGAAGGAAGGAAGGAAGGAAGGAAGGAAGGAAGGAAGGAAAAGGGAGGGAATGGCAGGAAAGGAGGAGAGGAAGGAGGGAGGGAAGGAGGGGGGAAGGAAAAGAACAATTTAAGGGAAGAAGAATGAACAGTGGCAGAAAAGTAGTTATTGGCTTTGGGTATTACAAAGTGCAATTAAGGACAACCATTTATGAGTCAAAGCTATCATGACAATATTTCATTTAAACACCAAAATAGTTGAAAGGAAGAGTATGTTTCACACAAGAAGAGTTTAAATGACATGAGTAGGGAAAAAAATCTGGGAAATGCTGCAAGCAGATTCAAGTCTGTCTATGCCCAAAGCACAACCTCTTTAAACTCTACAACAAGTCCTCTTTTGGCTCTCTTCAGAGAAAGGGAGAGACAATATAGAAGAGTTCATACTAAGGACATGGCTAAGCCCTGAACTTAAGGTACAATTTAGAGACAAATGGTCCATTAATTAGAAGGCAGTTACTTGCAGTTACTGAATATTGACAGATGTTTTAAATCAGACAATTGTGAACATTGTTGAAGCTAAAGTCAGCACATGATGAACAAGCGCTTAAATATGGAGTCAGCAGATAAAAAGAACATTTTAGCTGATTGTCAGCCAGGGTTATGGGACAGTTACAAATTAAACCTACTAGGGGTACTTTAACATATGACCTTCCTATGTTTTTTTTTTCAACCAGACCTAAAAATCATAAAACACAACATAATTTTATTCTAATAATCCATTAAAATATTATTTTTTATTATTGGTATTATTTTTGGCACTGGTTCTGGGGCTTGAATTCAGGGCCTGCTTTCTCTCCCTGGCTTCTTTTGCTCAACAATTACACTGTACCTTAGAACTGAATCTCTACTTCTGGCTTTTGGGGGATAGTTTATTGGAGATGAGAATCACATATATTCTTTCCCTGAGTTCGCTTTGAACAGCTGTCTTCAGTTCTCAGCCTCCAGAGTAGCAAGAATTATAGGCATGAGCCATCAGCACCTGGCTGAAAATTATTTTCTATCAAATTCTCTGATAGGGCTGGGAGCGTAGCCTAGTGGTAGAGTGCTCGCCTTGTAGGCACAAAGCCCTGGGTTGGATTCCTCAGTACCACATACATATAGATAAAGCTGAAAGTGGCTCTGTGGCTCAGGTGGCAGAGCACTAGCCTTGAGCAAAAAGTGTCCAAGGACAGTGTCCTGGCCCTGAGTTCAAGATCCACAACTGGCAAAAAAAAAAAAACCTGACAGTATTTAAAGAGAAAAAGTATGAGCAAGATATTTTAAAATTGGTAGGATGTAAAATATTTTGAAAAGAAGAGACAAGCTATGCTGAAACAATATTGTTTTACAATAACAAAGTATGTTTAATACAAAACAAAGCTTAGTTTTCTTTTAAAAAAGAGTATATTTCCTACCAAGTTGTTTGAAGTGATATGGAAAATGGATATCATATAACCTTAGCCTGTTTATCAATATGTAATTACAAAGTAATTTACAATAATGCAGTTATTGATTTAACTTCACCCATGTTCCTTCAAAGGATATTTATCAGTTAGGAATGAAATTTAACTAAATTATCGGCTGAAAATTGCCACTAAGCATTCCTAATTAGAAAACAGATGCTGATGTGAAGATCACTTTTAATCTTGGGACTCCTCTGATCCCAATATAGTTGCTTTTTAATAGATTAATGTTGCTGTGGCATAACAATTGGGAATAGCTCATATTAGATCTACTGAGGTAAGCTTCATGGCTCAGCATATGGTAAATAGAAAAAGCTCAGTAATTCTTTGAAATGTTTTAACATCATGCACACACCGAAGCACAAGTACACACACACACACACACACACACACACACACACACACGAGCAGAATTCACAGTAGAACTATTAGGTCAGAAGTTTTATAAATACTATGCATAGGCTTTTTCCAGTTGTGAAGTCACTGAAAGCTAAATATTTTTTTAAGAGAAAAACAATGCAAAATAATGGAAGTAGGGACGGAGAGAGGGAGGGAGGGAAAGAGGGAGAGAGAAGAAGGAAGAAAAGGAAGAAGCAAGGAAGGGAAAGAGGGAAGGAGGAAAGGAAAGAACAGAAAGAAGAAAGGAAAACATTTCGAAACAAAAATCTAAGCAAAGACTTTCCTTCTAGGACTCTAGTCATTCAGAATATATTAGCAAGACATGACTATCACACACTATTGGTGTGAACATAAATTAGTGAAGTCACAAGAGAAATTAATATGAAGATTCTTCTAAAATTGAACATAGAAGTACCATATGCTCTTTGTTTCAGAATGGAGACTGGAAGCTCATTTATTTTTTAGGAAAAGTATAACTAGCACTTAGCATAACGTTTCTTCTAACACAATTATGAGAGGATTTTGTTAAGTAAGAAGGCTTTGCTTTTCATGATACAATTCTCATTCTTACAATATGAACATGTCAACTAGCAATTCCAGTAGTCTCAGTATTATTAGTACATTAACTGGAAAAAAATTCAATGGCTACATGGAAACAAGAGCTTTATATTATGTGATTGTTGTTCTTAATGTACTATGTTATACTATGTTATTTCTCTTCTCTTTTGTTGCCCTTTGGTTAATCTCATATTGTTACAGTATCTGACTTTGTTAGCTGGCATATTGTTTATACGTTTATTGGTTTATTTTAAGTAGGAAAGGGAAGGGGAGAAACAAGATGATTGGGTGGGGGTAGAGGGAGGGAAATGGGGACAAAAATGTGAGAAGTGGTACCAATGTGTGAGAAGTAATGTACCCTCGATCTGGTAGCTATAACTGTAACCTCTCTATACAATAATAAAAAATCAATGGTTAGTCCATAGGTCACAAGAAAAAGATTCTTTCCATGATTTCTTGCCTTATGTTTTCTACATGTATTGGATTCCACCAAGAATGTTTCAGGATTTAAGAGTGCAAGGGCAGATATTTAGCTATACTTAGTCTCAGAATTTCAGAAGTTGTTATAATCTGGACTTTTACTTTTTTCCATCGTGGGGCTTGCTGCCGGCAGCAAGCCGGGGCCAACCGGCAGCAAACCAGGGTTCGCAGATTGGGATTCCTGAAATAGGGGGCAAGGACTAGGAAAAAAATAGAAGAGAGACAAACAGATGGGGTTTAGGAGGGCTACAGCCCAAATCAGGAGCCACAGCTTAAGAAGCCTGTAGCCCAAGACCGTAGCCCTGTTTATTTCCAGTTCTGATCTTAAATACACTTCTTTAAACTAGGGAACTGCCAGGGGCTACATTCGTACAAACAGTATCAAGTCTGAAATAGGTTGAATGAGAAGCTATCAAGTCCCAAACAGGTTAAATGAGAAGCTATTGACACAGCCCAAAATCATGATAAGAGCTTACTTCCTTGTGTACTCAATTGTGCGGGTCCAAGGTCACTGACCCCACAGTCACGGTCACTGACCCCACAGTCAGTCCCCAACACTCAAAGATAGTGCTCTACTACTTTGAGGCACAATACAAATGGGAGATAAGACTCATGGACTTTCCTGCCTGGGCTAGCTTCAAACTGTGATTCTCAGATCTCACTCAGCCTCTTGAGTAGCTCAGATTACAAGCATGAGCCACTGGCTACCAATTTAATCAGATTTTGAAAGTTTTCCAAAGGCCCATATGTTGAAAGCTTGGTCCTCATCTTACCAGTTCTATTGGGTGTTAATAGAGGTTTTACTAGGTAGAGCCTACTAGAAGGAAATTGCATCAGTGGGAATGTTTTTCTGATGGTTTATTCCCAAGATCTCCCATTCTCCCTCTCTTTGCTTTTTTACTGCTATGTGTAACAGCCTTCCCACATGTGTACCAGTGATATACTGTGCTAATATAGGGCCAGAGCAGGAAGACTGAGTAGCCATGGATGGAAACCATGAAAACTGTAATCCATGATAAACTTTTCCTTCAATTTGATTTTATCAGATATTTTGTCATAGAAACAGAAAGGCATTAACACACCCTTATACCCATTCCCATTTTGCTTAGACTCCCCAATTTAAGAAATGATTGAACTTCCCCAACCCTAATTCCTTTCATTTACAATTTTCAATGCAATTATAGACATTGTCAATCTTATCTGATTACTTGTGCAAGGTTCACTTGAAATATAAATTTTCATTTTGCTTCAGAGACAAAGAAACATTGCTCAAGTCAACACCTAGTATTTACACTTGTATTACTGGCCCATCATCCAAGACCAAAACCCGAATCTTCCCATGTTTTTAATAAAATTATAAAGCACCAAGCCTGTAATTGTATTTATAATTATACACTTCAAATGATAAATATTGAATTCACAGATGATAAAAAACATGTGAATAGATAGTGGAAATAAAATTCAAAATGTTGATAGCAAAAAAAAAAGAACCATAAAAATAAAATGAGGCCAGGCATGGTGGTTCATGCCTGTAATCCTAGCTACTCAGGAGGCTGAGATCTGAGGACTGAGGTTAAAAGCCAGTCTGGGCAATAAAGTCAGTGAGATTCTTTTTTTTTTCCAGTCCTGGGCTTGAGCTCAGCGTCTGAGCACTGTCCTTGGACTTTCTCAAGGCTAGAGCTCTACCACTTGAGCCTCAGCACCACTTCCAGCTTTTTTTTTCTATGTATGTGGTACCGAGGAATCGAACCTGGGTCTTCATGCATGCTAGGCAAGCACTTTAACCACTAGGCCAAACTCCCGGCCAGTCAGTGAGATTCTTATCTCCAATTAACCACTAGAAAACCCACACTCTTGCATTAAAATCTGCAATCCATTTTGAATTAATTCTTGTATAGGGAAATGGATAATGCTCCCATCAGCAACACATGTTGAAGCAATTGCCTTTTCTACAACAGATGTTGGGTACATTTAAGCAACACTTCTTGGTTCTGTAAAGAATTGAAGTCAAGGATAGACTGTTATTCTGAGAATTGGGAAAAGAACTGACACAGAGTACCACATCTTACTGTGATGTGGATCCATGAAAGGAAATGAGCTGGGTATATTCTGTGAGGCATAGCCCCATCTTGAAATTCAGGTGCACAGTGTCTGACTAGTGTGTGAGCTGGACTTACATTGGATTCTCTGTAGGAGAAGGAAGAGGAGGAAAGGAGAGGAAGAGGAGGAAGAGGAGAAGGAGAAGGAGGAGGAGGAGGAGGAAGGAGAAGAAGGAGAAGATGGAGAAGGAGAAAAGAAGAAGAAGAAGAAGAAGAAGAAGAAGAAGAAGAAGAAGAAGAAGAAGAAGAAGAAGAAGAGGAGGAGGAGGAGGAGGAGGAGGAGGAGGAGGAGGAGGAGGAGGAGGAGGAGGAGGAGGAGGAGGAGGAGGAAGAAGATGAAGAGAAGAAGAAGAAGAGGAGGAGGAGGAGGAGGAGGAGGAGGAGGAGGAGGAGGAGGAGGAGGAGGAGGAGGAGGAGGAGTGTAACAAATGAAATGAAACAAGACCAAAAGAAGCGATTGAGGAATTGGTACAAAATGAATGTGAACTACTTTGTGAATTCACTGTACATGGGTGTCCAGCTTTGCTGAGTCTCTTCAGGAGCTCCACTTCTCATGGTGTAGATCTAGGGGAGATTCTCTGGGAATCCATCACAGAAGATAAACAAGTTTATCACACTATGGAGGAAAACATCTATGGCATCAACAAGCTAAAAAAGAAATGAGTAGATCATGGCAGATTTTTGTTGTTGTTATTGATACTGGGGATCTAACTCAAGGCTTTGCAAATGCTAGGCAAATGTTCTAACACTGAACTACATCCTCAACCCCATGGGAATTTTTTTAAAAACAGTGAAACTATTCATAAAGACATTATGCATTATGCATGACATTACACATGGCAAAAACCTACAAAAATGAACACATAGTGAAAGCTAATATCAGTCTACAAAATAGTTAATAAAGTATCATAATATTAACTTAATCAAGTCTAACAAATATGCCATGTACATAGACGTTAATAATGGTAATGGTACAGCTAGATCAAGTAAATAGAAATTTTGGATACTATCTTCTTAGGTTTCCTGAAAAGAATCATCTAGGAATTATCAAACCCAGTGAGTAGATTATTTGTGACCTCAATACAAATGGAGAATCTTTCAAGTAAATGTTGGAGTCGTTCTTTTTGATCTGCAACAACTATAGAAAATAAGTATAGAGAAATGGACCCCAAGATTCAACGAAACGTGGACTGGCAATGTTTATAATAATTCATGTATCGAACAGAACATACTTTATCACTTTGTTGTAATCTAAATAAATAGAGTAGAACAAATGTGTCCATTGTATTAGATACTGCAAGTCATCTAGAGATGATTCAAAGTATGTCGGAGGATGTGTTTAGGTTCTTTGCTAAAGCTATGCTGTTTTAGAAAAGGGATTTGGGCATCAGGTGTTTTGTTTGCTTTGGGGAATGATGGAGAGAATCCCCTAGGGTTAGTGATGAGGGAAAGTTCTGGTGAAAGGTTACAACCTTCCCCGGTTCTGTGCCTTTAAATGTCTGAGAAAACCCTCCCAGTGTCTTTATGACTCCTTTGAAATTTTTCACTTTAACAGTGTGAAGTTTAATCTTATACATTTTTCACCTAAAGCCTGTCCCTGCCCAGTTTCCAAGTCCTCCCATCTCAATAACTTCCTATATGAACAGTTCCATTAACAGTGAACCTTACCATCACAGAAGAATTAAGAATAGCTAAGAAGAGAGAAATCCAGTGGTTTCTCCACATTAGAATTTATCAAGGTTTTTAGTAAGTTCTCTAAGTTTACTTTCAAGAAAGAATTACAAGGCTGCTAGTTATGGTATGAAGAGAGCCAAGAGCTTAAGGATCCTATACAAGTGGCTAAAAAAATGGACTGAGTTCAGTTTTATCATAAGTAGCCAAACAGCACCAACTGAGCAAATTATTCAATACTTACAAGACTATTTTCTCCTAGTAGAAGTGGAGAAAGACTGTCTTTTGTGTAAGGTGGTTGTTACCTTTACAGGAAATAATGTGTAGATGCTAGCAGCTAGCTTATCACAGCTATAAAAAAGACAGTAGCTACTAATGGAATTCAAAGAGACTTTAAGTTATTTAGTGATGGAATGGTGAATTTCAAAGTCATGGCACTACTTGTGAATATCAAGGAACAACGTCCTTATGAGATCCTTTGCAAATCAATCATCGACTATTCTCACTAGTTTTTTGTGGGAAAATTCAACTGGGAAACCCTTTTGTCTCAATCAAAAGAGGCTTTTAAAATCTTGGGATAGGGGAGTGTCTCTATAATGTTTGCTTTGCTTTCTGAGATCTCTCTCATCTTTCTGGTCCACTTCCAAGAGAAGGCTTAAAGAGAAGTAAGTAGGACAGGAATATGGCCTACTAGTAGAGTACTTGTGTAGCATGCATAAAGCTCTGGATTGGAGTCTTTGGCACCACATACATAGAAAAAGCTGGGAGTGGTGCTATGGCTAACGTGGTACCGTGCTAGCCTTGAGAAAGCACAAGACAGTGCCCAGGCCCTGAGTTAAAGCCCCAAGACTGGCAAAAAAGAGAAGTAATGGGATTTATTAGAGAAGTAATGGATTTAATAATGGAAAATTAAGATCTTCCATTCAGAGAAGAACTTCATACTTCTTTCTGGTTTGTGTCAAATGAGAACTGCAGGTATAGAATAAGCCTGCCAGATGAAAAATGAGCCCCATTCTGCTTTCTGGGTAACTATGTGTCTCCAAAGGATTGCTTTAGGACAAGAGACAAGGCATAAACTGAAATTTTATTATTGTTGTTGTTAACTATTTAAAAAATGCATACTCATCTATAAGTTGTTAAATGAATTTGACTAACCTGGATCTAGGTAAACAGCATTTTCTTTACTGTCTTTATCATGACACCACCTGCAAATCCATGATGGAGATTAGATGATATTAACATTAGAAACATCTTTAGAGCAATGGTGAAAGGGAAAATAAAGATGTGTGTGTGTGTGTGTGTGTGTGTGTGTGTGTGTGTGTGAAAGCATATACTTCTTCTGCCTCCAAGCCTAACTCAGTTTCATTTTCACAGCTCTGCTGCAACGTAACATCCTAAGAACATCAGCAAAACTAAAAAAGATGGTGGGAGTCTGTAGGGGGAGGGAAGTGGGGACAAAAACATGAGAAGGGGTATCAATGTGTGAGACATAATGCACCTTCTATCTGGAGAATATAACTGTAACCCCTCTATGCATTAAAATTTAAAAAGTGTCTATGAAAAAAATAAATATACTTTCCTTTATCCCTCTGCTTCTCAATACCAGCAAAGAGCTTCTATCAATCCACTATACTCATTTCTACAATTTGCATGTACTAAAATGTAGACACTTATATGCCCATTTGTTATTGCACTACTTTTTAACACTCTGATAGAAAAAAAACCTATATTTGTTTTATTTACCAAAAATGTGTCATTCTTCCACATTACCCAACATAGAGTGACATTCTATAGTATCTGCTTATTAGTTAACTACAAAAAGTCAATGCAATGATGTCCTTAAATGTTTTCTTTGTTAAAAAAAAGAACATTCCTCAGTTAGGACTCAAGAGACAAACTATGAACTTTACCTTAATTCTAAGAAATCAGTATCATCATTTCTTCTGCCTTCTGTTTATATAGTCAAGTTTTCAAGTTCACAAATTAGTTGAAAATCAAAGTAAAGTAGCAAAATTGAGGAAAACAAAATAGGCTATAAATGTTAACTAACTGAAGGATTTGTTACAATGGTTTCTTTCCTTGTATATTTTAAGAATCAAAAAAAATTTTTAATGCTAAGATCATTTACCAATTAGGATCCAGTCACCAGCCTATGATAGGGCTTAGATAAGTTAGGACAATAAAATATAATCCAGCTTGATGTAAAGGTCAGAGTAGTTGATATATGAATGTGACAAGACACCATTATTGGAAATTGAGTTTCTTAAAATTAAAACAAAAAGGTTTGGGATTTTAGTGATATTTTTAGTCAATAGTAAACAGATAAAAGTTTCATAATGACATATTAGCCAAGACTTTTCTTTTTCTATGTGACCAATGTATCATGGAATATAAAACATATCTTTTTAAGATTAAGTATTGCAGGAACATTTTATCTGAAATCATTTGCTATTATTTAATATAAAAACCCCTCTGATACTATAAGGAGAGGCTGACAATGGCAGGGGGACTTTGAAAAATTATTTTTAATATTTGGCATAATGATCTACACTGGTTCTTATGGCTCCAGTCACTCGAAAAATTGGATTAAAATGCTAAATTTGAGTCTTCTAACATTTCTTTAATATCTATTGTTTTTTGTGATACTTTTATAACTATGATGTCATTTGACCTTTTGTTTATCTTTTCAAACTTTATAAATGTTTTCAGCTCCCTGGAGCAGCACAGTAATTATTTGAGGGAAAGTATCCTAACCTGTACTTTAAAAAAATCTAAGATTATGAAAACTGATTAGCCATAGAAGGATATGATTTAGTGAGAATGGGTGAAGAAGTAAGGAAGGAAAATTTAAGTTAAAACTTTTACATCTTGTACAAAATTGAACTCAAGATGGATTGTATGTTTTAAGTGTCAAACATAAAAGTATAAAAACATAAAACTTAAACAAAAGGAGTAGAAACTCACCACTATTTAAGACTGGGTAATGGGATCTTGTCCTTCATGAACAAAGTATAATATACCAAAGGACAAAAAAAAATAGACAAAATGGTTTTGGTAAAACTTGCAAGCATTTTCCCTGCAAAACACCTTGTTAAAACTTTATGAATAAATTGTAATAAGATAGGCACAATAAATATATTAGTAATAGTGCAAAAAAGAGATAACATTAAATGTAGTATTCAGAGAAACTGGATGATTCCCACCTATCTTGCAGCATGGAATAGTCACTCTTACCAATAATTTGATAGGTTCTCATTTTTGTTTTTGTTTAGTCTTTTAGAAATGCAAATGGCTTATTACATAATCAGAGATTATATACTTGGGAACTTATCTCAGAGGAATAATAGCCTTCTTTGCATGCAGAAACTTGTAGTTTGATGTTCATCACAACTTTACTTGTAACAGATACAGATTGAAGACTGCAGAGATATTCTTAGGTAAATGAATAACTAAATGAATTGCAATGCATATGTACTATGAAATGATATCTGGGTTACTTTACACAGTGATAGTTCATATAAATATTTTACTAGTTTTTTGAAACCCATTATGTCATTCTTCTCTGTTTCATTAGGGCTTATCTTTTAAAATGTGTAAATTGCTGTTGTTCTTTATGTTTTGTTTTTCTCTTGTGTTACCCTTTGGTTAATCTCACATTGATATAATATCTGACTTTCTTACTACCTGAAATATATATATTTGTTTAATTGAAATAGGAGGGGAAAAAGATTAGGGGAGGAGGTGGAAGGGTGGAAATGGGGACAAAACCATGAGAGGGGTTGTTATCAATGTGTGAGAAATAATCCACTTTCTATCTGGTGAATACAAGTGTAACCCCTCTATACATTAAAATAAAAAAATGTAAATTCAATGAAATCATGGTCCCTTATTAGGTAATTCAATTGCCAGTCAGTAAAAGTTTATCAATGATTGGTCCATTGTAAAAAAGCATGGATGTATATTGACACATGCTTAGAAAAAACCAAGTCATCTTTCTAATATGACAAATTATTTGAGAAACTGCAATTTACTATTAAAATATCCCCATTCATAGCATGAAGCTAACCAAAATGAAGTCCGGAATATGGAAAATGAGGTTTGTCTTTGTGATTGTTGTTCTTAACTTACTATGTGAAATTGTTTCTCTTTTTTATTTTAACTTTCTTTTATCTCCTATGGTTTATCTCCTGTTGTTATGTTTCTGACTTTGTTAGCTGGTATATTACACACACACACACACACACACACACACACACACGTGTAAATTTGAAATAGGGAAGTGACAGGGGAAAAACAGGATGATTGGGAGGGGTGGTGGAAGGGAAATGGGGACAAAAACATGAGAAGGGCTATCATTGTTCAAGAATTAATGTACTACTGACAAATGTAACTATAACTCATTTATACATCACCCCAACAATAAAATAAAATTATTTTAAAAGGTTTAAAAATATTCCCATTCATATAGTTTTCAGAAACCTCTTCATCTAATCTGAAATATTTGATACAACCAAATTTAGAATTTGAAAGGATGATTTAAACAAATCTGTACTGAAATAATTCCTTTTGTATTTCAATGCCCACTTCCTTTCTAAAAATTTACTTTTGTTGTAAAGGCAGTGTTCAGAGTGGTCATAAGTAAGGTAATGAATACATTTCTTGTCAAACATTGTTACCCCTCCCTCATTTTTCTCCCATTTTCCCTTCTACTCAATAACCACACACATAAATTATAGAGTTCATTTGCCAGCTAGCATCTTAAATTGTTTCGCCCTAAGTCCTTTGTTTCTCCATTTTGTTATTCCCCTTCCCTTCCCCAAACCAGATAAACTTATATAGAAGACACAAGG